>NC_133972.1:156820325-157420325 GCF_047716275.1 Strix uralensis | reverse complement strand
CTCAGAAAAACATAGCATAACAAAACAAAACAAACAAAACAAGTTTTTCTGGGCTTATTTCCTGTTTTGTTCTGTGCCAAGTTTTCAAGTCCAAATGTCAGCTCCATATGGAAAAGTACGAAATCTTTTGAAGCCAGCATTATCACTTCATAAATAACCACAGCTAAATACCTAGAAAGATGTTTTTAGAATTCATTTGTTTTCTTCCATTACTTTGAGAAACATATGCCAGTTAAAGGAGCAAATGTCCATATTCTCCTTGTAACTTACGTTGTCTAGTAGTTGTTACATTCAGAATCTTGTTACTCTCAAGACAAAACAAACCACTTATATGGAGTCAAGATTTACTGCTAGACTAATTAAAATCAGCCTACTAAAAATATAAAAACTAGCTATTACTAGTTTATTTACAATAATGCATTCCTAGTTCAAAACATGGAATCATAGAATGGTTTGGGTTGGAAGGGACCTTAAAGATCCAACCCCCCTGCCATGGGCAGGGACACAGGTTACCGAAAGCCCCATCCAACGTGGCCTTGAGCACTGCCAGAGAGGGGGCATCCACAGCTTCTCTGGGCAACCTGTTCCAGTGTCTCACCATCCTCACAGTGGAGAATTTCTTCCTTCCAGCTAATCTAAATTTACCCTCTTCCAGTTTAACACCTTGTGCTATCACTACACTCCCTGATAAAGAGTACCTCCACATCTTTCTTGTAGGCCTCATTAAGTACTGGCAGACCAATATAAGGTCTCCCCAGAGCCTTCTCTTCTCCAGGCTGAGCAACCCCAACTCTCTCAGCTTGTCCTCATAAGGGAGGTGCTCCAGCCCCCTCATCATCTTGGTGTCCCTCTCTGGACCTGCTCAAGCAGGTCTATGCCCTTCTTATGTTGGGCGCCCCTCCAGTTCTAAAGTGAAAAGCACCACACTTCCTGAAGTAGAATCAGGGGTGGGGGACATTTACAGGAAGTCATCTTTATCCTGAGGTCTTCACTGGGAGTAATACAATGTTTATAGTGGGGATTTCTTCCTCAGTCTTGTGGTTGACCCTTTAGTTCTTCTAGGTGATTTCCTTATATCTCTGTCTCATTGTTTTCTAGTTGCAATTAACATAAATAACTACTGTTCATTACGTAGTGCCCAGGTTTGTCAAACCTTTATTATATGGAAGTCAGAAGCTAGGTCAAAAAATAACTACTTGAGCTCCAGAAGACTGTTAAAAAGAGGTAAACCAGCTCTGGCCAAAACAAGCCCAGAGAGCACTGAACACTGTGCAGTCAGTCTAGTACATAGCTTGCAGCCTTTTACTACTAAGGGAAAAAAATGCTGGATTACATGTTTGTATTGTTTGTCAGGACCATCAAACCTAAAAGAATGGAAAAATTGACTGATATCTGTTTGTAAAAAAATGCTTCTTCTTTTTATGTCATTGTTTGATTTTAGCTTGGGAGCAACAGTACAGTTCTCCTGCGATGAAGATTATGTGCTACAAGGTTCAAAAAGTATCACCTGTCAGAGGATAGCTGAAGTTTTTGCTGCATGGAGTGATCATAGACCTGTGTGTAAAGGTAAAGAGGAATTCTTACCCTTATAGTGATTTGTTCATTTCACATCTAGCTATTTTTTTGATAGCCAATCCTATTAAATTAGTATTTTCTAACTATCTGAAGTTTTAATCCTAGTGTCCCCACTTTCTTAGTAAAAAATGCCCCACCTATAAAGTTTTTTTTAATACGAATTTTGTATTTCCATATGATTAATTTACTTGGGAACTTACATTATGAAGTTCGCTTCATAATGAGCTGATGAAAATCTATCACATCTTAAATATTAAGACTCAATAAGACAGATTTCAAAGTTGCAGTGATTCAATATACAATCAGTAGTTCATGAAGGATCTTCATTGCATATTTGCTAAGCAGATAAGAAAGACTTGAATTTGGGAATAATAAGGACTGGTGAAGTAAGTTTGTACCTGGTTTTGACCCTGATCAAATGGATAAAGGGCAAAAAATACAGAAAAATGAAAGAGAAGAAAAGCACAAAGTCATTCAGCTGAATATATCTGATGTCCAAATACCATGACAAGTATTATGATGAATACCTGAATCAAGGAATGAAAGTATTAGTGTATAAGTATATATATAATGAAAATATGCATGTACGTATACAAGTAATTTGGCATAACAGCAAAGCCTAATATGGAAGAGTAGTTTGTTCACAAGGAATGCTTGGGTGTGGGAAACAGGAGGGACATTTATCTTGTAATTCAAGGTTATGGATACTTATACTAATGTCCAGAGAAAACTGTGAGATATTTCTGAACAGTTTGAAGAAGGTAAAAATATCTGAGGGTTGTATCCAGATGGTGTATAGTAGAAATCCACAAACCCTGGAAAATTACATGGGTAATTTTTCTTTTGGCTAATAAAATACCAGGACAGTCTAAATGAGACTTGCTATGGATAAGAATGAAGTGCTAGGTGTAGGTTGGAATAATCAGCTACCCAAATCTGAGGTGAAGAAAAACATAATAGATGTTGCAGCTACAGAAATAGCTTTACAATAGATCACAGCAGTATATGCTTCAATAATACCATAGCACATAAACAAGTAAAAAGTTTAGTTGTATACATATACGTATACATACTATTAACATTTTCTATCCTACTACTGTGTACTATATGTGTTTATAATTAACAGAAATTACAAAAGAGATACAGAGGAACACATGCATGGCAGAATTAATCATGTAATGTAGTTTATAGTAAAACTAGTAAGGCTTTATCTACTAGAGTTTTTCAGCATATTCGCATATCCTAAATTAGATACCTATTTTAGGATGGTAGTCTCCTAATCTTCCAAAGGAACCAGCTGGGAGTTGTACACTTGTATAAGGATATTGACACGCACTGTTAAACAGTGTGACAGCATCTATTATTCTTGTCTGTGGATCACTTGCTGGAGGAGGTTGTCAGACATAGCTGATTAAATCAAGGATCCTGTCTCCCACCTTAAGTGCCTAAAGCTATGCAATGTGAGTACCCCTGATTTTCTCTGCTATGGAAATTAAGTCTAAGAAAAGTGTGGACCAGTGAAAGTAGGACAGAAGAAAATATTAAAAAGGTTCAAAATTCTCTAAAATATAGCTTAATACAAACAAGTGGGAAAGAATTTGGCTGCTTTGATCTAGAGAAAGAAGAATCCAGTGAAAGAAGAGGGAAAGCATAAAAATATAATGGGCTACAATTGTGCAAAGGAAGGTTTATGACTGGACACTAACAAAGCTTTCTGAAGGAAAGAATGTCACTCTATGTGAGTAAAAGTTTTCAAGATCAGGTGAGATATACATATGCCCAGGAGAGTTTAAAGACGTGTTATCTCATCTTGAGCTGGGGTAATGGACTAAATATCTTTTCATTCTTCCAATCCCTATTTTCTGTGTTTTATAAATGAAAGAACATCCAGATTTCAAAACTGATTCATGAAAAAAAAAAATAATCATCATTAAGATCACATATAAGTGTGGCTGAATGACAGGATTTATATATTCCTTGTATGATAACTATGATAAAATGACATTCAAAGGTTCTTGACTTTCATATCCCACATAAAAGGTAACATAAAAGGTAACTATACTGCAAATCTTGCTATCCTCTGCATATTATATATTTAATAATACAATTTATTAATCTGTCATTGAAAAGACACTTTACAAGGAGAGCATACTGCAATTAGCATTTCATTTATCAATACCACACACACTGTCATTTTTTTAAAAATCTCTCCTAACAGACAATAGTGTTATCAGCAGTACTGCGATAAGACTGAGATGTATGCACAGCTGCTTGTAAGTATAGAAGGGCAGCTCAATAGCTTTTGGGGACTATGGCTGTACCGGGTCTGGCTGAGACAGAATGTATAGATGGTTGTTAAATATATTGCTTTTCACTTTTGTACATTTTGAATTCTGAATAACATCAGGTATCAAAGTACTTAGGTATAAAAGGATAACCACATTCTTCAGTCCATTTTTTATTTTTTTCCCAGTATGACTATTTAGAACTAACATTGTATAATGATTTACAAATCATGTTTGTAAACATGTGTCTAATGATAAAGTAAGCATTAAAACTGAAGTAGAAAGAAAAAGAAAGCAATAAATCAATTGGAAGCTAGCAGTCCTGATAAACTTCTATCTAAATGTGAAACTGCAGAATGTGTATTAACTGAATATCCCAAACCACCATTATTCATAGGTAGAACATGTGATTCACAACCAAAAGGGCAGTGTTTCACTTCTTTACACTCACCAACTTCATAGAACTAGCTAATTCCACCTTAAAAAACAGAGGATCAATATTAAGAAAGTTATTAGGAATTGGTACAATGCCATACATGCAGTGAAAATCCAGACAGATGGTATAGATAATAATATCTATAGTTTGTCAAACAAGAAATGCTTTAGTGTCATTAGCTGCATTAAAATTACTGATTTAAGTACCATCGGTGTGGTATAATTTTGGTTCTTTTGATTAACAAGTTGTTTCAATTAGACTCTTAGATACACTAAATCTGGAATATAAATATTTCATCTAGACTAATAATTATGTCTTCGTTAAGTTTCATGCACAGAACACACAAACATTTTGAAAGAATTTTGCATAAGTAGCAGCAATATCACACAGTAACATAAAGAAAGTATCTGCAAAAATATGTGTGCATCTGCTTGTTGAACTTGCATGTTTGTGTACAAACCATTTGGGCAAACAAATTAGGCAATCATGCATAAATGTTACTTTATGTAAGAAATTAATATTTTCTTCTGAACTGATGCAGCTTTGCAGATAACAAGAGCACAAGTGGTATATTAGATACTTCACCTGTTATTCTTTATTAATTTAAAGTACTGCTTTGTATCATGTGGTGTTTTCTATTTGAACAGTACAGCTTGCAATTGTTTTCATTTACTTATATAAATTATATTTTGCACATACCAAAAATCCCACAGTAGTGATACATTTTTCAAAAATAGCATGCAAATATCAATAATCAGTTACATTAATATACTGCAATTGGTCAAAGACCTAATCAGGAAGTTCCCAATTTTGTTAGATGTATTTCATTTGACATCATAAATCCTCAGGACTTGTTCTCATAAGGCGTATGAGTGGCTGAGTATAACTTCCTGACAAAAATGAAATATTAACTCTAGGAGTTACCACGTAATACCAGCTGGAACTGGCATAAGATCACATTCAGGAAAGTGAATCTGGAATAAGTCTGAAGCATTTCTACAGGAGAAATACAGAAGGACTTTGAGAAGGAAAACTGATACAATACTTCCAAAATGTTAGCAAATATTGTAATTGTCAACATCTTTTAGACCTTAAGACTAGACTCCAGGAAAATGCTACTCTGGAGGTCTGGCTGATTTCTGAACCTTCAAAATTCTAGAAGAGACTGTATTTATATCAGATGTCCGGACTAGATTTAATTGCAGTTGGATTATCTTGTAGTTTACCAACAGTTACCCTTTCTTTTTCATCTTTTAAAATATATTTTATAATACATGTCTCCCATCACCCTAGCAAAATAGTAGTTGCTTGGGTAGATGGACATGGTGAAGAAATATAGCAGAAAATCAAGGCATTTGATTGTGATTTATGGACAAGGTATATTGAAAGGATATTAGAATTTAGAGCTATGAGAAAAGTATGACTTTATGTTGTAGGCAAGCAGATAAATTAACATAAGCAGCAGCTGAAAATTAACTGATCACTGTCTGCATTTTATTGACATTTTAAAGTGGATTCATTGTCTCAAACACCTGTTTTTTTAGCGGGAGTTTTTCAAGATCAATACATCATGCAAGCCTATCATTCTGCTGGGGATTTTTAAATTTGTTCTAATTTAATTGACCTCATGTAAATCTTGTAGCATACCATTGTTACAGGACAGCAGAACAAACAATGCCTTCCTGTACTTCTTGAGAAAGAAAAAGAAAAAAAAATTCAAAAAATGAGATGAGAATCTTAGCCCAGTCATTTATTGCACATTGATTTACAGTTAAAGTCTGTTATTTGACAGATGAAAATTTCTGCAGTTGCTAGTATTTCCGTATCCCAAGAAATGCTTAATACATGTGGCTGTAATAACATGACTTCTTACGTCGACTTCTCTGTGACTTAATTCAAGAGAGAAAGTTTAAACACTTCAGGATTGAGACCCTACTTATTTATCTGCCATGGGATTCAGTATTCCCCTGCAGGGCAATGCCATTATTACAAAGCCAACTTGCTTAAGCAGAGACAATTATCTACTTTATGAAACTATTTGCCAGTTGATAAATCTCTTCCTCTCATTTACGTTTCAGGAAATGAAACAGATAGATCTATTCACAGTTGGTCGATTAGCCTTTTTATTTTCATGCCTGCCGCTCCTGTTTTCTGCTTGCTTGTTTCTCAGACTCTGTGAAACATTTATGAATGCTGCCTTTTGTAAGTCTGCTGGCAAGTCAGCAACAAGTTCTGCAACAAGTACAGTATTTTGGAAAAGCTCATCTAATCTGTAGAAAGAAAAAGTGGTTTTGAAATAATTCTTTGTATCCGAGGATACTAAAGGAGAGACATGATATAAATTGCGATCATCCAATTAATAGGCAACCTAAAAAGTTAGATTATTAGTAGAAAAAGGAACAAATGATACTATGTATCTGAATTGGGTTCTGACAGATTTAGAACACAGTTTTTTTGCTTTGTGTTGCTATTTTGTTTCAGTTTATTTCACTGACTAGTGATTTTTAAAACAACAATGAATTCATGGACTGAGTATCTTTCATTTGATAGATTGTAAACATCAGTTTGATTAACATGGATATGCAAGCAGAATGTACGTTATGAATTTTGGATCTTGCCTTTACAAATACCTTTACTTACCTATAGTACATTTTTGAAAAATCCACCTTTTCCTCACTTCTCTCCAAAATGCAGACATGTATCTGGACCTCTTAAATGTGTTGCTCACTAACAGTGTATGTGTATATGTATACACACACCCATATATACAGCTATTGCGTCATAGATAAATAGGTCTGAAAGTGGTCCTAACAGGTCAGCACTACTTTCTTACTCCAGCTGTATTTATTCCCAGAAGGTGTTTGACTAATGTTATTTATTTCCAAAGAAAGAGCTCTTAGATCCTACTCAAGCACTCCAGTCCTTCAGTAGCCTTGCAAGTAGAGGAATTTTTCTCGTTCAAATGTGAATCCTTGTTGCTGTGCTTATTTCAGTAGGTGCTTCTATATAAAGAGCAGGTTATTTAAGTCTTTTCAATGGTTTATTGTATACTGCAAGAATACCTGCTCCTCTTTAAACTAACAAACAGCAGATCAGTCAGTCTCTCCTTGAAGGTCATATTTATAGACGTCCCACCTTTTCCATCATTTTCCCACTGGGTCTGTGTCTTTCTTAAAATAAAGTTTCTAAAAACAGGCTTAGCATTTCAGAAGGGACTTTCCTAGTGCTCACCGGAGATGAGGAATTATTTCTTGCATTTTCACACATTTTTCTACCTATAACTATGTGCATGTCTTCCAGTTTGATAATCTTTTCATAACAGTAGGATATTTTTTACTCAGCTCATGTTTCTGAGCTACTGTAACCTCTGAAGACTTGCTGCAAATGACTTGCTTCTTACATTGTATTTGTGAATTCATTATTCCTGTTTTTGTGTTTTGTCCTATACTTGTCTCTTCTGAATTGCATCCTATTTTAATGTAATTTCTTCATTTTCTCATTTTTAATTCTAATTATATTTGCTAATATATTCATAGTCCTTCCCAGCTCTTTGTTAAATGCACTTCATTCTGCTGTCCAAGGTGTTAATGAAAATAATGAATGAACCTGACCCAGAACAAACCTCTGTGAAATCCCATTCATTTATTCGTTACTTTTGACACTGAGACACTGATCAAGAATCGGAGAAGTCTAGGCTGGAAAGGACATCAGGAAATCATCTGATCTCCTGCTGCAAGCAGGGCCTTAGATGAGGTAATCCATGGCTGTCTCAAGTCAAGTCTTCACTACTCGCAGTGAGGGAGATTCTACCACTTCTTTCAGCAACCTATTCAAATGTTTAATAGTTCTTAACGAGGGAGAATTTTTTTCTTATCTCCTGAAGATTTCTGAAGGTTCCTGTTACCTTTTATTCTGTCTCTATGCATTCCTGTGAAGAGAGTATCTTTATGTTTTCTGTAACTACCTTCTAGATAGGAAAGGACTGTGAATAGGTTCCTCCTTGAGGATTCTGATCTCTAGGTCGAACAAACCCAGTTCCTTCAATCTTTCTTCATCTGCCAAGTTCTCCAGTCTTTGTGGTGGTCTTCCACTAGACCCTTTCCAATTTCACAATGTCTCTTTTAACCTGGAGGAACCACAAATGGACAGTATACCATATGTGGCCTAACAAATACTGAGTAGGGCTGAATAATCACACACTTCATCTGCTGGCTCTATTCTTACTGATACAGCCCAGTGTGCTTTGCTACCAAGGCACATTGCTGGTTTTTGTTCAGCTTCCTGTCCACCAAGGCTCCCAGATACCTTTCAGCAGAACTGTTCCCCAGACAGTCAGTCATCATCTGCACTGTTTCTGGGGTTTATTTTATCCCATCTAGGACTTTACATTTATCCTTGCTAAAACACATGTAATTCTTGTTGGCTCAGTCTTCCAGCCCTCTGAGGTCTCTTTGTCTAGTGTCTCTTTCTTCTGGTGCAAATACCTCTCCTCCCTCTGTAAACTTGGTGAATGTACACTCAATCCCATCATTCAAATTAGTTTTAAAAGTATTGAATACTATCAGACCCATTACTGACCCATGAGGAACTCCACTCATAACTGTCTGCCAGTTGGACTTTGAGCCTTTAACCACCATGTCGTACAAGGAGCGGCTGAGGGAACTGGGGTTGTTTAGTCTGGAGAAGAGGAGGCTGAGGGGAGACCTCATTGCCCTCTACAACTACCTGAAAGGAGGTTGCAGAGAGCTGGGGATGAACCTCTTTAACCAAGTAACAAGTGATAGGACAAGAGGTAATGGCCTCAAGTTGCGCCAGGGAAAGTTTAGACTAGATATTAGGGAGTATTTCTTTCCAGAACGGGTTGTTAGGCATTGGAATGGGCTGCCCAGGGAGGTGGTGGAGTTGCCATCCCTGGAGGTGTTCAGGAGGCGGGTTGACATGGCGCTTAGGGATATGGTGTAGTTGGGAACTGCCAATGTTAGGTTAACGGTTGGACTAGATGATCTTCAAGGTCATTTCCAACCTAGATGATTCCGTGAAATTCTGTGAAATTCATCCTTTCAACTCTGAAGTATAGCTAGTTTTCCAAATGTCTTGTGGTCAGTCTGTCCCAAACATGCTTTATGAGTTTATGAAGAAGGTGATGAAGGACACTGTCAGACATCTTCTTAAATTCAAAGTAAATTATGTCTATAGCTCTCCTCTTACTCAGTGGGTGTGTCTTTTCATCATAGGAAGTAATCAGGTTGGACCAGTTGGATTGGACTTCTGAAGTCCAGGCTTTATTCTGTTACTTGTCTTTCTCATGCCCTTTAGGGTCTTAAACTCTATAATGCTATGGTCATTGCAGCAAAGGCCAACATTGAGGGCCATGACTCCAAAACAAATATTTCTTATTTTTGAACAGTAGGTCTAAAAAGGCAGCACTCTTGTTTGGTGCATTCTACAATTGTGTTAGGAAGCTGTCTAAAGTTCACTACAGAAATCTCCCAGACTGCTTTTGCACCACAGTGTTGCTTTCCGAGCAAATATCAGGGTAGTTGAAGTCTCCTAGGAGAACTAGGGCCTGCAGGCCCAAGGCTTCTGTGGGTTATTTGGGGAAGGCTTGGTACTGATCACGTGGACTTGTTACAACCTAGACTGGGATCCCAGAGAGTCACAATGGCTCTGTGATCCCTTTGGGTTAAATTAAGGTGAAATGACACCAAACAACCGGTTGAAATGTTTTACTTGTGGTAGAAAACAATTTAAACCTGGAAAAGGATAATAAGCAATGTGTTGTCTTATAAATCTATAAGAAATAAAAGAAAAGAAAGAAAATAAAGAGAGTCAAAGAAATCTGTTCACCACCCCTGGATCCAGCGTTGTCTCAGGTCCGCTAATCTTGGGTGGTGGGTGCACACACAGCAAAGTTTTCTGTCGCCTTTTAAGTTCATCTTACTGGCTGATTAACATAGTAGACGAGGAGGGTCAGGTATTCCACAAACTCATTTCCATGAAAGACAAGGAAAAAGGTGGAGCATGGGTTCTGCACATACATTTAGGAGGAACGGGGTGCACCACCCCTTGTCCAATTGTGTCGGTGGTTGTACTCACCCTGCCCACCTTTGTTTTTTCCTCTGTTCTCACAGATTTTTGCTGACTTCCTGCTTCTTGAGCAATCGTCCAGCTTCTGGGTCAGAAATGCTTACCTCTTCTCAGGCCTTGTCACCTTTTCGGGCTTACACAATGGAGCCAATGATTAGCAGCCCTTGTACTTGATGAGAAACATTTGGTTTCACTCATTCCACATTTCCCCCCTCTGTGGTTTGTCTAAGGAGTTTGTCAATACACTGCAAGGGAGTGGGGGGGTGCATCCTTCAATACACTCCTGCTTCTTTGGGTGACATTCCTTAGACTAATCACAAAGGCCACAGATTGTCCTTGAGGTTTTCTGTGTTGATGAATGTTTGCGACATTACCTCCTTCAGTTCCTTACAGGTCTGTAGCAAACCCTTACCATGAGATCTCCTCTGATGGAGATCTCAACAATTTTGAAACATAGGCTCTCTAGAGAACTGATCTCTTGTCATTGATAAGCTCCATGCACTCAACCTTCTCTTTTACATAGAAGCCAACCACTCCTCTTCTACCCTTTCTGCTTTTCCTGGATAGCTTGTAAGCATCCATTACAGTACTCCAGTCATGAGAGCTGACATTTCTGTAATTCCAATGAAATCGTCATTCTTTAACTAAGCATGGTGTCCTGGTCTTGCTTGTTTCTCAGGTTACATGCATTGGCAGACTACAAAGTAGCTCAGGGAAGGACCATGTGCCTGAGCTGTCAAATGCAGCTCCTGAGTGGAGTTGAGGACTAACACGCTTACCACAGCTCTTTGTCACACACACAGTTTCCAGCACCCAGTTTACAGCTGCACCACATCAGAGCTGCCTTTAAAGCAAAGTTAGCTGAGTGCCTAGGAGTGCAAAAAGAAGGCATATGCAAGGTCCCAATAGTGGACAGCAAATTTTAGATTATATTAATGTTACAGGCTATTGTAAGTTCTTTCAAAGCTGGAAGAAAAATGTAGTGATGTTTTCTGTTAGTTGTGTAAAACAGAGAGAAAATCTATTATTGTAAAACTTTGATTGTGGTGTGAAATCTGTCCACTTTCTTAGGGAGACTATTCCTTGTATAGCTTGGTATTAGATATTCATCACTTTATCATACGGTCATCAATTATGTTGTTATTCTTAGGCAATTCAATGGTCTTTATTGATAGAAGATATGCAGTTGCTATTGTAATTTTAATGAATTCAATATACTTTTAGCATTAATTCAGCATTTATTCGGTATTAATTCACTTTTGCACATGTAGAATGACTCCATCTTCCCAAGTAATTATCAATGAATCACTTTAAGATGTTTAAGAAAATTCTTCTGAAGACTTATAGATGTAGAATAATTTCATTTTTTTGTGTGTTAGATTATTTGTGAAGAATTTTTTTTTAACTTTTTAAAATTTGACATCCAGAGAGAAGAAAATAAATCTCTTTAAACACAGACTCATTAGATCTAGTGAAGAGATGTATTGCCTTTTATTCTAGAAGTGACAGACATTTGACTTCAGAGATGCTCCATCCCATCCCTTCATCTCATGATTCAGTCCTCAGTTCACAGACACCACTTACTGGCATTTTTATTTTACCCTACTCATTTGCATTTATTAATTCTCCAAAGTAATGTGAGAAAAACTTATGACAAAGGATGAAGAGAGGCTGAAAGACAACATTTTGCCATTTGCTAAAGGGGAAAAAATTCCATTCTGGGCCCATGTATTGTTTTGATTACAGTCCTGTAAGACTGGTTATTTGGCAGAAGAATTACAAAGGAACTGAAAGATTGATAAATTCTCTGATATTAGCTGATCCTCTTCCCATTCCCAAGAGGTGGTTAACATAGGGAAAACTCTGTTATAGCATCCTCCATCCTTAGTAAAGATCCACAGACAAAATAAGAGATTATTTTTTTCCCCCCAGTTAGAACACCAAGACTTTATCATTTCCCACCAAGGCTTTACCATCTCCCTCCAAGCCTGATCAAGTGCCAAGACAGTATTGATTGTATTTTCTGTCTGTTGGCAAGGGCTACAAATTAAATAATTCTATACTAAGTTTTCAACATGATTGATTTTCATATTATTGGCCATGACAAGTTGCTTAGACAATTTTGGCCTCTTCACAAATAAAATGTCATCCCCCTTTAAGCATTTTTTCTTTTTTCTTTATCGTTTCTTCTGCTTTCACATTAAAGTCATAGATATAGTTCACATGAAAGAAACATTAGGACATGCAGTCCTACATTCTCTTTCAGAAACAAAATCAAAATTAAATAAGATGTACTGCAATACAGATGTACAGAAGTCGTACTTTCCCTAAACAAAGAGTGAAGAATAAAGTGTATGTTTAAATCTTAAGTGATAAAAGCCTGTACTTCCTGATTACTTATGATTTTAAGTTTGTTTAGAGTCATGTCGATAATTGAAACTGTAGTGCATACTATGTGAAAGTGCTATTAATGCAGAACTAACAACTGAAACACCATTAGCAAGCTAAACATACTACTGCTTATGCTGGCAGAGAAATTGAACTCTTCAAGCATAAGAAGATAGTTTTATTTAAAATTAACTCACCAAAAATTGCTGTCTTCAAGATTTTAAACACGGATGTGACTGTTGTCTTTGAATATTCCTACTGTTACGCATTGCAGATTTCTGATGGTAAAGGAATCTACTACATTATGCTGCAAAAGAACTTTGAAGAAAGCACTACATTCACATAGCTTAAATATCATCCAGTATCTTAACTAATGGGGTGCAAGATGAAAAATATTCCCTTTTTTAATTGAAATAAGTAATTGTGAATAGATATAATAGATACTTACAAAGAAAATTTGGGAAGACTCCTCAAAACCTCTGTATTTTGAATTTACTTTAAAGAAATGGTCACCAAAACCTCATTACTCATAGTTTGTGGTTTATACATTGTGAGTGACTAAGTTAAACAAGACTGGAGAAAACTATCTGTAAAAAATCTGTATTGGCTGCTTCCTGCATATTGACATAAATGCCATATCTCAGTGTAATGTTAGGCCAACATAGATTTAAGTAACACCTCAGAGAGATGAAACATATAAATGATGTCCTAAATTCAAAGACTGAATCATTCTGGTATTGTACCATCACTTGAAGAATATATTTTAAATGGGAATGTACAAAATGTAGTTTAAATGGTTTTATAGTACTTCTGTAAAGACATAGGTGTCAAAGTAAAAACCCATGAGTCTGTGAGAATACATCTTCTATACATATGTCGTTGAAAAACTTTAGAAATATGTCCAATTAACTTTAATGACTTCTGCAGCCAGACTGGAACAAGGTTTTACTAAGTTAGAAAGTATTTCTAGTTCTGAGGTGGACATATGACTCTTTTAAACAGATTTGTCATTCCATATGTATGCATAGAGTGACACATGCAAGTGATGTAATAAGTTTGTAACTGAAAACTTTTTTAGGAAAAAGATTATAATTGAAAAAAAAAAAAAATAAGGCCACAGGAAATAACTAACAGGATAGGGTTTAAAAATTCAGAATTAGGAGTCTGGATTTCTCATAAAGAGCGATTAATTTTTCCACTCTGCTGAGAGATTTGGTTCACATGAAATGCTCTTGCCTCCGTAAAATCTAGTGAAAAAATTTAAAATGAAAATTTAATATGTGATGGGTAAATGCTAGTAAGAGTCAGGTAGACATAGTGCTTAGGGATATGGTGTAATTGACAACAGTCAATGTTAGGTTAATAGTTGGACTAGATGATCTTCAAGGTCTTTTGCAACCTAGATGATTCTGTGATTCTGTAATTTGTTTTCCTTGCTGGTCATTGATAGTTTGTTGATGTTCTTCAAAATATTTTAACAAGTTTTTCCAGGAACTATATCCCATTGTATGATATGTCTGAGTATGGCAAAGTTATGTCTCTGTGTGCGGGGAGGAGGATATTTTCTTTTTGAAGGAAAGCTAAAACAATTAACTTTAAAGACTTAAAGTAGTCTAGGTGAAATACAAGTTATAAACTGTAGGAAATAATCTGGATTTGGATAAGGGGTATGATAGGTACTTGATATTTAATGTATAATTTCCATAACTCTAGAGATTATTTAAATAGAGACACAGAGATCCTCCTCAGAATATGGTATCCCCGAGCAGTGCCAAAAGATGACTGTCCTAATAATTAAAGCAAAAGCCTGGAATGAGGTATTCTAGGTTTGTCATTAAATTATTGTATGACCTGGGGCCATTATCAGATGTCTTAAAGTGCACCTGTCCTGCTGTTTTCTATTGTCTACTGCTAGGCTTATTAGGAGCTCAGTAAAGAGTAAATAAGGATTAAGGAACTCAAGCAAATTTTAGATTATCTGAAAACAGTCAATAATTTTTTTAAGTGGGGATGTTCTTCCTACAGAATTTACATGCCTTTCCACCTTACAGAGATATTATGAAACTGAAATAATTAGCCTTTATAAATTATTTTTAAATCTTTAAGTAGAAGTCTTGGTAGATGTAAAAACATTTTTACTCAAATGTGCTACAGTATAGTGACAATGTAAATTAATAATATCTAGAATATGCATTAACAGTAGTTCTTCATAAAGGCAATATAATACACTCCTCATTGCTCAGTTGGGCTTGTAAATGTAATAAAATCCTGTTTTCTAGTAGTTGTCTACCTTTTTCTAGTGGTTGTCTACCTTTATATGCCTAGTAATATATGTTAAGTTTACCTGTATGTACATTCTCCTGTGAAGATCCAGATCTTATCATTACTTATTTCAGACCTGGTTATTAATTATTCTAGCTTTCAGAGCATCACCTAAAGAGACACTAAAAAAATTATGGAACAAATTGCAGGCTTATAATTAAATGTATTCCACTCTTTGTAAATAAGATTAAACCCCAGCATACTGTGACAGCTTCTGTATTAGTTAAAATATATAAATATTGGTATTTTATTGGTTTTTTAGATAAACATAGCAAACTATTCTGTATATAAATATATCATCTCATGTCCAAAAGACCTGAACACTTATGAGTACCAAAAGAAATTTTGAAAACCAATAATCAAAACTATTATCTTAAGAAAAAAATTCTCGTAAATTAAGCTATTGTCTAGAGAAAATAAGAAAAGGGAGAACAAGGAACTTGCAGCATCTGAAAGCTGGATTGCTGACAATGTAGAGGAAACAAGAGATCTGAGAGAAAAATGTTACTCCAAAAATCTGCACAGACATGATACCAAGATGACAGGAGTATCCTTTGCCTTGGAAAAATATATGAAGTGTACAGTTGTTTGACTGCTCACCTTCCTAGTTAAGGTAACAAACATTAGTTTGTTTTTACACATAAAGGAGGAAATCTAAGGAATCCTATCCTTGTGTAGAGAAAATGATATACACTCCAGCAAACTGCGTATAATTTGTCTAAGTTGAAGTGTAAAACATCTTTAAAGGGGGTACTGTAGTTTAAGGAATTTCGGTACTTACAGGTGCAATTCCATGAGAAAGTTACAAGTTGTCTTCTGTCTGTATCGACCTTAGCAGAAATAGATGTTTCTCCTCAGTAAAACTGAAATATTCTGCTGTCTTTATCTTTTCACAGAACTAGAAAATTTGTCTAAATTTACTCGGAATTTCTTGGTCAGAATATAAATCTTTAACTAGATCTTTTCTTCTCCAAAAATCTTTTCTTCTCCAAAAAGCTTTTCCTCCTGCTTTGCAAAATGATACTTGATTGCCGTAATTATTTTTCTAAAACGTTGATGCTAAGTACTAACCGTGAGGTGATAACTCAGATTTGTAACCCAATTTATGTTAATAAAAAAGTTTAGGGTTTTTCCAAAAAGAAAACTGTGGGAAGCTTATTTAAAATCTGCTCTAATTATTCAACCTTATTAAGTCCTTTGATGTCCTGTTTTTTCCTTCTTTTTCTATTTCCCCTTATCTTTGACTGACAGTATGTGACATTGTTAGGTGATAATATCACACATGCAACATTTTGTATCCGATTTCATTTCAATAAAAATTCCATCCTTCTAATATAGAATACTGAGACAAACAGTGAAGAGTTGTTCAAATAGGTAGATAGGTAGATAGACAAAATGGCTTGTCCCTTTTAGTCAAGAGGGTTTGTGTCTGCTTTTCTACATTTCTTTGTCTTCAAATTCCCATCTCAAAAAGCCACAGGAAATATAAATTATATAACTTCAAAACAAACAAACAAACAAAAAATCTCCAAAAAACTTACCCAAAACCTAATTCTGTTGAGCGCTTAAGAAAGTAGAGAGAGATTGTAAAAATTTCCAAAGTTTACTGAAATGTATATGTTAGTAATTTATTTTCAGATGAGAAATATATATTAGTACTCTGATATTTTCCAGTCTTATAAAAATGAATTACATTCTGTTCACTGTTCAGTGACTCAGCTGAAATTCATAATTACTTGATACTTGTGAGAAGAAAAAGCATTATGTTGGCATTAAGCTCTTGAGTTCAATATATTTATAAAACAAGAGAATTAACTGCATACAATGAGTATTTATGTTCAGTTTGTTTAGTCTGTTCATAACTTCATAGATTCATAGAATGATTTGGCTAGAAAGACCCTTAAATATCATCTTAGTTCCAACCCCCCTGCCATGGTCAGGGACACCTTCCACTAGATCAGGTTGCTCAGAGCTCCATCCAACCTGGCCTTGAAAACTTCCAGGACAGGAGCAGCCACAACTTCTCAGGGCAACATGTTCCAGTGTCTCACCATCTTCACAGTAAAGATTTTCTTCCAAAGACCTAATCTAAATCTACCCTCTTTCAGTTTAAAAGCTTTACCCCTTGTCCTATTGCTGTACTCCCTGATAAAAAGTCCCTCCACATCTTTCCTGTAGGCCCCCTTTAAGTACTGGAAGGCCGCTATAAGGTCTCCCCAGAGCCTTCTCTTCTCCAGGCTGAACAACTCCAACTCTCTCAGCCTGTCCTCATAAGGAAGGTGCTCCAGCCCCATGACCATCTTCATGACCCTCCTCTGGACCCACTCAAGAAGGTCTATGCCCTTCTTATGTTGGGGGCCCCAGCTCTGGACACAGTACTCCAGGTAGGGTCTCATGAGAGCAGAGTAGAGAGGAACAATCACCTCCCTTGACCTACTGGTCACAGGATACGGTTGGCTTTCTGGGCTGCAAATGCACATTGCTGGCTCATAGTCAGTTTACTATCCATGGCTATTGACAAGTTCTCCACAGGGCTGCTCTCAATCCACTCATCGCCCAGCCTGTATTTGTGCTTGGGATCGCCTTGACTCATGTGCAGGACCTTGAACTTGACCTTATTGAACTTCGTGAGGTTTGCACGGGCCCACCTCTCAAACCTGTCAAGGTTCCTCTGGTTGGCATCCCTTCCCTTCACCGTGTTGACTGCACCACACAGCTTGGTGTCATCAACAAACTTACTGAGGGAGCACTCAATCCCACTGTCCATGTTGCTGACAAAGATGTTAAAAAACACTGGTCCCAACACCAACCCCTGAGGAACATGGCTCGTCACTGGTCTCCACTTGGACATGGAGCCGTTTACTGCAACTCTTTGAGTGTGACCATCCAGCCAATGCCTTATCCACCAAGTGATCCATCTGTCAAATCTGTGTCTCTCCAATTTAGAGACAAGGATGTCATGCGGGACAGTGTCAAATGCTTTACCTGAGTCCAGGTAGATGGCATCAGTTTTTCTTCCCTTATCCACTAAAGTAACCCTGTTGTAGGAGACCACCAAATTTGTGGATAACTTGCACAGTATTGAATAAATTCCACCAACTGAATATCATTTAATCTGTTTTGGAGTACATCTCAATATTTTATTTCAGGTAACACACTTAGTATGTCTTTACATATAAGTTGTAAGTTTTTCTTCTGAAGAGTCATAGTCAGTTGTGCCTTAGTAGCTAATCATTCCTTTCCTTTTCAGATCTTCAGAGATTTTTCTGTAGCATGGAGGGCACACTGCAGGAAGAGTTACAGTTTGAAGGCACTAAATGAATAGGTCTTGCTGCAGTATTCTTGTGTGTCTTATAGACCAAAACAAATGGCCAGAAATCTCAAGAGAAATGTGGGAATTAGCGATGGAATTAATTAAAATTTGTTCCTAAAAGAAGCTACCCTAGAAAAATAATATTCCACCAGAAGAATCTTTCTTTTCTATTATATTCTACTAATATGAAGTTGGTATTTTTCAGTGTTCTTCTTCTATGAACAGCAGAGTTTTTAGGGTTTAAAATTTTATAATTTTTTTCTTATGTGATAAACTTTTAAGATAGAGTGCTAGCAAAGTCAGCTCTTTCTTTTCCTAGTCTTTGAATGAAAGTGCTTTTATTGTGTTAAATGTGTTCTGAACCAAACTGCTGAATTGATTTTGTAAGGGACTTTGTAGTTTCCAAATTCCAGAAAATTTTTTATATGAGATTTTTACAGAGATGTTCATCTCAGTCATGATATCATTGGAAAATATATGTTTCAGTGTTTCTGGGACATATATGGCTACCAGTGAACTCACAGGTACCTTAGCAGTGATTTTCTCTCAAAAACGTGCCCTTTTCGTATCTGAACACTTTATTGGTCTGATTATAAGTTACCATCTTCTTGATAGTGATTAGTCAGACACTGAACCAAGTTTATAGTAGCTTTGATCAATTGTATAGTAATTACAGGAGGTGCTGTTATCTCTGATTCTTACATAAAACATTGGCAGTATAGAATTGCTAGTAAAATATTTAACAATATTTTTAAAATTTTAACAGTTACATTTTTACATTAGACTTCAGGTGTAACCTTTTATTTAAAATTTCCATGCTTTGTTAAATACTACATTAAAAATGTCTATGTTCATGACATTTTATACATGGTCTCCAGCTGAGCACCCATATCAGTAAAATTTCTGGGCACATCTCAACAATATATGTTCATTTATCTATAAGTTATATACATGTACTATGGAAGTTCTAATATTTTTTTTTCCTGCACAGTAGTGGTTTATTTTGCACAGCCTCTGAGGTACACACACCCCACTTTGGATACCACTAGTTTAGTTCACATTTTGAAACTTTCCTTCAAAGCCACAAAAATGTCTCTCTAAGAGAACTGTCTTGAAATGTATGTTCTGGATCTTTAGAAAGTGTCCTTCATCAAAAGTTACGCTATTCTGAGCTAGATCATCAGCCTATTTAGCTTCAGATTTTTGTACAATTGAGCATAGTGGGAAAAAATGAAAAAAAAAAATAAAAAAACCAACCAACTTTGTTCATTATTCGGAATTGGATTATTAAAATAAATCCTCTCCTCTTTAATTATCACTTTGAAAGGTGTTCTGGGCAGGGAGTGACACATAGATGACTTTTGCTGAAACTTAGTGGGATACAACTGTTAGCTAAGAGATTTTGTCAGGACCTTGAGGGCACCAACAGTCATTCCCGGTCCTCCCCAGCTCCACCTGTTACTACATAGTTGCTATCCTACACAATTGCATCTCCGTATGTATAATCTTTCCTTAGCTAAATTATTTGCCATACTGATCATGTTTTTTTCTTTCTTCATACTAATCTCAAATATAAAATTCATGCCAATCTCTGAAGTTAGTCGCAAAACTCATAATAACTTCTGAAGAGCAGATTGGAGTACTGGAATGGCAAAAGATTTGCACAAATTTACTGATTTCTGCCTCCCACCAAAAGCTGATTCCATGCTTAGAGGACAGTGAGGTCTTATGAGTTGGTTTTGTCTGTTACATGCAAAATTAATTAATAATCTTTTTCCTGTGTTGACAATGTGTCTGAAATCAGATGTGGTACTGTAAGAACATTTAATTCTCTTCAAAAAATGTAGTGACTTAGATATATAAAACCTTATTAACTCTAAATGGTAGATCATACATATTGGTGTGTTGCAATTTGTGTGCAGTAAAATCCCTATTATATGAAAAATATTAAGGGTCGGATTTTGTAGGTCTCATGCTTGTATTTTACCAAACTGTTACTGCTGTTGCTGAATAAGTAAAATAATTGAGTGTGTTCAATATGCATCCGTGACCATAAATCTTTAGTGTAAATATAATGTTTGTTTTTGAAGATAGTAGATATCAGTGTCTTTATGCTTAAGTATTTCCCAATACTGTATAAAATATTCAGAAGCACAACCAGAACTAATATTCAAACATATGAATTATCTGCATAGGAATAGTAATCTAATTTATGCCCTCAGATCCATTCCAAAAAAGAAAGCAAATTCTTGCTGAATAATAATGAACCAAAGTCAGGACAGAAACCCCTGAAGACACAAGAGTACTCTGGAAAGGAACTGATCTGTTTCTTAATGATAATAATGATTAATTTCCTGATATTCACACCTTTAATATTTAAATTTCTTCAAAACACAGCATCTCAGATTTCAACTAATGATTTGAAGCTAGCTTGTATTGCCACAATCTTGATTTGAAGTAGTAGCCAATGAATTTTGACAGACTAAGGCATCAAATATGTCTATATTCAGAGAGGCTTCTTATGTCAGAAGGATCTATCTATTCATGGTGAATGAATCTGAATGATCTGAATGCCTGTGGAACTTCTGTTCTTTGCTGTATTTTGGAAACAGGTAGCCAGTCACCCATGCAGGTGACAACTAACCAATATCAAGATTGCACAGCAGGATTCTCAAATCCTTAAAATAAGTAGGGACAGATACAAGAAGTGCACGAAAAGGTGTTATGCGATGTTAATTTACCATTATATATATTTTTTACAATTTTGCAACTTTCAGCTTATCTGTAAACTCTACTCATGTTAAATAGAATTACTCATGTGAAGATCTGTGTAAACTGTGTCTGAGGCAGTACTTCCAAAATCTAGTGGAAACAGTTCATTTTTTTTCATCTTCTTTACTTACTCTTTGAAGCATTGTAAGAATCAGCACAGAGCCATGAGAGGCAGTGCACACTTAGGTGCACTGTCTTGTGAAAAACTACTTGAATTCAGAAGGTTTGTCAAAGAATGTCTTAAAAATGGGAAGTATTTATAATTTTCAATAAATAAAATAAAAAGTTTATGTAGACCACTTGTTACATCTCTGAGAGATTTTTCTAATAATCATTAAAAGCTAAAAAAAATAATCTTAGTTTTACAAGTGTATACTGCACCGCCTATTCTGCAGCACTTTAAAATTTTCAGCAATTGAGAACAAATCTTCATGTGATTCACACAAAATCCAAGGCAGAGACAGGGAACTTGTGATACTTATTGAGATAAAGACCACAGGTAATGGGACAAAAGCAAAAATGGGGATGTTGAAGGAGAAAATACGTTACTTAAGTTCAGAGGCAAATAGAAATTACTTTTATAAAAGAAAAAGAAGGACAAATAAATCGCATAAGAATTCTTTTGATTGTGTTTTACTGAAAAACTGTGGATTATACACCTGAACATAAAATATTAGTATATTTGATTACTATATTGTCAATTTATAGTAGAACATTGCTTTCACTACAGTTATTGCTGAACAGAAAGTATTCTGATATTCACCAAATAACACAGATGTGTTTTGTTCATCAGTCACTTAACAGATGCAGTGAGATCAATCATATATAGCCATTCAACCTTAAAGGTGTACATTTTTCTCCCTTTAACTCCAAAGAAATTCAGTATTAACCCATAGCATTTTAGTATGTTATGTTGCTGTATCAGAAGCCTTCCTAAACTTTAAATAAGTGTAGCTAATAGCTTCATCTTTGCAATCTCTTATATTTGTATTTACAAATGAATGAAAATTAATATTTTAATCACTCCTTTTTTCCTTCTTAACCAGACTTTATAGAATCAAGTGATTGGTTTAATTTGTGAAATTTTGGGGGTTTTTTCTTCTGGATTTCAGATTATGGTACTGAAAGCAAATACCTGTTATGAATATTTCAAATGAGTATGAATAATAGAAATTAGGAGTCAAAGACTTACCTTTCATGAGGACCATTCCACTATGGAATGACATGGCTTTCCTTTAAGACCTCCACTATGCGACTACCCTGAGTAAAGGCAGCAAACCCAACTCATAACTCTACCACACCACACACTCAAAGGAGATGTGCTTTATGTCCCAACTCTGCTAATAGGATGGACTTACATGTTCAGCTGTGAGTTGTAGATTGTGTCTAGAGCACTCATTGGTTTCGTCATCCTGGCTTTCTTCCCACACACAGATATGAGCTGCAGGAGTTATACAGTTTCGTACTAAAAACTAAGACAAAAAGCTGTTCTCAGCATTAGTCTCACTCATGACCTCAATGGCTTCAGCCTTCCCCTCATCTCCCTCCTCTCTCCTTATTTTCAGGATTCTGGTGTGGCTTTGAACAGACTCTTCAACAGAGTATTGCTTCTCTGAGGGGTAAAAGTGGTGCCAGTTGGGTGAAAATAGTGACATTCTTTCTAAAGGCTAATGGGAGGGAAGGAACAAGTCTTCATCCAGCAGCAGCTGAATTTGCTGTGTTCAATATTGATCAAATATGCACACTTTGTGAAAGTGCAATATAACTGTATGGTAATTTCACATATTTTAGTGTGAATTTTTTTATTCAATTAAGCAAGATGGTCTGTTAGAATACAGAGGAAACATTAATTCTTTAACTTCTGCAGTTTGTTTGTGATGTCATAATAATCACTGGAGAAAAAGGTTTAGCTGAGGTTGCTTGTCAGTTCTACAACTTCATACAGGAAAAGTTAACCAATAGTACATTCAGCAAAGATCTAAATATCAAGGAACTAACAATAAAACTTTTATTGACTTCAGCAGGCTGTGAATTTAGTGCCTTAAAAATGTCATTCACAAGCAGAAAGGACATGGTTTATGTCCTTTATGTTATTTGTGATGTGAGATGCAGCCTACAGTAAATAAGGATATTAGTTTGTTTTTATTTAAGATATGCTACTGTAAATATCCACACAGACTTTGATTTTTAAATAAATGCCCTTTGTAGTCTTTAAAAATAGATAATATTATTTTGTGTAAGTTTAACTTTTACCAGTTTCCTTTAAAGTTTTCAATGCTTCAACCATTTGTTCAATGGTTTGGACAGTGGTTACAGCTGAAAAAATACTGACATGCCATACATCAATAAATATGCACAAAAGATGCACAGTGATAAAAGTGATCTTTGTGTTCTACTATATAAACTCTTGTCTTTCAAGACGTTAGTGAGGGTAATGACATGTTACTTCTTGAAGTGTTTTAAAAATAAATAGAACAGTTTCTCTTACTGTAGTTACTCTTTTAACTCCAAATACTTTTTTTTTGTTGTTTTTTTTTTAAGATTATAAGCTTAGCCATAAGAGAAAGTCTGTTTTACTTTGTCAGAATAACTAAACATGAATATTCTATTATCTTGCATTGCTTCTATTTTTGGTCAATGGTATTTTAATTCTTCACATCTTGATTAATGTAAGTTAGAGCTTGATTTATGAAGCTGCTACATTTATTTTGTATGTGAATTAAAAGGTGAACTTTCTTTCTGCAGTCAAGACTTGTGGATCCAGTCTTCAGGGACCTGGAGGCACTTTCACATCACCCAATTTTCCATTCCAGTATGACAGCAATGCTCAATGTGTGTGGGTCATCACAGCTATCAATACTAATAAGGTAAGTTTAAAATTCTGGCTTTGCTTTAAAAAAAAAAAAAAAAAAACAACAGCACATGTAGACCATGACATTTTTCACTAATATGATTTTTTTCTACAGTCCAGCTGCTGTACTTGGTGCATTGCAGACATTTCTAAGAAATGGCTGATATTATATGGGTATGGACCGATGTTAAAACCTGTTGTTTCCCCTAAGAGTGTTTTGGTTTTTGTATGCCAAGTACATGCCATCAAGTTTTTATATGATTCTCTAAATGAATTCCCAGAAGCAACTACCCAATGATATGAAGCAATGTCATAGGTTCACTGTGTTATAATCAGTAGAGCCGTTTTATGTATGAGAATGTTTATATCATGTTTGGCCTTAGACTATGTGAGAAATCACTAAAGTTCAGAAATCACTTTCGCTTCATGAAGGACTGTTCTAAACTTGTGTAATTTATTTCATTTTCTGAACCACCACATTAAAATCCCATATACTTTATACCTACAGTTTAAACCAAAAGTGCTGGGAGTTCTGATAATGCCAGATGAGTCAAAGTAGAGTAATAAAGCTAAGTTATGACACCAGTTGTCTTTAAATTCAAGAGCTAGGCACCTGGCAGGAATGGCTATATTCTATCTCCAGGTGTATCATTTTATCTGAACTGAGTGTAATGGACTTGTTTAGATGTAATAAAACAAAAATTAACTGTACAGCTCAGGAATATTTTATAACGGACTATCAACATCTGTGTTTGCTGGTACAGGTGTATATTCTACCTTCTAATTTCTGTCTTACATTGCCATCTCCATCACACTCCATTAATTGATCAGAGAGACCTAGAAGGCCTACCCCTTTACACCAGAGGACTCAGTGAAAACCTGATTACATTTCAGAAGCCATTTAGCTACAAACTCCTGTGTGGAAACCATGCTTATATTCCACTTCGGAAGAAGAAAGAAGATATGTAGTTAAGTGTTTGGAATATTCATAATGAAGATGGTAGATGTGTTTTGGGTAGGAGGAAGAGTTTTTATTTTTTCCTTGTTCAGAGGACTGCTAACCCAGCTTATCCAATTCATAGATCATCAAAAATGTGTCGAGTCCTTGAAAGATGATGCAGTCTCAGACCTACAGGTGGGCAAGAAGTTCAAAAGTAATAGTTAAGATCCATTTATCTGGCCCAAAGAAGCTTTATATTTTTATTTCTTTAATCAAATCTGTGCATATCTAGAATTTCTGAAAGTTCTGTCAAATGTGGCAGTAGATGGAATTTAATAACAGTGTTTGAGGAAACTAAATGCAGCTCTTACATTTTGAACAAGTGATCTAAATGGCTTGAAAATCACCACTGAGCTGTTGTATAGAATGAATTTAAGACCATTTTGGTCATATTCTGCATAAAATGGTTTCCTTTCTTAAAACACAGCAAGGGCATGTCTACATAACAAAAAAAGTCAAATAAGATTTCATACATTCTACCAATGGTACAAGCAAAACCTTAAACTCACAAACTGGTATGTATCTACTGGCAAATATCAGGTGATTGCAGGTTTAAGATATTAATGACTTGAAGAGTGGCAAAGGTATTAGTGTCTTAATGCTGCTTTCCTCCTCCCTCCCTCCCCATCAATTCACAACATGGTCAAGCAGTGTTATCTTCAAAACCTCATAACTTGGACCAAAAGTATTTTTCACTGGAGTATTCAAAAACATTATTCCTCAGTATTATTTTCCTTAGAAATCTCCAGTTTCTGCTTTTAAGGAACTTTGAATCTAAATCTGAGTGCAGGAAATTAAGAAGTGAACAAATGCTTTGTCTCTGGTTGTCAGTGTGTTTCACAGAGTTATGGAATGAGGTTGGAATGGACCTCTGGAGATCATCTAGTTGAACTTCCCCAATCAAGCAAGGCTACCTAGAGGCAGCTGCCAAGGCGGGCTTTGACTATCTTGAAAGATGGTGACTCCACAACCTCTCTGGGCAACCAGTGCTAGTGTTCAGTAACCCTCACAGTGAAAAACTCTTTCCTGATGTTCATACAGAACTTCCTGTGTTTGTGCCCATTGCCTCTGGTCCTGTCACTGGGCACAACTGTAAAGAGTTTGGTTCCACCTTCTTTACATCCTCCCTTCAGGTGTTTATACACACTAAGATCCCACTGATCCTTCTCTTCTCTAGGCTAAGCAAGCCTAGCTCTCTCAGACTTTCCTTATGTGAAAGGTGCTCCAGTCCCTTAATCATCTTAGTGTCCCTTCTCTGGACTCTTTCCAGTAGCTGCATATATCTCTTGTACTGGAGAGGTGCAGTTGTTATGCTTGTTTTCCTTTCTCTCAAAGCACTTAAGAGATCAAATTACTCCATTGTATAAAATCCAGTTATAATGAAAACAAAATAAGCACCCTCTTTAGTCAGAGGCCATGACTGCAATAGTTCAAATCAAAAGTTTTTTAAAAGTTATTTTATGTAGGAATTTTTTTCTGAAACTGTAAATACTACAAAATAACATATTAACACAGCATAAAAACTGTTCCGGGCCCTGATTGGTAAAAATAGATAAGCATATACCCAGTTTTAATATTCAGGGATGGACCAGAATTCATAGGTTAAACTCCTGCTGGTTCATAAAATGCTTCAGTGCATGCATGATTCAGTTTGATTTGATTAGTAGTTATGTATTGTGTTTATATGGTAAGGTTTTGGTAGTGGGGGGCTGCAGAGGTGACTTCTGTGAGAAGAGATCAGGAGATGCCCTCATGTCAGACAGAACCAGTTCATGCTGGCTCCAAAACAGACCCACTACAGGACACAGCTGAGCAAATCAGGCACGCTGGTGGCACCTCTGTGATAAAACATTTAAGAAAGGGTAAAAACCGCTGCATAACAGTAGCTGAAGGAGAAGAGTGAGAATATGTGAGAGAAATGACCCCGCGGACACCAACGTCAGAGAAGAAGGAGGGGGAGGAGGTGCTCCAGGTGCAGGAGCAGGGTTTCCCCTGCAGCCTGTGGAGAAGACCATGGTGATGCAGGTTGTTCACCTGCAGCCCATGGAGGTCCATGCTGAAGCAGATATCCATCTGCAGCCCTTGGAAGACCTCACTCTGGAGCAAGTGGATGTGCCCTGAAAAAAACTGTGACCCCATGGAGAACCCATGCAGGAGTAGATTTCTGGCAGGAGCTGTGGCCCATGGAGAGGAGCCCACACTGAAGCAGGTGTGCTGGCAGGACCTGTGACCCCATGGGGGCCCATGCTGGAGAATTCTACTCCTGAAGGACTTTACCCAATGGGAAGGACTCATGCTGGAAGAGTTCTTGAAGTACTACAGCCTGTGGGATGGACCCATGCTGGAGAAGTTCATGGAGGACTGTCTCCCATGGGAGGGACCCTGGAGCAGGGAAAGAGCATGAGGAGGAAAGAGCAGCAGGGGGGAAGTGTTACAAACTGACTGCAACCCCCATTCCCTGTCCCCCTGTGCTGCTTGGGGGAGAGGAGGAGGCAGAAGAGTCAGGAACAAAGAAGTGAAGTTGAGCCTGGGAAGAAGGTGGGTGGGAAGAAGGTGGGTTTAGTTTTATTCTTATTTCTCACTTTCCTACTCTATTATTAATAGGCAATAAATTAAATTAATCTTCCCTAGGCCAAGTCTGTTTTGCCCATGATAGCAACTAGTGAGTGATCTCCCTGTCCTTATCTTGACCCACAAGCTTTTTCATTCCATTTTCTCATCGTGTCCTGCAAGGGGGACTGATAGAGTGGCTTGGTGGACACCTGACAGCCAGCTAAGGTTATATGATCACAAATTACATCTTTATCTGTCTCTTCATGTATTTAAATACTGTGAAAGTGCTGAGTATATAGTAAAAGAGTGAAAAGGATAGTTCAGAACAGGTCACTTATTAAAATTAATTATGATCCTTTAAATAAGACAATAATCAAGAATAGCTGTTAGTGGATGATACATCAGAGAGTTAAGTCTGTAATAAGAATCCAAAGAAGTAATGTTAGATTAAGAAAGATATTTTAATCTAAAACATGAATGTTGGACACTATTCCTGCACTTCTTGGATGTACCACTGAAATGACTAGATTCTGCAATGACTTAGATTCATGACGGGCATATCTTAGTGCAAGGAGTTATCCTGTTTATTATAAATATGTTCATAATAGCTTCAGCATTACCCAGAAAATACTGTTCTTTGCATGTTAGTGGTTGAACATAATTATACCTCTGATATCGCAATGAAATAAGGACTCACAGATAATTATGTGGTTTCTAAAATAGCGGGTAGATAAAAGGTTCACAATGTTATCTGAAGCAACATTCAAATATGTTTATAGTTTTCAGTATAAATAGAAAAGGTGTCTAGCATTTATTAGAAGAACCTAGACTTGCTGAGTTTAAAAGAAAATGAGATTGTTTTACGAGTTAGTTAAATTTCTTTTTAGCATATATTGAGGAATCTGCATGTATAAAGTTTTTGTTTATATAATCAGTGGTTTAATGTGTTCAGTTTTGATTCATGCTAACATTGCCTTATTGTTCTGAACACAATAGTGCTTGCCTTGCATGACTGCTAAAAGGCATAACTTCCAATGTTTGTCTTGAAGTCAAAAATGTCATTGATGTATGATGAAGATTAACCATTAGAAGTTATTTATAAAGACTGGAACAAATAATGTCATGGTATTCATTATAACATGGCAATATTTACAATATTTTATACTGCAGCCATGAGAACCATGAGGACTTATTGATCCTGGTATTTCAGGACTTAATGATCTGGTATTTCAGACCTTCTTCTGTTGCATCATTTGTAACAAAATAGAACTGAGAATCTTCTAAGGGAGAAAGCACTAGATGAAAGACACTGAAAGGAACTATAACTCTGGTGTAAATGGACATTCTGCCCATGTTTACAGGCCTATTCCACAACTGAATCTCACTAATTGTCTTCCCTGACTGGTTTCAGAAATAATATTGATATCAATACAATATAGATGAAAGAAATATTGTTCCAGGCAATCATGTGCTTCCTTAGCTTTGTACTGCATTACAGTTGGTCTCTTGCCTCACACAGTTAAACAGATATTCTGTTCATCTCCAAGCCTTGTTGGCAGTGAAGCTTGACTAAATACTTCAAACATGGCTAGAGAGGACAGTTTATTACTATTACTATTAAAAAGTAGAGAGATTAAATAAAAATCATTTGTGAAAGGTCATGTGAATGTGAGTTTATAATAAAACTCATTCATGAACATGCACAAACACCTCTGATATCAGTGAGTTCCACATATTTTTCTTGATCTTGTGCATGGTTTTTGCATGCTCATTCTTATCAGGATCTTGTTCTGTGGAGTCAATCCGTTCAGGAGAAAATAATTAAGATTATTGTTAGAAATAAATATATATAATGTGCCAAAGTTCTGAATAGTGATCCAGAGGCAAAAGAAATGTGGGCTATTTGTATATAATTTCATAACAGTGAAATATCTATGGTTTCCTGTACAGTATGATGCCCAGATAAAAATGCTTGTGCTGTTTTGTAAAAGAAAAGTCTTCCGAAATTTTTCAGCTGCTTCTTATTGAAATGTGTACTCTTATATTCTGCCTAAATTTGAAATATTTCAGGACAGTTGAACAACTTTCATATAGGAAGTTTACAATCGGTTTATAAAAAGTTAACTTTGTAAAAATGTATTACCCAAATATTAAAAAAAAAAAAACCCTAAATACTGAAGTAATACTGACATTTATTTTACCGTGGTTGTGGAAAAGCAAAGAGAAAACCATGAGTTAGCCTAACCTAAACAGTACATTGATGGCTTTTCTTCCACTTACTGTCTATGAGATGCCCCACTGCCTTTTCTGCAAAACTCCTTTCCTTCCAGTTGGCCCTGAGTGTGTACTGGTGCATGGTGTCATTCCTCCCCAGCAGCAGAAACTTCCATTTCCCTTTGTAGAATTTTGTAAGGTTCCCATCAGCCCATTTCTCCAGTCTGTCAAGGTACCTCTGAATGACAGCACAACCTTCTGGTGGATCAGCCAAACCTCATGGTTCTGTATCATCTTAAATCCTGCTGAGGATGCAATCAGTACCATCATCAAGGTTATTAATGAGAATGTAGAACAAGATTGGACCCAGTGTTGACCCACGAGGTACATCAAAAGTGACTGGCCTCCAGCCATGTTTCTTACGTAACTGTACATTCATCTACCCATTCTTCATCAGTTTTTCTATAAGGATTTTCTGAAAGACAGTGTTGAAAACCTTAGTGAAGTTCAAGATCAGCATCCACTGCTCTCCACTCATCCACCAAGCCAGTCATCTCATTGTAGAAGTCTATCAGGTTGATCAGTCATGATTTCCCCTTCATAAATCACGCTTGCTACTTTCACGCATCCTCCTGTCCTCAATACATTTAGAAATGATGTCCAGGAGGATTTGCTCCATCACATGCCCACAAATCAAGGTGAGGCTGACTGGTCTGTAGATCCCCAAATACCCTTCCTTCTTCTTGAAGATAGGGATGAAGTTTTCATTCTTCCAGTCCTCAGGAATCACTTCCTGATCACCATGACCTTTCAAAGATGATTGAGAATGGCCTCACAACGACATTGGCCAGCTTCTTCAGCACCCATGTGTACAGTCCTTCAGGCCCCATGGAGTTGCATATAGCCAATTTGTTTAAATGTTCCCTAACCTGATCTTCCTCCAGAAAGAATAAGTCTTCTTTACTCCAGACTTTCCTTCTGATCTCAGGGGCCTGGGATTTTTGAAAGTAAGTCTTATCAGTGAAGACAAAAGTGAAGAAGGTATTCAGTACATTGGTCTCTTCAGTGTCCTTTGTCACCATGCAACCTGCCCCCCCTGTATTCTGTCACCTACCTTTTGCTGCTGATGTACCTGTAGAAGTTCTTATTTCCATTCATGTTCATTGCCAGTCTTAACCCCAGATGGACTTTTGCTTTCCTAGAGATATCTCTACATGTTCAGAGGAGTGTCTTTATACTGGTTGTCCTGACCCTCATTTCATCTTTCTTATGCTTCCATTTTATGTTTGAGTTTACTCAGGAGCTCCTAGATGATTCATGCAAGCCTACTAGTACCTTTGCTTGTTTTTCTGTTCATTGGGATGAACCATTATTGAGCTTGGAGGTAGTGATCCTTGAAAATCAGTCGGGTCTCTGGACTGTTCTCTCCAGAATTGTCTGCACGGGATTCTTCAAAACAGAACCCTAAACAAAGTGTGTTCTCCTGTCAGGGTTTTATTCCGGCCTTTTGCCTTGCCTCCCTCCATTTGTTGTCTCTCAGTCACCTGTGTTGTCATCAATACACTCCCTAAACCTCCTTTATGACATGTGCCCTGCTTGTTGCCCTTCCAGGAGGTGTTGGGGTTGTTTAAATTCCCTGTGAGGATCAGCACCTGCACATGTGAGTCTTCAACAGTATATGATGGAGGAAATTAATGAACAGTTTTCCCACTTCTGGGTTGTTTTAACATGGTTTCCACCCATTTTTTTACATACATCAAGCAAGTGATTTTTGCCACTGTTTGATCCATGGCTACTCTAGAATCAGCTAAAGCTTTGTAGATAAAAAAAATAGCAGAACTATAGTTCCAAGGATCTGCCTGAAAGAACATTCAAGGAAATTGTGCCTCTCTGTGGTACTCTAAAGGTGCAACAGAATTTAAAGTTCTTTGCTTTGGCCTGAACTGTGATTCTCATATTATTAACCCCTTGGGTCCATAGGAAACATTCTTGTGAATAACTGCACAGAAATGAGAATAAGGATTTCTCAGTTTGAAGTCTATTACATCTCACACATCTAGTAAGGGAAGTGATACTTCATTATCTCGTGGCACAAACTCAACAATTAGTTTTTGGACCACGCTATGAATTGCTGGCATTTTATTCTGACATTAAGTAATGGGATCTTGTAATTTTATGTTTGCATTTTGAATATATTAAAAAAATATTGTATTTTCATGGCTTAATTCCCTTCCCCTCCCCAGAAGTTGTTCATTTTTTCTACTGCTTTTCTCCTAAAAATTTAAAACTTGATTTCCTTTCATTGTTTCTGTATCAGATCAGATGCTTGAACAATATTTCTTACAAATAAACAGCTAGAAATATTGTTTATAAATCTTTATGGTATTCACATTTGGTTTATTCTGTCTCAGATATGAACTGTACGCATAGAAGGCAGGTTGCAGTCTGAATTTTACGATTACTTGCACCTTGCTCCAGACCAGTCTTTTTCTCAGGTCCTATAATGACCTATTCTTGATGGGACCAGTAACATAGAGTTGATTTATCCATAGATTAAAAGCCTCTCTTACAGGGAGATAGCAGTTTGCAAAAGAGAAGCTCAGAGCAGAAGACTTATTTTATTTAGAGATTTGTGTAGGAAAACCATAGGTAGAGGAAGCTAATGATTTCTGATGGGCTTAAACAGAACAGAGATTTTTATATATATCTCTATATATTTAAGCAAGAGAAAAAAGTTGTTTTGACACTGCCAGACTGATTCAGTTAATCTCAACTAGATAGAAAATAGAGAAAAGCATTTCCTGTGAAAGCTGCTTCAACACAAACCATGACAACTTTATCCACTTGTTTTTTATAAAAGAAAGTATCTTTAAATTTCCCTGCACTAAATACCTATAATGTCTCATCACAGTAAACACTGGGTTGATTGATTTAGCATTTTTTGCTAAACCTGGCAACCATCACAATCTGATGTTCTAAAACATTAAATCTTATTTCTTGAAATTAAACAATTATCATTATGAAAGCATTTTCATAGTGTTATAAACATTGCAAGATTTTCTGTATTTTGTTGTCTGAATGACAAAACCTCATTTTGTGTGTTTTATTGCTTCCATAACTCAAATATCTACTGCTGCTTGTAGTGATACAAATTCTGCAGCTGTTTCATGACCTTTTTCAGAAAAATTTTGTTGTTAATTTTAAAACACAGAATGAATAATACACATGATAAAATTCCAGACAATAGGGGAAAGCAAGCTGTTATCTAATATTAATATTTGTATCATAGGAAAAAACAACAAATAAAATGAAAGGCATTTGTAGATTATGAATCTGCAAATTACCTGTTTGACAAGTGGAGTGAAATCATATGGCAATTCTTCATTATAGGTGTTGTTAAATTATGGTGGTTCAAATGCTCTAGATATTTTGCCAGGATAAGAATGGTGAATTTAATTCTTTCATTCTTAGCTAATACCTCAAAAAATAATTTTTTTCTGTACTGTATACAATAGTAATAGTTTGCTGCATCCCTCTGATTTAGCTTAACAAAATAAATTGGTCTCATTGCTAATGAAATAAAAAGAAACAAAAAGACTGTTTCCAGCACTGTACCAAGGCATAATTATTTTTTTTTAATCTTCACTTGATTTCTCTTTATTTGTTGCTAAGTAAAGTTTGAAAGTTGCACAATTTCCTCAGCTTCACTTAACATAAATAGCTGTTGTTTTTTAGACAGTGAGTGCCTTGGCTTGTTAGGGTTTTTTTGCTCTATATAGTATTCACAGAGCTAAACCAGACCTGTTAGGCAGTAATTGCTAGATAATTGTTATAGCTTAAGCATGCTAAAACTAGTTTAGACCAAGAGAAAGCCAAATAATGCTGAGATGCTCATTGTCAGGTCAGTACAAATCTTGTGTGTATTTACAAGTAATGACAAAACTGCTGTTTACTGGGCTACATTAAAATCTAGTTTATGTTTGCTTAAATAGCATATGGGATAAGAAAATTGTAATTGTGACTCTTGATTTTGCCCTTCAGAAAAATGGGCTACAAAATGATCAGTTTAAATTTAACAACAGGCTAAAATATCAGTGAAATCTGAATTAGGGCTAAAGTTAACCAGTGTTCAAGTCTTATGAATTATACTTGCTGATTTTTTTTAATCTACAGTGACAGAAACAGTGTGGAAAACGTCAGTGCTAGAATGACAGCCTTTCTGACAGATCTCAGCCATATTCACACCACACATTGTTCACCACCATGCATTAATAAGCAAAAAGATTCCTTTAAAAAAAAGATCAAGCTGTTTTCCAAAACTGTAAAGATAGTTGAACTGTTAAATTTAGATGGATCAGAAAACTAGGTCCTGATTTGTTTATTTTTTTCATGGCAGGAATTTTAAAAAAAGAAATTTTATATGATTATATGTTATTTTTTGTTTGTCACCATCATATTCTAAATTTTACATTCAAGTGTATTCTTACTACCTGCAAAAACATATTCTTTAGAATGTATTTAGAATATAGGTTTCAGAAGTTTGCCAGCGTTCACATTCTTATCTTTCTATCTAACACATTTTGAAATAATTTTGAAATCAATAATGATTTATGCCTAAGAGTTGGGAGATTGCTGGGTTTTGGGTTTGGTTTTAGGTTTGGGGTTTTTAATTATTATTTTTGCTAGGTTTTTTTGTGGATGTCAGATAATTATTAGGAAATTTCTAATCTGAATTTTGTTGTAATGGCAGAGCTTACTGAAAATTTATATCTGCTTCCAACTACTGTAGTCCTTTTTACTTTCTGAGAAACTGTTGAAATAGTCCAAAGTATCTGTGAAACTCCTCACATGATATTTTCTGCAAATCTGAAGAAGTTTACTGAGGGAATAACTTGCAACTGTAACTGAATTGATATTAAATGTGGTTCTCATTTAATCACTCTATATTAAGATTTTTTTTAGATATATATTCTTACATTCCATTCTTCTCTTTCTCCTCCTTTATGTCATGATGTTGCTGTTTTCCTCCTTTTCACTCTTGAGATTTTGTGCTTTTTAGGCCAAGACAAAAATAAGCAAAACAAATTCAGCAAAAAGCAGTGTTTACATTTAATTTACCACAGCTGTGTTATTTTGTTAACCATGTCAAAACTGTCAGTGGAACATTTCCTAAGCTTGCTGTCAAGCCTAAACTCAGTTGCCATCCATATTTATTCATGTTAACAGTATAAATCTCAAGCAGGCTGGGTGCTTTAGCATGAACTCAAGTACTCATTTCGTTAATCTGTTTTGGTCAGGCTTTTGTTGGAACAAACTACTTGCAGTTCTTTTTACAAGCAAATGTCTCAAACATGGCTTTTCCTAAGCCTAGTGTGAAGATGTATTGTGAGTGTTAGAGTCAGTGAAATGATTAGAAAATATGAGCATATTAAGATCACTCTTAAATATATAGTTTAACCGTAATCCTGTTTTTCATCCATGCAGATTAAAAATTATAGTACTGTACTTATCAATAGGGGATAATGTACTTTTATTCTATATGAAACTAGAAAGTGTAAAAATGCTTCAGTTCTCTTCAGAACAAATTCAATTTCTTTGTAATGTTAGCTACACTATTCTTCTGTATTGTTCATGAACATTTTGATCCAGTTAAAAAAATTTGAGTGACATATATACTGAAGTTTAAAAAAAAATCTTAGAAATGTGGAGGGATGGGAGATTGTTTCAGTATAGTAAGAGCATAGAAGGGAATCCAGCTATTTCTAAGACAGGAAGTTAGCAGGTTCAGCAGTGAGGGAATAGAATCAATTGTTGAATGAGAGAATTTGGAGTCAGGACACATGTGCATGTGCTTTGCATTAAGTGTTGGAGAAAAATAGTATAATAAAAGAGATGTGGAGAAAAAAAAGTAATGCGATTGCAGAGGGATAAATTACTTGTCCTCCCATCCGGCAATTTTACCATAACTCTACTTTCATTATGAAAGGAGGACAGGTCCATTTTCTTAATTAATGTAGATTTTATCTCACTAAATATTTTCTTGACATTTCTGTCACTATAGGAGCGATGTTTTACACTCTGAAAATAATGTTCTACCCATAGCACATGTTTGAGAGATTGTGCCTATTGCAGTAACTGCAACAGAAGTAATTACTTCTGTTTCAGCCATCAGCAAGTTTAGAGTCTAGCAATAACCTGAATGTCAGGTATTAACTCTAGTTTTGATTAAAACTTTAGATAGAATTAAAGGCCGAATCTGAGTTTTAGTTATGTTTGACTTTCTATAAGTTCCTAAAATTGGTCTAAGTAATGTCTCCCATACACTTTGATTTCAAACATATTTTCTTATTTGTATTTATGATGAATATGCAAACCCAAGCTAGAACTTTTAGAATGACATGTGCATATGACCCAGAGAATTTACTAGGAATTTTCCAGTGCTTGCACTGTGAGCAACTGATATGTTTCAGTCTTTTTTGTTGAATTTTTGGCACAGAGACTTGTCACTTGCCTCCACAGTTTTAGTTCGCTTGGTTACTCTTATGAGTGATCTTTATAGTAAATTGTTCTGCTCTGTACCTTTTTCTGAAATTTGACTGGGAAATGGAGCTGCTGGTAGTTTATTTGTTTGTTTGTTTGTTTTCTATGAAGTGACCCCTTTAAATGTTTATGGTACCATTCTGTGGTGGGTTAACCTTGGCTGGCTGCCAGGTGCCCACCAGGCTGCTCTGTCACTCCCCCTCCTCAACAAGACAGGGCGAGAAAATTTGATGAAAAATTTCATGGGTCAAGGTAAGGATGGGAAGATCACTCACTAGTTACTGCCATTTGCATAACAGACTTGACTTAGGGAAATTAATTTAATTTCTTGCCAGTCAAATGTAGGATAATGAGAAATAAGAACAAATCTAAAACAACACCTTCCCTCCACTCCTCCCTTCTTCCCAGGCTCAACTTTGCTCCTGACTTCCCTACCTCCTTCCCCCGAGCAGCACAGGGAGGACAGGGAATGGGGGTTGCGGTCAGTCTATAACTCAGTCTTTGCCGCTCCTTCCTCCTCACGCTCTTCTCCTGCTCCAGCATTGGATCCCTCCCACAGGCTGCAGTTCTTCATGAACTGCTCCAGCATCAATCCTTCCCATGGGGTGCAGTCCTTCAAGAGTCGACTGCTCCAGTGTGGGGTCCCACAGGCTCACAGGTCCTGCCAGGAGCCTGCTCCAGTGTGGGCTCTTCACAGGGTCACAGTTTCCTTCAAGGCAAATCCATCTGCTCCAGCATGGGGTCTTCCAAGGGCTGCAGGTGGATATCTGCTCCAGCATGGACCTCCATGGGCTACAGAGGGACAACCTGCCTCACCATGGTCTTCTCCACAGGCTTCAGGTGAATCTCTGCTCTGATGCCTGGAGCACTTCCTCTCTCTCCTTCCTCACTGACCTTTGTGTCTGCAGAGTTCTTTCACATATACTCACTCAATCCCTCAGCTGCTCTTGCACAGCATTTTTTACCCTTTCTTAAATATGTTATCACAGAGGCACTACCAACACTGCTGATTTGCTCAGCTTTGGCCTGTGGCAGGTCCATCTTGGAGCCAACTGGTACTGGCTCTGGCCAACATGGGGCAGCTCCTGATCAGTTCCACAGAAGCCACCCCTGCAGTCCCTCCCTGCTACCAAAACTTGCCACGTAAACCCAATACACTTTCACAATGCAAACTGAAGATGATGCCTGTGGGAACATCCAGTGAGACTGAAGTCACTGATATCACTCCTGTGTTTCTGTTCCCTTCAGTATGTGTAGCTGCTCATCAAGTTAGGCTGACTTCAGCTAGTGATCTCTCTGTTTTCTTTTGGAACAGACTGATTACCCTCAGTGGGATGAAAAAGGGCAGACTTCTCTGCTGCATGCAAGGATATTGGTTTTGGCTAACTACTGAATGAAAGAACAGAAGCAGGGGCAAGTTAAGTAGAAGTCCTCAGCCCCTTCCTATGATTGCAGTCATCTTGTTATTTAACAAAAATGATTTATTTTGACAGTGAGCTTAGTTTTATGAGGGAAAACTTACCATGATTTTTTCATTGTTGCTTTATAAATTGGTTGATTTTTTTTCCTGATTAACTTGTCAATATTTGTTTATAATGGTCTTGGCAAGTCATACTTTTTTAGGCTATCTGGAGCATCATTGTCTCCCTGTCTGTGGAAGTAAAAAAAAATTCTTTAGAGCAAAAGTTCACAAAACATTTCAGGGTTTCCCTAACACATCTCCTTGGAAAGTAGTAAAATGGACTGATGGGTTTTACTACAAAAATAGCTTTTGAAAAAATAGAAAATGGAACTCATGGAGCATTATGTACTCAATTTAAATACAATGCTTTAAGATTACTTTTGTTTTCTTTAGCAATATTCTTAGATTTGAGCCTTATTGTAATATGCTTTTGCTACTAACTCTGCTGTATGAGCTTTTAGTCTCAGGTCTTTTTATTTATTATTTACTGGGGTGATGTTATTAATGAAATACATTTCACCTCCTTCATAACATCAGAAGCTTAATCAAATTGCTATAAAACCTTTCAACCTCAAGATCTATGTTATCAAAGAGACATAGCATTAAGTGCTCAAATACCACTAAAAATCAGTGAGAAAATGAATTCCAAATATAAAAAACCCTCCTATTAATAGAAAGTAAAGATCCCTCTACTAGAAGAAAGAAAAAGACTATAATGTTTGTAGCTTTTATTGCTCTTCAAACTTATGCTTATTTGGGAGTGACATTCATCCATAATTTTCTCAAGATAACATGGGAGGATGTTTTTCTAAGACATGAAACATATTCAAAAGACTAGATTAGACAGGAGGAACCAGAGTTGGGATTCTGGAATATTAACAATTGTCTGATCAGCTGAATGGGAACTTACTGTGCATTGCCACTGTAAAAATGATGTTACTGAGAAAAAGAATTCCAAATTTTCTGACATATTGCCTCATAGCCTTGGTACATCTGGTGAATATACAGGTCAAAACCAGACCTATGGTGTGAGTTTAAATGCCTTAGAGGTTAAGTGGTTTTTACCTATGATTTTATGGATCACAACTTCAAAGTTGGGAAATCCATTTATATTGTGTTTTGGAACTAGTCTTAAACCTAGTCAGTCATTTACATGCTTTTGTGAGGAAGCTCATGGATCTCAGTGTACCTGTTAGAGTGGGTTCAGAGGAAGGCCACAAAAATGATCAAAGGGCTGGAACACCTCTCCTATGAAGGAAGGCTGAGAGAGTTGGGGTTGTTCAGCCTAGAGAAGAGAATGCTCCAGGAAGACCTTATTGTGACCTTTTATCATATAAAGGGGGATTATAAGAAAGATGGAAAAAGACCTTTTACTAGCACCTGTAGTGAGAGGGCAAAGGATAAGTTTTAAACTGAAAGAGGGTAGATTTAGATTGGACATAAGGAAGAAATTTTTTACAATGAAGGTGGTAAGAACAGTTTGCCTGGACAAGTTGTGGATGCCCCATCATTGGAAGTGTTTGAGGTCAGGTGGAACAAGGCTTTGAAAACCTGATCTATTGAAAGGTGTCCTTCCTCATGGCAGGGAGGGTTGGACTACACAATCTTTAAATGTCCCTTCCAACACAAACCACTCTATGATACTATGATTCGTATTTCTATTTATGAAGTATATACTTATGTATATACATTTTAAAGATTTTATGCTTAATTCAATATTCATGAATGTATTTAAAAAAAAGCAACACACTAAATCTGCTTTATTAGCTTTGGTAAACTTCAATTTATTAGCATTTTTATCTCTGGTATACAACATTTTGCTGAAAAATATTGTTTAGAGATATTTCAAAACCGTTTTCTCCTTTTTGTTTACAGCTGGCCTTGTTGCCATTCTGACTTTTGGCAGTATAAGAAAACAAATGTGATCTTAAGTTAGCTATGTGCAACTTCATAATATGGATATAAATTTCTTTTTAACCACATAGGCATGTGTTTCTATAGCCCATAAATTGTAATCAATTGCATCTTCTCTCACCTTTCTCTAAAATCTACCATTCCTTTCATTCTTTCCTCATGCTATTATATCAAATGCTTACCAGGCAGGGAGTTGTGTTCGACTAGATGTAATAGGAAATAATTAGCATGTTATTCTCAATACAGTCATCCCTGTATTTTTCACAACTGCAGTAAAGAAGACATGGAGGGACAATTTTATGGAAGAAAGAAACTTTATGTAGATCAGTGCCATCTAACTTTAGTCAACAGAACGTTAATTGCCATAGCTGGTAGGTTTTTTATTTTAAACTCTCTCTCCAGTTAACGAAGAGATATTAGTTTCACTAGAGGTACAAATCCTAATGTACTGATTAATTATTTATTCTAAGAGGAATGTCCAAACTAGGCAAGATCAATATCTCTCCAAATAGCTTATCTGTAGAAAAGTGCTAGCTGTGAAGGTAGTAACTGATCATTTTTTTAACAGATATCTAATTTTTATTTGATACAATTTTCACAGAATTACAGAGTGGTTAAGGTTGGAAGGGACCTCTTGTCCTGCTTAAGGAGGGGCACCTAGAGACAGCTGCCCAGGACCGTGTCCAGATGGCTTTTTAGTATCTCCAAGGAGGAAGACTCTATAACAACTCTGGGCAACCTGTGCCAGTGCTTGGTTACCCTCACAGTAAAAAACTGTTTCCTGATGTTCAGGAGGATCCTCCTGTGTCTCAGTTTGTGCCCATTGCCTCTGGTCCTGTCCCATCAGTGAAAAGAGCCTGTCTCTGTCCTCTTTGCACCTTCCCATCAGGTATTTATATACATTGAAAAGACCTCCTGTGAGCATTCTCTTCTTTAGGCTGAATAGTCTCAGCTCTTTCAGTCCTTCCTCATAGGAGAGGTGCTTGAGTCCCTTAATCATTTCCGCAGCCTTTGCTGGACTCTTTCCAGTATGTCCAACTCTCTCTTGTACTCGGGAGTACTGAACACCACATCCAGATGTGTCTCACTACAGTTGAGCAGAAGGTAAGGATCACCTCCCTGGACCTGATGGCAATACTTTTTCTAATGCAGCTGAGGATGCTATTCACCTTCTTTGCAGCAAGGGCACATTGCTGGCCCATGTTCAACCTGGTGTCTACCAGGACCACCAGGTACACTTTTGCAAAGCTGCTTTCCAGCTGGGTGGCCCCCATCATATACTGGTGTATGGGGTTGTTCCTCCTCAGGGGCTGGATTTTGAACTTGTTGAACTTCATGAGGTTCCTGTTGGTCCATTTCTCCAGTCTGTTGAGGTTCCTCTGGATGGCAGCATGACCTTCTGGCATATTAGCCACTGCTCCCCGTTTGGTGTTGTGGCAAACTTGATGAAGGTACTCTTTGCCCCATCACCCAGATCAACAATGAAGAAGACATTAAACAGGTTTTGTCCCAGTATTTTCCCCTGGGATACACCACCAGTTACTGGCTTCCAACTAGACTTTATGCTGCTGATCACCACCCTCTGGACCCAGACTTTCATCCAGTTTTCAGTCCACCTCACTGTCTGTTCACTCAGCCCATATATCAACAGCTTGTCTATAAATACCTTACGGAAGACAATGTCAAAGACTGTTACAGAGGCTCTCAAATAAACAACCAGCCACCAAAAATTAAAAATTGTCAACACAATTAACTAGCCCTCCGCAACTGTTCAATTACAGGTTTGAATGTCTGTGAGAGGAGAACAGAACAACTTCCTAGGGTTTAACAACAACCCAAAATGCAGGATAAAGCACCACTTTCTAGGTTTTAACAACAACGCCACTCTCTCACTCACCTAACAAGTGAGGGCTCTCAACCTCGAGGACCTTCTTAGGGCAGCATCCTGACCCAAGTCACCTCAAGGAGTTTCCTTGGGCAGCATCCTAACCCAAGGAGGAAGTCCTTGACCACAGCATGCTGCTCAAGGGGACAAGCTCAAAATGGCTTCCCCAGGGGACTCCATTTATACCCAGGCTGAATCTGATCTGTGGTCAGTAGCGGCTCCTACTGGCCGAAGGCCCCAACTAAGGTGAAGCCCCAAGAACAAAGGCAGTCAGGAGCTGCTACACTTCAGCAGTCAAGAAGCCCTATTTGCACTGGGCCAGTGCACCTGCCACAAAGGCCTACATGAAGTCCAGGTAGACAATATCCATTGCTCTTCCCTCATCTACCAGGCTAGTAATTTCATCATAGAAGTTTATCAAACTTGGTCAAGCATGACTTCGCCTTGGTAAAGCCATGCTGATTACTCCTGATGATATTCTTGTCCTTAATGTTCCTGGAAATGGTTTCCAGGATTAGCTGCTCCATGGTAGTATTAATGTTAAAAAAAATTATACCTCAGTATAAATAATTAAAATAAAACTATGCCTCAGTCTTATAATAAATGATGGATTCAATATATTTTCCTACTGAAACTATTCTTCTATAATCGAATATATAATAACACAATTATTTTGATGGAGGGACCTGTGGTTCTATGGAAAATTATGGAGGTAAAGCCTATCAATCAGACAGCACCATTTCATTAGCTTATACCATAAGATATAAATGCACATCATTTACTTACTGGGAAGTAGTCAGACAGCCTCAGCGCAAAAGCAGTTAACCATCCTGAGGTCTTACAAAGACACAGACATATAAACAGGATGCATTTCCTTTCCTTGCCTAGTTTCACTTCTACCAGTGAAGGTGGCAACCAGAGAATTCCTTTTGATTCATGAGCAAAGGGTGGGCATAACATTATTAGCAGTCTGTAAGTGGTTTTTTTTCTAGAGTTAACAGTAAAAACTGATGTAAGTAGATATCTTGTGGATATGTTTCAGTGAGGAGGATTTTTTGCTGTTGCTAGTATGTTTGAATCATTCATATCATGTTTTTTTGCTAGACAGTTTTTGCAGAAATAGATTTCTTTGTAGATCAATAATAGATATTTTGGGACTAGAGAGGTGGCCAGTATTTTTAAATCCAACCTTTCCCTTCTTCGTGTCTTTTAGGTACAAATGTCATTCCTACATCATGTTAAAGTTAGTTACTAACCAGTCATTTCGTTCAGTGTCTAGATCAAAAAATTTGTCTTCTTTTCTAGTGGCTTAATAAAAATGAATGAAAATACTTAATTTTAAGTACAAGCACTAGTAATTTTTAGAGGTATAATGTGACAGCATTAACAGAGTTTAAGATATTTGATGTGAGAAGGTACGGCAACATCTAATCTGAAATAATTGCTTCGAGGTAAAAAAAGCCCCAAACCCACAACATAATATTCTGTTTCACAAGATAAAAGTTATATAATAAGTTGTATTGTTGGGATCATGATTAACACACTGAAATAAGTAAAAGCATATGTGTTTGCGTAATTATTTATTTGCACACCTTTATTTCCTTTTCTGGATGCTGTATTGATAGTTGAATTAAATTGTGCAATTATTATTTATTTTTGTTTCTTTGTAGAAGACCTTATTTACAAGATAACTTTTTTTTTTTTTTTAGAATACTTCTTTTTATTGGGGATGCATAGGGATAAAATGTTGAGACTGTATCCCTCTGATTAATCGTTCTCAGAAACTCTTCTTGTGAATGCAAGCCAAAACATTACAGGTCATACTTCTATGAAAACAGAAAACTATAACATGAAAAATAAAAATATAATCTCTTCATGCTGTTATTTTAATGTGCGATCCTTCCATTTCAAGACTTTCCAATAGTATTTGTTCTCAGCATAGGGAAGGACTGTACATTTGTTTTCAATTATTGTGGCCCCAAAGTAAATAATTCTAAATTACCTTTATAAATAACTGATTGCAGGATTAGCCTCTATGGAAAATTAAGTGACATTTAGCATTAGTATTTGAGTTAAAAAAAAAACAAACCAGAACAAAGCTAAAACCATTTTTAAAGAAAAAGAAATGCATGAAAGAAATTACATGATATATTTACCAATGACTCTGCAAAGCAGAATTCATCTGATATCTGTAAGATTGAGATTACTGACAATCACTGACACACAATACTCCAGGATAACCCCATCTGGTCTTCAGCTGCCTTCCCAAAAGAGCACAGTTCTCCTGAAGATCCTGTATCTGCCAGATTTGTGTAGATTTGTGTGGATCTTTTGGCTGCTTTACAGCATCTCAGATGGTACTACTTAAAAATATTTATGTGAGTGAATTCCGTTTTAGATGTCCACAGTGTAGACATCCATGTATAAATGCCTAGTCTCACTTTATAGTCAAGGAAGAGAAATAGGTACTTCTAAGCTGTGGTTGATTTAGTATGTGTTATCACCTTTTGATGAAATAAATTACACTCTAGACATGTTTTTTTCTCTGGTTATAAAGAAGCCTCTGTCAAATATAGGTGTTTGCACTGTAGATGTCTGCAGTTAAGTATGATGAATCTTATTGCTAACAAACAGACTCAACAATATAGAAGAAACTTTCCAGTTCAGCTAGTGAGTATTTATCTCCTGTAATTGTCTTACAGCTTTGTGTCACCTGTTTTTTCTATAATGTTCTATAATCTCCAAACTTTCTTTCTCCTTTTCTTCCCCCTCTCCCCCTTTTCTCATCTCCTCTGATACTTAAAGATTAAATTAAATTAGAAAGGACAGAAGTGCTTAATATTTAGGCTGTTTCATTTTAGGTTGTGTTTTGTTCATGTAATAAGTGACTACCAAGGAGCTAAATAAACTATTGTTATGCTATACAGCAGTTCCTGGAAATTTTAAATAGTTGGATTATATGCAATATACACCAAAATAGTATGTAATAATGTGTTCTTGGCACAATTTGTTCCTTTATATTAATATTATCTAAGATATAGTTCATTTAGCTATATCTTAGTTTAATTTTTAAGCCTCTTCTGAAGATAAAAGATTCATAACAACTTTAGAAACTACTTCATCGTTATTTTACTGGTAAAATGTCAAATTTTATGGAGTGAAAACATTACTATACATCTGAAAATATTTTTAGAGTTACATTTGCATTGGAAGCTTTAGGATAACAGATGCACATATGGAAATACATACAACTTTAAATTTTTACACTTCCCCTTCAGAAGAACATATACTTGTTTCTGTTACACATCATTCTGTTTTGTATGTTCTGAAATTTTTAAAAGTTGAGTACTTCACCTGGAACACTACTTTCCTTGAAAAATCTTTGGGGAGCAAGTTCTATCAGGAACTAGACACACAGTCATATCAAACTTTCAAGTCTGGAAAGATTGCTGTCTGGAACACATCCTCCTAAGTATATTCTCCCTCTGAAGAGTTGTAGGAAATTCTCAAGTGAGCCATTAACTATTCAATAAAGTCTTCTCTTGTGTTACTTCTGAGCTGGATATCAGACTCAGTTTTGCCCAAGGAGTGGGTTCCAAAGCATATGTTCCAAGGCACAGAAAGGAGGTAATGTCTGCTGAAATTAGAAATTAGATCTCTGCTCTCATTTATTCCTTCAGAAAAGTCCTTGCAAAATTACTGGAGACCAAAGCACACCATCATAATTTTAGAGTTATTTTTCAAATAGGACTTTTTTTCTGTTTAGCTTGGATAAAAATTATTAGTATTGCCATCTTTTTTTTGTTTATTTGTTTCTGGGTTTATAAATCTAATTTAATTCAGCAATTATAAGTTGTTTATTGCTTGTGAGTTTATAAACAGCAAAAGCAGACCAGGATGTAGAAAGACTATTGCCTTCCTTTTAGCTACTTTCATATTTATTTTAGTGAATAAGGAGTGCACAGATCAGTGTATTTTATTTTAAATAAATTTGTTGTTTATATATATGTGTGTATATGGAGGAAGAGGAAAGAAAAGATTCCTTTTTCCTGAGTAGTGTCTAGGGACTTGTTTAAAAATATCCTCTGAAACAAAAATTAAAATATGATTAGTCTGTATCAGGATAATTATAGTAGTCTGCTACCTGCTGGATACATCACAAAGGCTACTATAAATGTACAAAATTTCAGGGACGATTGCATAGCTCTTTCTGAAAAAGAACAGAATAGTTATTATTACATTGCTTAATTTTAAGTAAAGATATTCCTCTCAGTTCTGAAGCTATACAGATACATATTTGATATAATTAGTTGAAATAGTTGAATGTGTCAAATGATAGATCATGGCTATGGTGGTAAACTATCTCAGCTGGAATTCTGCATCTTTGAAATTTCCCTCTTGTACCTGCCTTCTAGAACCCACTTTTGATAGTATCATCCTCTTATCCAGAATCTTGTAGTTCAGGCAAATAATTGGTGAAATACTTTTGTTCATAATATTGTTCCCTGAAAGGATACCTGACCATTTGAAAATATTTCGTGGTGCCTCTGTATTTTACTTTTTTTTCAGTTTTAACTGAGATTGTGGGGTGAGGCATAAATACAATAAGTATATAAATACATTTTAAACATGATCACTGTTTATATGGATCACTAAAACCAATGGATCATATCTTATTTATATTAATGGTGCTTATATCTTGCTCTGTGAAACTGGAAAAAAAAAAAAAAATTACTTGAATTTATAGATCCAGAAAGAATACCTGCCCCTGTGTTTCTGATTACTGTGCATCTACCAACCAGATCAATAGCACAATTTAATAATACTAATCTGGTTTAAAAATATGTAGAATATAGTACTAAACCAGCACAGTTTTCCCTGAAGCTTTTATTCTTACAAACAGTAACAGATTAAAATGTAGCATTACCTTGAGGTTTTACTCTAACATTAAACTGATTCAAGGATGCCACCTACCTTTGGTCTGCCATTTACAGCTTTTTCAGAAAAACAAAAAAACCCCAAAATGTTAGATGACTGGTAAAAGCAGATTTTTTTGTCAGGTTTATTACGAAGTTTTAAGTTATTTACTTATTTTACCTAAATTTCAGTTGTTGTTTTGAAAGGTTCCAGCACACTCAACTTTAAATGCTGGTATCATCAAAACAGTTTTTCAGTATTCTAAAGGGAATAATCAATATAATGAGCATTGCCAAATCCAGCTGTCTTTGAGTCTGATCAAACTAAATCTGACATTGTTAAACAAGGACTCTGAAAATGTATCTTATCACTAAGAGTGTTTATTTTCTTGCCATTCAGGCATACGTGCAAAGGCTTCAAGTACATTTTGTATTGTACCTTGTGTACTTCATATGTCAAAGATAAACAGCAGAGGATGAATTTCAAAAAAATATACACAATTGTTTTTCACATTTTCAACACATAAACGCTTGTGCATTACATACATAGGAAATTAGTTTACTGCCTCTTGCATGTTGGATGTTGGCAGTTCTGCTGTTGCTGTATGTTATTCTTGCTCCATTTCTGCAAATTCCCTTAAAATTAGATGTCTTCAAGTCTCAGTTGACAAGCAGATTTGCCAAATAAATGTCAAGTTTACTTTGCCAAATCCAAAGTTTGTACTGTAAATCAGCTCAGGTTTGGTATGTTAAACCTAACTTGAAAGGGGTTTATTAGTAGGTTACATACATTTGCTTACTTACCCTTTAATGACCTGGAGTTATGAAATAAGTTCATTTGTACTATAACGTGCCTGGAGTAGTTATTGGTAGGTGTTTCTAACCCTCTCCTGGCAGAGGTATGCATGGTACGCAAAATGATTTACTGCTTCAAGCAATAATATCTGAATTTTTCCTATACATAAAATACAATCCTATTTACTGGTTACTGCTTCTGGTTTTATTTTACTACTGGCATTTTTGTACAAAGTTGCAACATTTTCTAATTTTCAGTTGATCCAGAAACTTTTAAGAAGAAATCATGGTAACAACTTCAAAAATAAGATTATCATCTGTTAACATTCCAAATTTTTCTAGCCAGTTACTATAATACAATATTTTAAAATTTATTTTTAAATTGTGAAAGTTATTAATGACTTCTTTGCTACTTCTTGTCTAAAAAATGTGACTGTTTCACAGAAAATTGTACAAGACAGATGTAGACTAATCTATGCATGTGTGTGGCTTTATACAAGTACACTTTTCAAAGTCATACCTATCCCATTGTCAATGTTTTAGGTGAGTTACAAAGAGAGTGGGCCAGAAATCTTTTAATAAGACATGTTTCTCCGAAAAATGTTAATGCCGCAAAGCCAAATAATAAACTTCTTTTGCATGTACATCTATTTTGATTAAAAATAAAAAAGCTTTCTTTATCTCAGAAAAGAATTTTGTGGCTAGAACAACACAAACTATCCAGAATATTTTTTTTACACTAAGAAGATTAAGAAGATATATGTGTGGTTTTGTCTGCTTTACTCAGACATTTAGAGCAAATCAGCTACTTTTTTTCCATGTCTTCTCCATCTGGGTCCTCTTAACTCTTTGAACTTGATTGTATTCCCTGGTGTATAACACACACATACATGCGCGTGCACACACACACACACACATGTTTGTATATGTGAATATGCCACACTGGCTGTTCCTCAGTGTATTTATGTTCCTATTTGCACCTGTAAAGAAAAGTGTTTCTCCTCCCTTTGGAACAAATTGCAATCCTTGAAACATAAATCTGTTTCTCCAACTTGCCTGTACTGGCTTTTGTTCATAGAAACATGTTGTTCTTCAAACAATTACCAGAACCCCAGTGTAGCAAAGTAATATGAGCATTCAAGGACATGATATTAATCCATAAGAATAATATCCACAGCTTTAAACACAAACATTCACAGTTCCCAATTATAACAATAATTAAAGACCATGTATTACAGTTATAAGTATTAAAAATTCCTATACATATGTATTCTGTCATTTTTAGCTATATGAAAATTTTCGGAACTTCCATTATTTTCATAAAGACAGTATTAGCATGATTAATACATGGTAGGAAACAATATTCTTTATTTTCTTTTCTAATAAGTTTGAATTTTGCTCGAAGTGAAAAATTCTTTGTATTCTTGAAATGGATCTGAATTTTTTATCCTTCAGCATTAAATATGCATACTGCATTTTAAATTACAGGATATAAAAAATGCCCATGCTTGTGATGATAGTTGCATTTTACTCAGGTTCATGAAATAAGAAAACTACTTTTACCTTTGATCCAGCTTTATCCTACTTGAGCCAGATTGTAGATGTGAGGAGTAAATTATGTTCTTCACCTTCACTGCATTTACTCAGTGAAGTACAATTATTCAGTTGTTATTTGAAGATAGTTGTATTGCACAAAGTGCAATTAGTTATGTTGCCCTTTGAGTATATCTTAATCAAAATGTAATGCAGTTATCCAGAACTGTATTAAACATGTAACAACTACATAAATAAGTGAAATGATGGTGCTTTAAGAAGGTCTGCAGAGTGATGATACCTTAAAGTTATTATACTTGGTATTTCACGAACCAAACCTGTTGTGTTAATGACAATAATTTATTGTAAAATATGCTAAAGTTACATGTAATTATTAATTGGAAAATTTATTTACACTGCTGAAAAGCTTATTTACAGACTCATCTCTTAGGTACATTTTTTTTTATTTCTAAAATTCATTTACTCATTTTATGTCCTAGGTTATTCAGATAAATTTTGAAGAATTTGATCTGGAGATTGGCTATGACACACTAACTATTGGTGATGGAGGAGAAGTGGGTGATCCTAAAACTGTGCTTCAGGTGTAAGTCTTCTGTATTTACAATTTGTATGCATTACAGAATATCGTTAATGTGTTTTCTGATGAGAGCAAATAGTGATTAGAATCAGGTAAATCTCAACAAAAAGTAATATTACTGAACTTCTAAAATTACTGAAGGTGATAATTTAAATACATTGTTACATGTTTACTGTTCTGAAGTCAGAAAAAGATGGCCTAGACATCAGAAAAGAAACAGATAAACTAAAATCAGAATTTTAAAAGACATAGTCTGTACATTCATGTGTAGACACGTAAATTTTTAGGGGTTATTTTTCTCCCTTTCTAAGCGTGTTCTCAAATTAGAAGTGTATAAGAAAATAATTGAAAATAGATAAATGGATGACTTACACATAAATTTTTACAGTCTTCTAGCAAGCTTAGTATGACAAAAGATATACTATAGCATCTTGACCTTTAAGTGCTTACTGACTATTGCAGATAACTCAAGAAATGAGTTAGTATAGTGAAGAAAATTACTACGGAGAAAATCTGAGTAGGATATTACCTAAACCACATATGATTACAAATCAGACAGCACTGAATATGAAATAAGTTTTTTATTATCCATTAGCATTCTTCTAAAATGTATGAGCCAGGATATATTGGGAGAATCATAAAATCATAATCAATGGGTACAAGTTACTCCTGGGGAGATTCTGACTGGACACAAGAGGAAAATTTTTCACAATGAGAACAATCAGCCATTGGAATAATCTCCCCAGGGAAATGGTGGATTCCCCAACATTGGAAACTTTTAAGATTCAGCTGGACAGGGTGCTTCTCTAGACTGCTTTTACAAAGAAAGGTTGGACCAGTTACAAATTTAAAACAGATCCGAAAAGAAGCAGATGTGATAAATTTTTAGTACAAAATGTATTTAATTAAAAAACAAAAGAATAACAAAGTTAGGATGCTTAGATTGATATTCCCTGTAGTATATTTAATGGAAATATATTAATACTATTTTTATATGTTGTAACTTTCCATTATTCACCATAAGAATGATATCAGGAATTTGTTTGGTTTGAGTACCCTAAAACCAATGTTTATATTTTTTCTTTCCTAATTTAATCTCATTAATATTACTAATTGCAAAACTTTGAGCAGAAAATACATTTGTTTCAGGATTTGCAGATTTTCATCATGAATTCCCCCTTAGATTTATCCTTCAGAGGGCAGACTCTCTGACCTTCTATTTTTAATTGGTTTTGTAACCAGTTTATCCCTTCTTATTAATGAGGAGACCAGGGTTTAGCCAGGTATTTCAGGTGCAATTACTTTAGGATAATGCGGAGTTTCTTCAGTGGATTGTATATGTACTAATTGTTACTAATAATAGTTTTGAGAAGTGGGGAAGTACTGTAATTTTTATTTTATAAACAGTACCAAGCCTTCAAAATAAATTTCTGATAAAGCTGGAATTAAATTTCAGATATTTTTAGATTCCTAAACTATATTGAATATCCTCTCACCTGGAAAGAGCATTTATTAAGTACCAGTTCATCAGGACTTATTAACATTTAACTGAAGTATTGTTTTTCATTGGTACTTGAACCACAGTAACACATTGAGGCACAGTAAAATCATAATTAAAATTTTAAGTAATAAAGCACTCTGTCCAGATTTTATTTCATTAAAGTTGTTAGTATTTTATAAAAGCATGTCTGACAATGAGACTTATGTGGGGGGAGAAATGATGAAATTACAGGATTAAACTTGTCATGAATATAAAGGAATTCTGAATAATTTTCTTTAATAAAAGAATAAATGATAATTGTCAAGTGTTAGCAAATTATAAGAGAATCTGTTCTGTAACTAGGTAAATAATTTTAAAGAATGACTACTGTGGAGATCCTGAAAAAGAAAAAAATCCCTCAATTAATTTATAGGGTTTTAACATTTAGTAATATTGTATAATCAGCCACACATATTATTTTTGTTTACCAGTAGAATGATCTCCGATTATTCTGTGATCAGAGTATCAGCATCAAAGTTATTAGGATCAAAATCTATTAAAAAATTACATGGAAGATGGAATGTAATTGAGTGCTGTAAAAAACTTGCAAATCTTTTCTCCTGTAAGCCATGCAGACTTTGTCTGAGATATGACACATAGCAAATAAATGGCTATTGTATGATCTAATTTTTTTATTTTAAGTTTTAAAACAATTATCTTTCCTCCAGCAAACTGCTGAAGAACATTGGTTTGAATATGTCTGGTTTATGTGTAAATGATGTGAAGATATTTATCTTCAATTTATCAAAGTTTATCAGGAAACCTATCCAAGCATTTAATCCACTAGTTTTACTGGGCACTGCTAAATAGGAAGGTTCAGAACCAAAAACTGAACTTAAGTGGCAGTTAGATAGAATTATGCTTCCTAAATTGAGAACTGCAGTCTTAATTTCTACTCTGCTGGTGCTAATCACAGAAGTAGCTGAACTCCAAAGCCCTTTCAGTACTTGCCGTTAAGCTTCCCTGGGTGCCTATAATTCTGTGCATCCAGCAACATGACACACTGCTCCAGCCTAGTGAGCCTAGCACCTAAGTGAACTTAAATTTGAATGGAATACAGTTTTTGTGTGTTTATCAATATTACAAATATGAAGACATTCTTAGTGCTTTCCTACAGAACTAAGATCTTTGCAAGGTGGAACTTTGTTAAGTTTTATAACCAAATGATAGAGGGGAAGAAGGAAAAGAAATGGTGGGTCCTCCTTCATACATCAGTCACACTTTTTCAGGATGTTTGGCAGTCTGCTTTCAAGCAACTTGGTCTGACAGTTGCTGCAGGTGACTCTTAATGTAATACACATCTGGGCACTGATTCCTGTAACGTGTTTGGAAAATTCAGTACACAAGGCATGAAATTCATTCTTATTCTTTTAGTATGCTTGCTGTGTTGGCTGTACGTGAATCCAATCTCCAGATCATCTTCAGCAGATGGAGAGTGTTGCAATCTTCTAAATATCCTCTAACCTAGCCTTCAGTGTACTTTCTCAGGGGGAATGTATGTCACTAGTATGTAGGAGGGGTAGTTCTGGAGTCCAGAGGAAGAGGTGGGAAACAGCCTGCTGTATGTTGTAACTGTTAAGATGTTTAATAAAAAAGGAGGCATCATAATCACATCTTTCCATTTCTACTGTTGACAGTGTTCACTGCTCAGCTTTTGAAAGGAAAGGTGTAAGAATCTACTTCCAGGCGAGATATCTAGGTAATGAATTCAGGGTAGAGGAAGTCACATAAACCCCAGGAGGAAAGAAAGGATAATTCATAACTGCAGAATTTCATTATCTTAAATAGCTTCCTTCACATAAGGCTGTTTTTTCTGGATCTTATTTCTCCGTGAACCCAAAGTCTTCTCAAATATTATACAGGGATCCTTAAGCACTTAAAAAAGAGCAACAAGTGATTTCTGTGTTCTGCTGATTGATTCTTATTTTCAAAAATGCATTTTGAAGTGGTAATTTTTCCCCATTTAATTGAAAAATATTGTTTCTGAAAACTATGCATTTAAAAATGTATTAATAATTGACTGCAGAAAATATAAATTATAAAAATTTTGATGGCCATTTATAATAGGAATTATTCTCTCTGACACAACAAAGAGATTAATATTCACAATGACCTTAACGTTCCCAAAATATACTGTCAGTCACCAGCAACAATTACAAAACTGTGTTAGCTGTCACATCAGTGTTGTTTCTGAGGAACATCCTGTTAATCTATTAATTTGGCAAAGACCAATCTCACTGACGACACTTTCCCTTAGTGCCGGAATGAGCAGTTAGTACATTATTTTGGCCAGGCATTTACTTGTTCAATTCTGGCAAGAGTCTTTGTAGTAGCTCCATCTGTGAACACAGATGTGGGAAATAGACATGAATTTCTCCCACAACAGCGTAATTCATATAGAAACAAGCTAAAAAGGACCAGAGGGGAGAACTAAAATTAGTTTCAAAATATATTTAAAATACTCTGTTTGAAGTTCCAGCTAGCTTTAAAGAATGGTTAGAATGGCAAAAAAACAAATGAACAGTTTTCAGTCTTATACAGTTTTGTGCTTGTGATCCATTTTACAAGAATGGAAAATGTTTTGGTACTTTCCACCATTCTGTTTTGGCTGACAAACTCTTACTAAATTTGAGACAAAGTTGTGCAAAAAAAAGTAGAATATATCATAAAACTGTAGCTTTCACAACATTTCATTTTTGCTATCACACTATTTCATTCAGCAAACAGAATGAACATTTAAGATTTCATTGACTTGCAAATTTTTGCAAACAATATGAAAAGTGAAAAAAAAAAAAAGTTTAGTTCTAATTAATCATCATCTTATAATATTAGGAGGTTTTAGATTTGTGACATCTGGTATTTTTGTTAGTGAAGGAATGAAGGTCAATTGAGTTTGTCAGGCACATTCTTCCATTGCTGTGGTAGAGGTGATGAGGGGAGGTGAGAGAGTGCAGGGAACACATGGACCTTCATAATAGTATTGTTATTTAAGAATAACAACTTCCTCTCACATGTGCAATACATGTATTCCAAAGTGGGTAATTGTATACCAGAGAAATACTTTTTTTGAAGAATAAATGTAGTGTCTCATTATGGGCTTCTAGTGCCATTTGATATGCCTGCATGTGTCTGAGTAATGCCCATAGGACTATCCAATAAGGTTCAGGGTTAGGGGCAATGGATGTTTTTCTGGACCAGCAACTGAAAGTGAGATGAAATATTTCAGTACAACACAAGCAGTTGTTGCTTGTGTTTATAGACTGCTATCAAATATGCAGTTATTGGAACCCTGAGAGCTGTATTGGCTAACAAGCCAGTAGATAACTACTTTGGTTTGAGCTGAATACAATGAATTTAAAAAAATAATAAAAAAAATATATACTTAATAGTTATTTAGATTCCTTACAAAAAGAAAAAAAAATCTAGTTACTTAATACTTACTGGCTTTACAGATTTTTTTTCTATTTATAGGTTAACTGGGAGCTTTGTACCAGACTTAATTGTGAGCATGAGCAATCAGATGTGGTTACACCTTCAAACGGATGAAAGTGTGGGCTCAATCGGTTTCAAGGTTAACTACAAAGGTAACAGTACATTATTGGAAGTGAATTTAATGGTGTGCCAACAATGAAGCCAATACTATGAAATGTTTTTCTTTCATATTAAGGGATGCATTCTATTTCCAGTTCTGTCAGTTTTAAAAACAAGAAAATGCAAGCTGAGTTGAAAAAAAAAAAAAAAAAAAGGATTGTTCTCTTTAAAGGTCTTATATCACATGAAACTGCACAGTTTTTATTTGGTATGTTCTTACAGCAGTTTATTTTTGGCATATAGTTTTACATTTATTTTCTGTTATTTCATGTTACAAAATATTAAAATGAAATAGTACTATAATTATTTAAAGCTAAATGTGTAAAGGAAATTAATACTTCCTACATTTTTTGAAAATTGATCATGCCTGCAACAACAGAAAAAAAACACTGTAAGTGAAGAATTTGAATTACTGATGAGTTTGGGGCCAAGACAAACTTACCTAACAATGTTGTTCTTTATGGTCTTAAAATGTGAAGGATCTATAATAACTTAAGCCAGCTGGTGCTATTTGATACCTCTGGGAGAACATAGTTTTCACACAGCATGGACAGCAAAATCAACCAAAAACTTGAGAATAACGTAGATATGTATACATATATAGAGAGAGAATTAGTTATATTTATTATTTTTATACTAGATTTAACATAGCTGCATGTACTTCTTCCAAGAAATTTTTAAACTGCATGCTTCCTGGCTACCACCAACAACAGATAGTAGAAAGTATGTTTATTCATCAAAAGGGAAGAGAGGAAAGACAAAAGTTAAACCAACAACCATGTGTATTAGAAATGGAGCTTATATTGTTGAGGATGGGCAGATGGAGTGCATAACCATATTAGGAGTAAACCTGCACAATGTGACTTGCTGTTTTTTTCTGTCCATAACTTTCTTTTGGCTGTTCCTGTATATTAAGCTCTATAGTGGTATGGCACGAGTGTGCTTGTGCACTCTTGATATTCAGATCTAGTGAACTAAGATAGAAAGATCTTACTACTTCATTGTATGGTAATTATTAAGATGCAGGATTTCCACATTACAGCTGTTGAAAGGGGCAGGAGAAATGATCAGTATAAACAAGTTAGAAATAGTGTGACCAGCAGAAGTAGGGAGGTGATAGTCCCCCTGTACTCTGCACTGGTGAGGCCACACCTGGAGTATTGTGTCCAGTTTTGGGCACCTCAATACGAGAGGGATATCGAGGTGCTGGAGCGAGTGCAGAGGAGGGCAACGAAGCTGGTGAAGGGCCTGGAGAACAAATCCTATGAGGAGAGATTGAGGGGGCTGGGACTGTTTAGTTTGAGGAAGAGAAGGCTGAGGGGAGACCTCATCACTCTCTACACCTACCGTTGTAGAGAGGTTGGTGCTGGTCTCTTCTCACAGGCGATTAGTGACAGAACAAGAGGGAATGGCTTTAAACTCCAACAAGGGTGGTTCAGACTGGACATTAGGAAAAAAACTTCACAGAAAGAGTGGTCAGACAGTGGAATAGGCTGCCCAGGGAGGTGGTGGAGTCACCATCCCTGGATGTGTTTAAGGGTTGTTCAGATGAGATGTTGGGGGATATGGTGTAGGGGAGAACTTTGTAGAGTAGGGCTGATGGTTGGACTCGATGATCCCAAGGGTCTTTTCCAACCTGAATGATTCTGTGATTCTAAGTTTAAGAATTTGTTGATATAGCAAACTTTGAACCATAGCTGAGTGGAAAAGGAAGCTTTTCAGGTCTGAACTTGAAATACTTTGCACAGCTCAAGTAGACATTTCCTTTATTTACAGGATTCTTTTCTAGTAAAATTAATTTTACTTGCAAGAATTTTAGTTTGCAGAAGGTAGAGGATTATTTTCCAGTGTCTTACAATGTACCACTATGTCTTCTTTTATTCATGAGTTACATTTATTCTTAGAAGCCATAGTTCTGCAAGAATACAAATAATTGAATAAGTAGAAGGGTACAGAAAGGGTGAACATTTACAATCTCATCTCCATATAATCAACTTTGTGATTGCACACCTAGATACTGAGTCTCTGTTTTTCTCTTGCCCTACACAGGTATTTACACTAGCTCACTAAATAGCATTTGAATGGATCAATCATTCAATGGATAGACACTGTGTGGTGGGGAGTTTTTTTGTTCTATTTTGCTTCCCCCCCCCCCCCCCCCCCCCCCAGTTTAGAGTATGGGATAAATTTTTTATATCAGTTGCCTTTTGTTTGATTTCTGAGAGGGTGTTTTCATTAGAGATGCCAGAAACCAAACAATACTCCCGTAAATAAAATAGGATGGGGGGTGAGGGGGAGGCAGGTTTGGGGCGTTGGTATTTTTTTTTGTTGTTGTTTTTTCTTTGCATTTAAATCCTTTCTGTTAATGGTGGTAGGCTCTGAAAGGAGACAACTTAATGGGTAGCATTTTAGATAAGCAGCTGTTTTGCAGTTAAAGTTTTGGAATTTATGAATTGGAAGTTGAGAGAAAGTCCAGTGAGGTAAGCAGTAATTGAGTTAGAACAGTGCATTCAGGGCTATGACATATCACTGACTTCTCTACTAGAATCAAAAAATTGCAAAGACTTTTCTCTCACAAATGTTCAGAATTACTTAAAAGAATTGTGATTTCTGGGAGTCAGGGTCAGAGGACATTTTAGTTTAAGTGACTACATGAATTATTAAGAATGTATGCCCAATTTGCTTGTATTTCTCTTTAATAGACTAGACCAAATTCTATTCCTATAACTTGTCCCCTTCCACCTAACAATTTCCAGTACCCACTTAGACATCTAACTATAGCCGATACTGTATCTATTTATATATATTATATATTTAGATCTTGTAACTTTCTGCTTACATAAAAGGTGCAACTACATTAGCATTTTAGATTAGATCCAGCAGTGTGATTTTTGAACTAAATCTTTTTCTGATCATTCCCACTCCCCTTGCTTTAGTTTTCATCACAGAGCAATCCTGAAAGGCACAAATTACATTCCTTTGAGGTAATTCATAAAATGCACTTGAATAGCATTGGGAATATCATTCTTCATGTGCTCCAGCTTCTAATGCACATTTATCAGGACCTGATAAAGCTTATCCAAAGTAAAACTACTAAGACACAATGAAATTCTTATAAATAGTATGGACATGGTATCTTCTATTTTTTTCACTTTACAGACTTGCTTATGTTGGAGTTAATCACTTGATAATGTACTCAATAACAGTACTTGCTAATAGCTAAAATAATTTCCCACTAAAATATTTTGATGACTAAATATTTGCTTCTGTGCATCCTGAGACTCAACTAAATACAGAGCTAGTGGAGATGTGTGCCTCATCACATCAAAATTCATAAAGACATTCTTCAATCTAGTTGACATTTAGGTCTGAGTCTGGCAGGCGTTTTTAAGAATATAGATTGTTCCGAGTCCTACATGGAATATGACAGGAGGAACGGAAGGTTGTGGGATGTCATTACCGAGTGCCCTTTACCCATTGTCCTCCAAAATGGTATACTTGCTCCAAGTGAGAAATAGAAGGTCACTTCCTTTTTGACTGGGATAGGATTGAATATGTCATATCATTTGTAATGATAGAAACAGACAAATGAATTTTTAAATACCTGTGTATTAGTACGTTTTCATCTGAAGAATTCTTTTACACTTGTGTTATTACAGGAGCTAACAGTTTATTCTCTTCTATGTATCTGACATTTAAGACAATCTTATGAGTCTCTGTGAAATAATAAAAATCTTTGTCATCTTCTAGATTAAGATCTTGCATATGGAGTTATTTTATGGTTTTAATAGCTGGATCACATTATAATTATTTAAATATAAAATAGAGATTTAAACATTGGAGAGAGTATTTTAAAGTAAATAAGATTTTGTTGTTGTTGTTGTTTTGAAATTCCCTTTCCAGTATCCCATAAAATAAAACTACTTAAGAAGGTAGAATAATAAATATCAGGAATGGACAGGACAGAAATACAAACACTATCTCACTAGGGATATATTTTACCTGTTATCTCACTATTGTGTAAGCTGTTTTCATGCTTCAAACATATGTGTAGATTTTTTTTTATGTGAAAACATGGAATATTTATTTATCTGAAATTTTAAGTGAATTATTTCCAAGTCATAATTTTGGTAATTATTTGAAAACCATAGTCCTTCCTTTAGATATGAGACCAGACTGTGGTGCTCATATAATTACCAAATAAAACAAATAAATAATGGATTCTTTTTAGGCTTCCCACATCCGTGCTATAAAGAAAACTACAAATTAATAGTTGTTACTAATGACAAGTTCAATGAATACTTTGCATCATTCAGTATTTCAGGAAATGGTGCCCTATTGTCACAGCAGCACTTCTATTCCCAAATCCATGGTGAATAGGAAAGAAGTGTCTATCTAAACAATAGTGGAGAAACATTCTCCAACATATTTAAATACTGGAACTGAATAGTCTTCATCTATAATTGAGGAAAAAAACAGCTGCACAAAATACAAGACAAACTAATAAAACTTTGGCATAACCTTCAAAGACTAGAAATCCATTTTTCTAAGATCATAAGATTTTGAAGACTTGTGTCTTTATTTAATTTCACAAAAAATGATTGAGAATCTAGCAATGGAATATTATATTTCTTTGAAAATTACACGAGAACTCTAACTACAATAACTTTCACATGCAATAGCTTCCTTTTGTAAATTTGGAGATATGTGAAAGAATAAATTAAGTAAAAAATATGCCTTATGCACTTTCTCAAAATAAACTTTATATCACAAAATTTGTGGAATTAAAGGATAAAGTAAATAGTGATGGTGTAAATTCATAAGAAAAAATATTTTAAGGAATGAAATCAGTAGTGTAAACACATAGTGCAAAACCATCCTGTATTAGCATAGTATGGGCAAACTGAACTTCTGTTTATGTCAGATTTGAGTCCTCTGACACAGAGAAAACTATTCTCACAGCAGTCTAGTTCTGTCAAGTCCCAATATCATCGAATCATAGAATGGTTTGGGTTGGAAGGGACCTTAAAGATCATCTAGTTCCAACCCCTATGCCATGGGCAAGGACACCTTCCACTAGATCAGGTTGCTCAAAGCCCCGTCCAACCTGGCCTTGAACACTGCCAGGGAGGGACATAAACAACTTCTCTGGGCAACATGTTCCCACAGTGTCTCACCACCCTCACAGTGAAGAATTTCTTCCTTATATCTAATCTAAATCTACCCTCTTTCAGTTTCTGAGCAGTGGCCAGATCTGAGGGATTTTTTTTTCTTTTGGTGTGTCTGTTTTATTTTTCTCCAAATAACTGGCTACACACTAATAAAACCTCTTAAATCAGTAGGTTCTCCTGATAGCTCTGCCTCCTATCAGGACAAAATCTGTGTGATTTGTTGGTAACTATAATAATACATCAGACATAGTCTAATTGTAATTGCACAAGATAATAAAGTTGAAGAAGGTCACTTTGACTGGAGTGTTATGATAAGTTTTTAAAGAGGCTTGTATAAGATGCAAAGTAGACAGGAGTGTAGGTAAAAAGTGAATTTGAAGCAAAGTAGCTCAATCAATTTCCCGCATCAATGATCTGATTTTAGGATATGGGATTTACACTGTGACACCCAGTATTTGAAAAGATTTCTTTTTGCTTAAAGCATAACTTTCATCTTGCTTCAACCAGTGTGACTTGTTCCTGAGTTCTTGGGGTACTATTGCAGCCTGGGTAGCCTTCTGGAGTTTGTGATCTGCATTTCATCCTGTTTTCCTAGAAGTACACACTGAGTTTCAGACACATCTGAAGTTTTTGTCACAGATGGCACAGAGATGTTTTTCCACGACTAACTGCTCAATGGCACTTGCTTTTCTGTTGGTGTCAGAACACTCAATGATCTGAATTAGGTAGCTAGTTTAATCCAGTGATCATCCTCTAACTATGTCTGAAAACATGCATTTTGGAAGTATGTGCAAGGTAAGATACATTTTCTGTAACATGGGCTTCAAGAAAGTCTTATCTCAACAAGTTGTGAAAGTAGCTTATCTATGAAATATATCTTCATATATGAAACATATATATCTTCATGTCCATTTTACTAAGAAAAATATAGCTTCAATTCTTGTGTTCATATTATAGGCTAATTTTTAAATGACATAAATGACTGAACTAAGTGAGATAGTGGACAGTTTTGTTGTGTAATTTGGGGTTTCACAAGACAGGATCCTTTTTGTTTGTTTGTTAAACACTACCTAATCCTTCTTTTGTGAGGAAGGGGGAAGTGAAGCTTTTGTACTTACTGTGTGCCAAAATCAGGAATTAAATCTCTGTCACACTTCTCCTTTCTGAACTGTTCAGTCTTACAGTTTTCAGTTTATATTCTCTTGTGGTATTTTCACTGTTCTGATGGTTTCTGTTGCCTTTGTACCCACTCTTCTCTGTGTTTCTCATCAAATGTTTGTTTTGTTTGTGTGTGTTTGTGGTGCAGTAGCTAGACGGGAACATGCTAGTGGTTTATTAAATTGGATTCTAATACCCTCAATTCTATTCTTTGTGCATCCTAACTTTATTTTGCAGAAAGAATGACAAGCGGAGATTCACATTAATGGCAAAAACCCCTGTGCTAAATCAATGCTTTCAAATCAATCATTTCAAACCTTGTAAGTCTCATGTTTAGTTCAAATTCTGAAATACTGCTTTGTGTTTATATAAAAAGAAAATTAACACTTCTTTTTGTGCAGCCCTACTAAGCAATAGGTAATTTACGAATACAGCTCAACTTTCTGTGTATTGATTCTATTTCTGCTGGAAGTGTGTTATTGATAAGTTTTGTAATTCAAGCTCATTCCTATTTCAGATCTCTCTTGAACATATTAAGCAAAAGGGCATCCACTGCAAAAATCTGGGGCATCTTCCTTGTTAATGTACTGCCAAGATGAAAATTGGTGCTGTATTTTACTCTCTTTGTTCTTCCTGCTTTGTCGGCCACAAATCACTGCAAGCTCTTTCTGACCCTACTCTGTCAGTATTATCCAAATGTTTTATTAATCTTTTTATCTAAAAAAATGTATAAGACATAAAGTATAAGAGTTCCTGTTTGCAATCCCTAGATTATAAGAATATGAGAACAGCTGTACAAAGTCATAATAAAGATCCATTTAGCTGAATATCATATAAGGAAAAGAGAGCAAGAAACAGTATAGTGATACTTCTTCAGAATGTTTTCCTACACTCCAGCACTTTGTGGCACAGAGACTTTCTAAATCCAGTCTATTTATAGTAAATATCTCTTGATAGATTTTTTTTCATCCATGACTTTGTCTATTTTTCCTCTTAAGCCTTTACACACTTTTAGTATTCTGAATATTTTATGGAAAGTACATTCCAGTGAAGTATTTCCTTCTGTTCACTGCATTTTTACTAGTTTTATCTGATGTCTTTTCATTCTTTTTGTAGAAAATACAGTATATTTAATCTACTGTTTTACTGCTTACTCCGTTTTGCAGGACCTTTCTTTATATCTTTACAGATGGTTGTCCTCATTGCTGCTCTGTGTAAGCTAGTATCATCATCAAGCTTTGTCATCACTGCTTGCCTTGTTTTGCAGCATATCTACAAGCATATTGTCAAACCGTTTAGATACTAAAGAAATCCATTAGTGACTTCTCTCCTCTGGAAGAACTGACCATTTACTTTTACCATCACTTAACTATATTTTAAACAAACATCCATCAAAAGCTGGTCTTTTTATTACAGATATTGTAGTCACTGTAAGAACCTTCCACTTGCACTTCCTCAAATGCCCTTTGGAAGTGCAAATAGTCTACATAAACTGGGTTTCTCTCATCTCTGTGCCAGCTAATCTCTCTGGAAAGCATTGGTAGAATTGTAATACAGGACTTTCCTTTAGAAAAGCCATGCTGCTTTGTGGATGTTATTTTTATCCATGAGTCAGCTGAATCTGTTCATGATTATAATTTTTACAGTCTTGTTACATCTCAGGTATACATCTTTGTATTTTTCAGATGCCCCTTGGAACTCTTTCTGAAAGTATACGTTGTATTTGCCCCTCTGTCCTACTGTACTTAATGAAGAAGTCAGAGATTCCTTAAGCATTTCTACCCTCACTTCGAGTCATATGTCTAAGGAGACCTCAACCCAAGCTCTTTTCCTGTGACCATAGGTCCAAAAAATTACTTAGGTTTTCGGCTATTGCTTTACAGCACCCACAGAGACAGTTAGGCAAAGAAGAAAATTATGATCTTTCTGATGGTGTACCTACTTTTTTAAATTATTAGTTGTCGGTAGGTTTTTTTGCTTGTTGGGGGGAAGGATTACAAATGAGCATGTGTTGTTGCTAGAAACCAAGTTCTTTCAAAACCTTGATGGATACCATCAGGATAGGTTTTGTGGTTTTTAGGGGTGTTTGTTTTTTGTTTTTTGTTTTTTTTTTCTTTTAATTACCAATTTGTTCCGGTAGGTCTTGTGACATCTCAGTCTCTCATAGTTCATCTTTATTATTAGAAAAGTTTGTTTGTTGTTCTGCTGAGATAAGAAATTTTCTATCTGTCTCAAAATATGTTTTGCATTTCAGTCTGAATAAAAAGACTAATACAGTTCTACCCACCCGTTATCTACTCTTAGACAAGACTGCATTTTGACTGTGTACGTGTGCATTTAAACACACACATATATAAACTAAGAAAAAATAAAATGTTACTACATAATTTGTAATTTATAAATGTTCAAAACAATATACTTATTTCATATGTTTTATAGAGAGAAATATAGTTTAATGTTGCATCAGATTTTATCTTTCATAGCTTCTTAAATAGTATTTCTGAGTACTTAAAAGGCTATGTAGGAAGGTCTTAAAAATTTCATATAGTAAGGGGTTAAAAAATTATAAAATTTTATGCAGCTACTGGAATTTAGCTTTTCAGTAAATTATTGCCAGTATTGCTTGTAACTCTGTAATCTTTCAATATAAATATACTGGTCTTGGGTCATATGAGAACTAATAATAAACTGTGCCTCAAAAAGCTGTTGCATAAAGAATGATTTGAGTGGGGCTTTTTTTGTTGTTTTTAAAATAATTTCTGGAAGGAGCATTATTGAGAAACTTTCATGTTTCTGTAAACTTTACTAAATAGGTGAAAATAGATCTTTAGTCTAAAAGCATGTTCTTAGAAAATGAAATTGTGCATTTTACCTCTATTTCACTGCTCTATTTCCCCAAAATACTTATTTACTGGTGCTTAATACTTCTTTTTGATTATTGATTTTAATTCTGATTTCTCAGCATGTTAATATTGTTTAATACTATGTTCTCCAAGTTAATTTATAAAACAAGGTTAATTGTCTTCAACAAAACTTAATTTAAAATTCATATTTCTGCTTAATTGTTTTGTTTGGTTAAAAGGAAGGTAATTATTTCCACAACACACTATCTATGGTCCTTTGTCTACAGCTCCCCTCATGTCAGCTGATCAGACTGCCAGGACTTTTTAATTTTATTCAATAAAACTCTATGTCGTCATTTCTGCTTTATAATGTTTAATTCAAATCATTTACTAATCAAATCTTTTGTGATAGTATTATCTATAAAAAAGAGTGGAAGGATTTTTCTGCTCTGACATTAGTCTGCTGAGCAATATGAATACATTACATGAGGAAAGGTCATCTTTTGCTACGCCCTTAAGCAGTAGCTACTGCTTGAACCAGGACACTGGGCTAAATGGCTGTTAGTCTAACTCATCCTCCTCAGCATTTGAGTATATATTTGGTTCTATTGACTTATGTAAATATATGTTACAAGAGACTAATTATTTACCTCTGTTTTGGGGGTAAAAAATATACCCAAAAGTGCTTGCTTATTTGTGGGAGTTAAGTGAAAATTTTCTTATGAACATTTCTAAACCTTATCTCTGTAACTAAAACCAAGAAAGACATGGACTTGCTTGAGCAGGTCTAGAGGAGGGTCATGAAAATGATCAGGGCCTGAAGCACCTCCCTTATGAGAACAGGCTGAGAGACTGGGGGTTGTTCAGCCTGGAGGAGAGAAGGCTCCAGGGAGAACTTATAGCAGCCTTCCAGTACTTCAGGGGGGGCTACAGGAAAGATGGGGAGGACTCTTTATCAGGGAGTGTAGTGATAGGGTGAGGGGTAACGGTTTTAAACTGAAAGAGGGTAGATTTAGATTAGATATAAGGAAGAAATTGTTCACTGTGTGAGGGTAGTGAGACACTGGAACAGGTTGCCCAGAGAAGTTGTGGCTGCCCCCTCCCTGGCAGTGTTCAAGGCCAGGTTGGACGGGGCTTTGAGCAACCTGGTCTAGTGGAAGGTGTCCCTGCCCATGGCAGAGGGGTTGGAACTAGCTGAGCTTTAAGGTCCCTTCCAACTCAAACCATTCTATGATTCTATGAAGAACCCACATACAGATATTAAAGCAATTAATGCTGTTGGAAAGATCCTCCTGGGCAAAGGGTAGAATTTGAAACCCCAACATGATAGAATAGCAGTTAGAATACCTTGAGCTGAAGAACTCTAAAAAGTTCCATGAATATATATTTCTGTGTCCTTATTTAATATTTTTATCTCTGAATTGCCTCAGTATTTACAATACATATTTTTTGTATTCTCCACCAAATAATCATGATCTTTTAGATCAAACCTGACTTTTTTTCCATGTATGTTACAACAGTGAGAATTTAGTATGCCTGATTAGTCTCCTTTTACCACACCTGAATTTAAGTTGATGGGCATCCCCCTCGTGGCTGCATTGCGCCAACTTTCTTGAAGTGGTGAAGGACTGTGTGTGGCAGCCTCTGGCGATGTCTTCTTTCAAAACGTGCATCAATTAAGATACATTTTCTGCTACAGCAGCCTGTGAATGGGTGACAGAAGCATGATTTCCACATGTTTGTCTGCTGAAGTAGCATCATGGCATAGTTATTGCTAAATTTCTTTAGCCATTGGCATTTTATGGAACAGGGGGCTATAAATTTATTTTACTTGGATGGATAAAAAGTGAAGCTACTTGTTTGGTTTTGTGTACTTCAGTATGTAGGATAGCTACAAGCAGGTAGATATTATTCTTAAAATATAGTCAGAACTTAAGTTTAAAATGTGTGTATGTATGGAGGGTTTTCAAAATATTTCCAGCTAAAACACTCAGAAGAATCAGCATAGCCAGTTGAGGTTTTGCACTTCTCATTTGGACTTCTGAGTTTTCCATATTGCCAAGTATTATGCCATGAGAATTTTGTTTTTCTTTTTCCCCAAGTTAATAATTAATTTCTGTAAGTGCTATTATGCTAGAAAACAACTACATTGACACTGCCTTTTCATCATGTGTTTTCATGTTCTGAGAAACCTTTATTAATTAATTATAATGTATTAGAGTGGACTGTGTCTTAAATTTATTGATGTTTTTTTGTTTCAGTTTGCTGTTAGCTGGCATTTTCTGTAATGTATTTACAGAGAAAATGCCTTTGAGCTATAAAGTTTTAGATTTGCCCAGCTGTTGTGGGTTAACCCCAGCAGGGAGCTAAGCCCCACACAACCACGTGCTCATACCCCCCACAGCAGGAGATGGGAGAGAATCAAAAGCATAAAAGTGACAAAGCTCATGGACTGAGACAAAGACCGTTTAATAGGTAAAGCAAAAGCTGCATGTGAAAGCAAAGAAAAATAAGGAATTCCTTCATTAATTCCCATCAGCTGGCAGATGTTTAGCCATTTCCCAGAAAGCAGGGCTCCATCACATGTAATGGTTACCTGGGAAGACAAACTCCATAGTTCTGGAAGTCCCCGTCTCCCTCCTTTTCCCCTCAGTTTTATTGCTAAGAATGACTTCATATGATATGGGGTATCCCTTTGGTCAGTTGGGGTCAGCTGTTCCAACTGTGTACCCTCCCAATTTTTTGTGCATCCCCAACTTGCTCGCTGATGGGGCAGTGTAAGAAGCGGAAAAGGCCTTGACACTGTGTAAGCGCTGCTCAGCAATAGGTAAAACATCAGTGTGTTGTCAGTATTATTTTCATCACAAATACAAAGCATAGAACCAAAGAGCCTCTGTGAAGAAAATTAACTCTATCCTAGCCAAAAGTAGTATAGCAGCTCACTATATGATGTTGCTTACTTCCAAAGATGGTGCACAGATAGTGCATTAAACATTAAATTCCTTTGCATTAAGCTCATTATTTTATGGACTGTTGAGTCTGTACTTTCGTTTAAATTGGTGTTATTGCCAACTTTACAGTGTGATTGAATTTTTGTCATATTTTGCTGATGTTGAAGCAACAGTTTATTAAAAGCTAGTTTCTACGGCACAGAGAACATTATGTGAATTTCTGTCTTGGTGTGCCTTTTTTTTACTTTTATAGAAAATCTTTAGTATAGAAAGTTTTAATTTTTAGCTTACAACATGTCTTTAGGCTTATATATGCTTATAATTCATGTTGGATATCTGAAATATATAGTAAACATTCCTTTTCATCATTCTATCTAAAATAAGATTTTTTGCTTACTATGCTGTCATATTCTTACAGAAATTATACGTATGAAATAAAGCACTGAGTACATGGGGTTGAGTACACCTATTAAGGATGCACACGGAATGCAAATAAAAACTTGTATCCTTCAGTTAAAATCCATAATCATGTTATGTTTAATGGCTTATACTTTTGAATTAGCCATTGTATTTTCTCCTAGAAAGACTGCCAGAAAGTTGTGGGTTCTTTTTGTTTCTTTCCCTCTCTTTCATTCCTGCATGATGTATTTCTATGAACAAAATATTTCATGATATATGAAAAGTGTCAGAATGACAAATTGAAGATCCCCATGATGCCACAAATTTGTTATTAATGTATTTGTGATATGTGTAACATTAGTTTGAAATCCTTAAAATGGAAAAATCCAGTCTCTAATATTATGAGAGAGGGTGCCTTTGTCTGTGTGTTGTCACATCAAAAAATAGACCATCATGTTCTCTTCTTGAATTCTAAATCTAAGCTTTTTCCTGTTTTATATATATTCTTGGAATTGAGAAGCGATTCTAAATTGATTCAGGTACAGCTCTTGAACAGTCAAGACGGTTATTGTGTGTACCTTTCATCTGGTCAGTTGATGCTGATGGAAAGGAATGTTTCCCCTGAGGTATATTACTTCTTTTTTTCTATCGTGTATGGATGGGGAGAGGATGGCATCTGCCTTCGGCTTTAGCTTTTATTTTAAAAATTTATTTAAACATTTGCAGCATGTGCAAAACACAAAAAAATCTAATTTTAACGGAAAACAAAATACTACATGGACTGGCCAGTGCTCCAAGGTGGTGCTAAGTTGTCCAACCACTCAGTCTTTCCTATATTTTCTCTAAGCAACAACTCAAAATACCTGCCAGATTTGTTTTATTTCATTTTCTGTGTTTTAATATCTGGTCATATCATCTCTTATTTACAATTAACAGATTCTCCAGATATTGTAGAAAAGTCCTTCCATTTATGTGAAAAAATCTGTTTTCAGGGGCACTCTTCCCTGCCCCTGCCCCTGCCCCTTCCCTTTCCCGCCCTCTAGGTTAAAATATTTTGCATATCAAACTCTTGCAGATCTTTTAAAGAGTGAACTTCTGGTAAGATGGAGTAACAGAATATGAGAGTAGATGATCTAAAATTCCTTTTAGCTTCAGGAACATTTATGAAATCTGATTGAATACCACCTGAGAAAGTGGGTGGCAAAGAAACTCTAGGAAGCTACAAGTTGATATGACTAGTTGAACTTAATGATTTTCCAGAAAATGTGCTGTGGAATTTGATGCTTTTGTTGCAATCTTTGGTCCCATTCACTATAAAAATACAATGAATATTCAGAATTAATTTTTTTTTTCTCAAATCTCTAAAGTTCAAGTGCAAGCTTCTACACTTGTGGATTTAGAAACTGACATTAATAGACTGAGACAATGATAAAGATAGAATTTGACTTTACCTGACAGAATAATTTTTAAAAGCATTTTCATGTTAATTATGACACATCCTTGAAATATACAGGCCACTTACGAGAGTTAGAGAACAAATTAATTAATTACTACTTTTTCTAACAATAAAAATAAGCAAAAAACCCATTATCATCTGATGAAAATAGTTATTGAAGTATACCCATATGAATAATATATCTCTATTTACTTATGTATACAGAAGCAGTTGAAGCTTTCTCCTCCCATCCAAATCTAGTGGAATATTACATGGTTTCTGAACTCTTACATCTGCCGTAGTAAGGAATTCTGTAACTTGCTGTTACTTGCATCTGGAGTACTGTGTCCAACTCTAGGCTGCCCAGTACAAGAAATGTATGGACTTAACTGAAGCAAGTCACAGTGTCACAAAGATGATTAAAGGGCTGGAGCAGCTTTCATATGAGAAGAGGATGAGATCACTGGAGCTGTTCAGGCAGGAGAGCAGAAGGCATAGGGAGATCTTATCCATGTGTATAAATACCTGATAGGAATGAATGAAGAAGAGGGAGACAGACTCTTCTCAGTAGTACCCAGAAGAAGCAATTGTCAGACATTAAAACAATTGAAATTCCATATAAGAAAGCACTATTTCACTGCAACGAAGGTCAAACACTGGAACAGGTTTCCCAGAGAAGTTGCAGAGTACCAATCCTTGGAGATCATTCAAAACTTGACAGGACATGGTCCTCGGCAACTTGCTGTAGGTTACCCTGTTTGAGCAGGGGGATTGGACTAGATGAACTCCAGAGGCCCCTTCCAAACTTAATGCTTCTGTGAATCTATGATTCTAAGCTGAAAAAAAAAAAAAAAAAAGGCAAGAGACATTTTTCTTGCTTTTAAATATAGGGAAAAATAATATGGGAGAGTAAATATCTTTCTCTATGCTTTTCCTGAAAAAGTCTTTTTAATTTGTTTCTAACTTTGTTTCAGAAAACATCTAAAGTTTCTATAGAATTGTCAACATTTATAAATTATATAATTCTGAAAATAATCTGGGAGACAAATGTTTTTTTTAGTATTTTTTGATTTTTAAGCAGGAAAAAGACTAGGATTTTGAGCTGGAAATTTGCACATTTATTCTTTGGTTTATGTTGTTCCTCTGTAAATTATTTTAAATGTCCTCTGATTCTAACTTGCTGGTCATATGACTGGCAATAAAGGCATTTTAGTCCAATCCAGTGCCCCTTGGAGACAATTTTCTGTGGTTTAGTTTTGACACATTGAGAATTACCAGGAAATAACTGTTCCTTCATGGTTTGTAAGAACCAGAGTACTGTATTTTTCCTTTACTGTGGAATAAGAAACTCAACTCCCTCAAGTTGGAACACCTTTCAATATTAAAAAATAGAAGCATACACAGACATTTTTCAGCTGAATAGTCTAGAAGAATTACACGTGTATACATTTTCAATTAAATGTCTTAGTTCACTTATTTAGCACATTGAACAACGTGACATTTTTCCTAGCTTGTAGGTAGAGTGAGCGCTTGGGAGCCAGTTCCTGGAACTGTATGTACCTACATGTAACGACAACTGCATCATAAAGTTGCTGATTCTATGGTGAATGCTTTATTAATGCTGATTGACAGGTGATGGAAACAATTAAGGAAGACCACAGCTGACTTCTCAGCTAAGCTGAGTCAGGAGAAACTGTTTTGAACTATTTATAACTGGGATTTAGGAGAGAAACATTTAAGATTATTGTGTCTTGGAAATTTTAAATTGTTTTGAGAAACTATAATGTTACCATTAAGGTCATTCTTTTAATTTCTTCAAAGTACACATTTTTTTTCTTTTTAAATGGAAGTGTAGAGACATTAGGGTTTTGTTTTGTTTTGTTTTTTTAACAATTAACAAAAATTGAAAAATATCTTCTCATGAAATCACAGGGTAGAATATCAATTTAGTCTGCATTTTAAATTACTTGCGAAAATATAGAGATGTGAGCATGTGTCTGCAAACTAATCTTGATTGTTAGTCACTTAATTTTCACTTGATCTCTGGTTTGTTACAGAGACCAATTTGAGAAGAAAATGAACTTTACTAAATAGGTACCATAACCAATAACTTTATTAAATTATAATTAAAGAGAGATTAAATTATAATTGAAGAGAGATTATGACAACTTTCTCTGAGTATTAATGTAAATTACTGAGCAAATACAGAAGTTAACCTGATGGAATTAATTAGATGACATTAAATGAATGAATTCATAAGCCAAATAGAATATACCCTAGAAGGGGAACTTTAGTAGGCATTTAATAATAAATGGAAGTGTAGAAGATCTATTGCTGATGTTATTTAAAACTGGCTTGAATTATTGGAAATAGTCAGGGATACAAACTGAATTTATTCCAAATTTAAAGTAGGAACTTTGAAAATTTATACTTGGTGTCATTTTGAACACCTGATCCCTAAAATCGTCTTCAAATCCAAAAGGTGGGGTTTGAAATTCTTCCTCCTTGAGGATGCATTTCAGAGAGGTGATCTGAAGAAACCAGGATGAGTGCTGTGCCATCCAGACATAACCAAAGGAGGTGATATAAAAGTAAATCGCACTTCAGTGGAACTTATTGTCACATTCAGTCTAGTTACAAGCAAAAGGGAACACAATATAAGAAGAACTAAGAATTTATTCTTTGTCCAATTCACATTTTAACTCTAACATCCAGATTACCTAATTAACACAGAGAAACTTTATTAGCAATACAGATAAGGTGGTACATAACCTTCCTAGTACCTGCTCCTTTTCCGTGGAGTTATGCTCACCTTTCCAATGTCTCTGTGTCATATCATCTGCCTTTCTAATGCAGAGGGGAGGGGAGAGGAATATACTACAATTTATCAGCATCCTGAGGTCAGTGCTTGGAGTATAATGTTCAGAATGGGGCTTCCTTCTCCTTTGGGTCTTCTTAGGCAGTTATTCTTACATACTTCTTCAACCAACCAGGTGGGTTTTTTTGTTGATTACCAGTTACTATTTTGAATTTGCAGAATAGCTTCCCCCATTCCCATGGACACCAAGGGCTGTTGAATGTTACAGAGTGTTTACCTGGGTTAGTCAGAGCTTCGCTACATGTGATAATCACAGAACTTAAGCTCAGACAGGGTAGATAAGAGTCACTCCATTACCAAACAATTGCTGTTTTGGCTGAAACAAACTAAAACCAGCTCTGGCCAAGGCAGACCCAGCCAAACACTGAGTACTGCCATGGCAGGTCAATGCAATGCCTGTGGCCATTTAATGTTAGTGGGGTAGAAATCATATTTACTGGGATACATAACTTGCCTAAAACAAGACTTCAAATATTTTCATAGGCTTGGGATTCAGAACCCAGAGTTCTCTTCAGGATATTGCTTAGGTGATGCTAATAAATAGACCATATATATATATTTATATGGGTTATATATATATATTAAAAATTTTATAATGTCTAAGTGTCTGAGTTAGTTATGTGGAAAACAAATTATGTTAAATCCATTCTTACTTCAGTCTGAGGGGATAAAAAACAAAATCAGCATTTCACATGTCATGAGCTAGCATAAGGGAAAGGCCAGACAAACTGTAAACGTCACTATAATTAAAGTAAGAAATTACTCCTTTATAGACTAAGTTTACAATAAATGATACAGAAAATGGAAGCATTAATAATGAGGAATTTCAAAAGAGGGAAAATTGTTAACTATCTGAAAGTTATCATATTATATAAAAAGTTAAACTTTTTTGTTAGTAACATTGTCAGTATTAATGAAGAAAAAAATAAAAGGCAGCTTAGGAAATTTGGTTTAAAATTTTGTCTGAATTGAAGAAAAAAAAAGTTATGGCCTTCATTATCAGTGGCAAAAATGGAGTGCATAGTTGACACTACTGATGCAGTCCCTTTCGTGTTGCTAGGTCCTAGTGGCTATCACTAATTTATTATTTATTACCTACAACCATGTATTATTTTTAGACAGTTATCTTGCAGTTACTTAAAATAGCTATAAACGTGATAGCTGTAGGTTATACACATAGCTGCAATAATATATCTTATAATAAGCTTAACTATAAAAAGTATGAAAAAACCCTATAGCATAAGTGTTATGGTTGCCTTCTACATGGCATTTGTAGATCATATTTAAGTTATAAAATACCTTCATATATGATGGTGAAAACCATTGAGCACTAGGGCTATCTAAAGATACTGTGTTGCAACTTGTTTATTAAAACTTACTGTGTTGATATTATTTTTGCTTCAAATTTCTTATTTTTTACCCACACTCCAATTCCCTATATGTTTAACCATGTAAATATATATGAAGAAACAGAGAAAATAAATGGAAAATCCTGAAAATGTACATTGTGTTAGTGTATCTATAAGATGGGAAAATGTCTTATACTTGGACGATAGGAAGTTATTATGTATTCTGTTAACATGGTTGTCTCTACTGTTAACTTTTTATATCAACTTAAAGGATGTCTGAAATCTGACAGTCCAGCTGCAGGGTTCATAAAATGAAAGCATGGACACAGTGTAATAAATGATAACATTTGGCATAGTGGTGTGGTGCATTGTTTCATACTTTAGCACTGCACTTAAAAAGACTAAAAGCTGGACATGGGAGAATTTAAGCCCTGGGCATAATTTTTGTCTCTCAAATACAACCACCGAAAAGTAAGAATAATCTGACAGCTTCAAGCACCTTTTCTACAACTTTGTAGAAACCAAATCACTTCATCTAGTGTGACATATGTACTGTAATGTATAGTGTGCCAAGTCAATTAAATCACTAATTGTCTGTTTTTCAGAAAAAACAGATGGTGGGTCAAATTTTATTCACTTTCAACAATTTTAGTCTCCACACCTATTGGTGTTATGCTCATATTACCCAGTGGGGAATTTAAAAAAGTTTGCCAATTTCTTTTTCAAACTCCTTACTTTTCTTGTCCCCACTTCCCCACCCCTTGTTTTTAGTAGTATTTAAAACTGTGGTGTTTTGGTTTTGTGGGGGTTTTTTTCAACAAGTATATATTTTTTTTGTTTACTTATCCAAAATGCTGTAGTAGGTTAGAAATAATCATATAGAAATGTACAGTAGAGATTGGAAGTTTGCCAGTTTTGATCTCTTCAACAAGTTATTAAGGGTTATAAAGTTAATTAGCTTTTACATGGCCTTGTTAGTCAGCTGAATGGTGCCTGGAATTTTTTTTTCCCATGATTTTTACATGTTTTTTAGTTATTTTAAGTGTCTTTTGCAATAATCTAACAATGGCTATAATTAGGACACCTGGCTGAACTTGTGAACCATAATTAAAAGTAGTAAATTTGTGGCATGTTCTAAATTTCTGAGAGTTTTGTTCTCTCTGCTCTCTAAGTGGTGCCTAGTCATTACCTTCTATGCTAGGACAGCATTTTCTTGCTGTAGATGACCTCTTGTTCATTTTTCTGAATTTTTTTTGATAGGTATGTCTGCTAAAGTAGAACACCCTGACAGGTAAGTTTTGGAGTAAATATTTTAGTTTAAAATAGTATTCTAATAAGACTAACAAGCTGAAAAGGTGCAAAGAATTGCATTCCATTAGTGTGAAGCTGTGTGCAGGTAGTCTATGGAGAGCCAACACAAAGCTAGCTAACTCCTTTTGTGTTTGTGGTTAGCAAACCAGAGCTAACCTGAGCAAAAGAATCATCATTCCATAGTCTTCTTCAGTGACTGTAAGCCTCCAATTTCTGGTGAGTCCAATACTACTGAAGAAACTTAATATCTCACCACACCTTCTGACTTTGTATTTTCTTCAAAATCAGAGGAAATTAAGCAGAAATATCATGAAAGCGTTTTGTCCTTTTGTTTTTTTCCTTTTGCCCCTCATAAATATTTTCCATTCTTTTCCCTATAAGGGGGTCAGAGGTGTTCTAAAAATCCAGGGATATCTCCATTTAAATGTGGTAAGAAAAATGTTTTAATTTGACATCTTTATTTTAAAATATGGTGGTTTAGATATTTTTTTTAATTCAGCAAGTGGGAAGAAAAGCCCAAATTTTGTTAGTATTTAAAAAAAAAAAAAGAAAAATTTTTGTTTGCACAAAGGTTTCCTAAAACCTTTGGAAAGTCACAACTTAATGTTACCTAGGGAAATACTTGTGTATCAGTTTAATTCCAGCTGGATTTATGCCCATGAATAATTTGGCCATAACGTCAGCATTGCTGTCTCTTGTTTCCAATATTTAATGCAACCAAGATAAATGCATTTAGATCTGCTACCTCCATACTAAGGAATTTACATATTATTATCTATGATTTGAATCAGATAATCTGTTTACAAAGAAGCATTCATTTTTCCACTTTTTTATTAGTTGTGATACCTCTGAAAAGCCTTGTTTATTGTAAATATGGAAGGTTTCTTGTTATTTGCCAATGCATTTAGTAGTTCTGTTTTATTAATTTATTCTTCTGGAACATTTCAAGTAAGGATCATTGCCAGACTTAAATATTCCTTCTTTTTATAAAATTGTCGAAGTTCTGGGGTATGGTAGAGTTGAATCCTGGACTGATTCACTCTGGCGAGTTAAAGGAAATTGTAAGGATTTTGGTACTGTGTTGTGACCCAAGCTGAAAGTGAAGATGAATCATAGGAACATAGGGTGATGTGGACCCAGTGCAGCTGCAATTTCACATTACTCCAGTCCTCTGCTACCATTACTGAACTACTAGTAATATATTTGACATACTTAAGAAATTAATGGGGTTCAATAATGATAGGTTTTGTTGACACAGAAACCTCTTTTAATGAGCAGATTGCTTAGTGTATTTCAAGCAGAATTTTGCTTTGTATCCAAGTTTCTTTTCTTCAGTGAAATACATGTTTACATACATTTTCAGTATAGGATAAATTCTTAGAGCTTCAGCCACTTGACTAAAGGAGAAAATGAGGTAACTGGTTTGTTGGTTTTTTAACTTTTCAGCTTTTTATGTCAATTTATTTGTCTAAAGAATTTTTCTGTGAAAGGAATTGTCTAGTGGTGGATATTGAGTTTTCTAGAAATTATGAATATTTGACTTAAGATCTAATTTCAAATTACTGTAATTTCATTAAAATGATTGGTAGCAAATGAGGGGCAGTGAAAGGAAAGTCAAACTCCTCCTAAAGTAATGGAACTGGTGTGAACAACCAAATCTAGACATTGAGCAGTTTCATAGGACTGTCATCTTCAGAAGCATGTGTGGCACTCTATGCTAAAGCACAGCATCTCCAAGTCATGTGGACATGGGATGGACAATGTTAGAGACAAGGTGAATTATCAGTGAAAGGCAGATCACAAAGCATGTTATACAGAGAAGTGCTTCATATTCACCTATTTTTCAGAACTGAAATAATTTGCTGGGTGTTTTTAGTGAAATAAATTAAGTGTGGGTAATGTCCCATGAGATATTATCTGAAATGATCCAAGAATAAATGTCACTCTTTAGACTTCTCATTTTTCATGCTTTCTACTGTTATCTCATTTTTATTACTTTCCTACTTTTAAGCACCACTTACACCATTACTTTCAGTAGTGGTAGTGAGCTGATTATTGATGAAGTGAGTATTTTTCTTGCTAAGTGGTTCCAAATCTTTTTGGAGATTCCATTGTCATTTGCATTAGTCAGATCTGTAAGGTGAAACATTAGCCTTTTCAATACTGCCATCGTGAGTTTGCATTTAGCACTCACATTTATAAATTTAAATTAGTGTGTAGGAATATACTTTTGTCAGCAAGATTTGTTGAACATTCTTTTGAGTAACTGCCATCTGTTAGAATTTATCTGATTTTTACTTTTTCTCTAATACCTATGAATTATCAAATAGACAAAACAGTTTCCAGCTATAGAACTCAGACTCACAAATGTGATTCCTCTCGATGTACAGATGTTCCCTTGAACAAAGGACATTTATTTTGCCAACTTCCTTAAAATACAAGTCTTGTTAGGCATGTTTCTTTCTTTTTGATTTCACATACAGCATGGAATTATGTCTTGGCAATATTTGTAAGTGACATGGAGGACCAACTTATGATAATATTATGTCCTTCCTCCCATCACTTTTCATTTTGTATCTCTTCAGTTCATTTTCAGGCTTGTTTTAGATGACAGTGTGCATATAAATTGTATCTTCTTAGTCTCTTTACATTCCACCTCTTGAATCAGTGAATTTAATTCAATAAGATTTAGGAATCCCAGTTTAACTTGTATACCTAGAAACTGTAGGGAATTGTCACGAAATAAAACTCATTATAATAGAATGTTATAAAGCATAACTTAAGTGCAATACTCATATTTAGCACTTTCACATTTTCTGACTGGTTTAAAATCTGTTATTTTGGTTTAGGCTGTTGCTGTGCATGTGTTTGCATCCATTAGAAACTCTAAATGCATTTAAGAGTTCCAAGGAATGCAAGGGAGCCTAACTTATCTAAATTTAAATATCTTTCTTGGTGGTCATGAGCAGATTATTTTTGTTTGGAAGGTGAAGAAGAAGACATGCTATATTTTGGAATTTATTTTCTTATATGCTTTTCCCTGTTTTCTCAGTGAGGCAGCTTGATGCTTTTATTTTTTTTCCATGACTATGGTAAGTGTTAATGGTCTGACCTTGAAATTGCAGGAATGATGCAGAGCTAATTGTCACGTTTTTTTTTAAAAAAATGATCCCTATTATAGTTTCAACTGATTTTTCCGTTGTATCTCCTCTTTCAAAAATTAGACACACGACTTTGATTTAGTTTTTGTTTTGAAAAATGTGTGATCTGTGATTATGCAGTTCTTCTAGCAAATGAAGATGATTTGCAGACCACATAATTTCCAAAGTAACTCACATGTCCTTCTTAAAAAGCTTCCATGGAAACAAGGAGAAATTAAACAATGGAGTGGCTCTTTGATAGGTGTAAGGCATGGTAATAGTCTTGCCTGCCTACCTTTTCGGCAAAATTGGGCTACTCTGAATAGAATGAATAACTGAATTCTGCCTATTATTGAAAAGCAACAGCTAGTTACTTTATTTTTAATCAGTCTGCATTCAAAAGTTATTCCATAAAGGGAGATTCTGTCCAGTTGTAGTAAACTTTTTATACATGATTGAAGAGATTGCATATACCACATTATGCACATCAATAAATACCACATTCGTTTAAAAAATCTCAACAGCACAAGTTAAAGTTGCAATAAATAATCTGGCAGTATCTTTGATATCTACTTCTTCCTCAAAAACCATTAAAAAGAATAATGTCTTAATTGCTAACAGCCTTCCACATAACAAAATTCTAACTGAAATCTAAGTGGACCTTATCTGAAAATGGCTTAGCTTTCTTTCAGATCTTTATAATTTTTAATACTTAGTTTTGATAAAAATATCAAATAAAGTCTGGACCATAAGAAAGCATATAAAGCCACCAAAGATTGATTTTATCTGAATGTCAGTCCTTTGCAGCTCTTATTAGATGACTGTCTAATACCTGTTATGCTAACATAAGCATACAGAAACCTAATTGAATAACAATGTTTTGAAAGCAAGACAATTTCTTCTTAGTGGTAATAAGTGTCATGAAAATAACTGTCATAAAGAAAACATCTACTTTTTAATGTAAGTGGGATTGGCTGTGTGCTCATTCGCTTAAAATTTAGATGTTTTTAAAATAAATGTATCTCATGATTTAAAAAAAACTGTTTCTATATAGAAAAAAAATAGCTCAAATGTAATTAGTATTTGAAATTTTGACTGAGTCCATAATTACAGTTTTGAGGTATTTGAAGTGACAACAGCTAACTCACATACCCAGTAATATTTTAAAAGTCAGGGTTGTTTATGTAGAAGGGAAAGGATGAATCACAAACCTGTTCAGTCTCTCAAGACTTGTATCTTATTTTGGCACCTGGATGGATTGTATCTGAGAGAAGCATTAACACAGGTCCCAGTGGTCCTTTTCCACTGTGCTGGAATTAGGATTTCTCCAGAAGCTGCTTAAGATTAGATCTATAGTTCAGTCTGTGCTGCAGTACATCGTTTTCAAAAGCTACTAATGAAACATAGTCTGATGGAGGTGATAAGTTTATCTAAATAATAGGTTGTATTTTTGCCTTTTGCTTAAACTAGGTATGGAGGGGATTGAATTCAAGAACTGTGGGGTATTGTTTTTTGGAGGACAGTCTTTTTGCAATGTTCAAAAGTTAAGAAGTGTCAGAATTTAAGTTACCCGTGAATTCATAATTCAGCTTCTGTCCTGTTGTGATTTGAACTCAGCCAGTAGCAAATCGCCACATGGCCAGTTGTTTACTTTCCTTCCCCTCCCCCCCCACCCCGGTGAAATAGGGGAGGGGCAAAAGAAGAAATTCGTAGGTTGAATTAAAAAAAAAAAAATAGTAATAGTAAAAAAAGCAACAGCAACAATAGTAAGTCCAAAACGGGTAAAATGGAGCAGTGGCTCACTGAGCGCGGCGACAACAGGTACACAGCCCACCCCCCTGCAAAACAGTGATCTGACCACATCAGAAAATCCCACCACGCTGACCCAGAAACCGAAACGGTGCATGAGAGAGCACGCATCCGCCTATATAGTGATCATGACGTCACATGATATGGAATACTCCAATGATGGATCCAGACCCGGCTGTCTAGCAGTGCTCCCTCTCAGCCCAAGGAAAGTTAACTCTATCCTGGCTGAAACCAGGACAGTCTCAATTCCTTACTCCATACCATTTAGGTTATGCTCAGGTTCCAAATACATTCCACAGAATCACACCCCCTTTTCCCAGGTCTCACAGATATCATTCCATTAGTCTATGGGCCATCCTTCCAAAATGTCTACTGAGTTAATTTAGTCCATAACTTTGAGTTCCACCTGTCTTGACAGTCTTTAAGGCTGGAGGAATGAGGTGGAGTTGGCTCAGTTGGTGGAGCAGGAGGCTTTGGAAGTGACAGGAGGATGTTGCGAGGCAACAATTGCAATAACAGGGTTATTCTACAGTTCAATTAATTGGCTATTTTCACCTAAAATCAAATCTCCTTGAGGCACTCATCAGACTTCTCTGTTCTTCTGCATCACCCACCAAGTGCACCCAGGTTCTTGGGCAAAAGTAATCCCATGCATGGGTTTACCTTTACCCAATGTAGGAATAACTCAGACTGTCTTCCCCAGCATATCTTTAATGTGCACTACAGGGGCTTTATCCCCATCTACAGTATGTAGGAGGTTTGATTGAGCAGGGTCAGCTTGCTTGGCAGATCCTCTAGTATTGACTAACAAGGTGGCTTTTGCTAAATGCACATCCCAGTGTTTGAAAGTTCCACCACCCATTGCTCTCAGTGTAGTTTTTAGCAACCCATTGCATTGCTAAATTTTCCCAGAGGCTGGTGCATGGTAGGGAATATGATATATCCACTCTACCATGTTCTTTGGCCCAAGTGTCTATGAGGATGTTTCAGAAATGTGTCCCATTATCAGAATCAATTCTTTCTGGCATGCCATGCTGCCATAAGACTTTCTTCTCAAGGCCTAAAATGGTGTTCCGGGCAGTGGCATGGGGCACAGCGTAAGTTTCCAACCAACCAGTGGCTGCTTCCACTGCTGTAAGCACATAGTGTTTGCCATGCTGAGTTTGTGGAAGCGTGATATAATCAATCTGCCAGGCCTCCCCATATTTATATTTTAGCCATCCTCCTCCATACCAAATGGGCTTTAACTGTTTGGCTTGCTTGATCGTAGCACATGTCTTACATTCATGGATTACCTGTGCAATAGCATCCATAGTTAAGTCCACCCCTCGGTCACGAGCCCATCTATATGTTGCATCTCTTCCCTGATGGCCTGAGGAGTCATGGACCCAGCGAGCTATAAATTGTTCACCCTTATGTTGCCATTCCAGATCTACTTGATCCACCTTAATCTTAGCAGCTTGATCCTCCTGTTGGTTGTTCTGATGTTCTTCAGTGGCCTGGCTCTTGGGTACATGAGCTTCTACATGGCATACTTTCACAACCAGATTCTCTACCTGAGCAGCAATATCTTGCCATAATTCAGCAGCCCAGACAGGTTTGCCTCTGTGATGCCAGTTGCTCCATTGCCGCTGCTGTAACCACCCCCACAGCACACTTGCCACCATCCATGAGTCAGTATAGAGGTAGAGCACTGGCCACCTTTCTTTCTCAGTGATATCCAAGGCCAGCTGGATGGCTTTCACCTCTGTGAACTGACTCGATTCACCTTCTCCTTCAGCAGCTTCAGCGACCCGTCGTGTGGGGCTCCACACAGCTGCTTTCCACCTTCGATGTTTCCCCACAATGTGACAGGATCTGTCAGTAAACAGGGCCATATCGCTTCCCATTATCCAGTAGTTTATTATATGGTGGGGCCTCTTCAGCACGCGTTACCTCTTTCTCTGGTGCCATTCCAAAATCTTTGCCTTCTGGCCAATTTTGATCGCTTCCAGTATTCCTGGATGGCTGGGGCTCCCTATTCGAGCCCATTGTGTGATTAATGCGACCCATTTACTCCACGTGTCATCAGTTGCATGGTGTGTAGAGGGGACACTCCCTTTGAACATCCAGCCCAGCACTGGCAGTCAGGGAGCCAGCAGGAGCTGTGCTTCAGTTCCAATCACATCTGAAGTAGCTCAGACCCCTTCATATGCTGCCAGTATCTCCTTTTGGTTGGAGTATAGCATTCCTCAGATCCTCTGTATTCCCAACTCCAAAACCCCAGGGGTCAACCCTGAGTCTGCCCTGGTGCTCTCTGCCTGAGACTCCAGGTAGGGCCATTCTTCCCAGCTGCAGTGTGGAGCACATTTTTAACATCTTGTCCTGTCCAAACTGTCCCAAGGGCTACTGCATGAACTATGTCCTGTTTAATTTGTTCAAAAGCTTGTTGTTGCTCCGGGCCCCATATAAAATCATTCTTTTTCCGCATCACTTGATAAAGAGGGCTTACAATCTGACTGTGATTTGGAATGTGCAGTCTCCAGAAACCCACAACACCTAGGAAAGCTTGTGTTTCCTTTCTGCTAGTCGGTGGGGACATAGCTGTTATTTTATTAATCACCTCCATTGGAATCTGATGACGTCCATCTTGCCATTTTACTCCTGAAAACTGAATCTCTTGTGCAGGTCCCTTGACCTTACCACGCTTTATGGCACAACTGGCTCTCAGAAGGATTTGGACTATTTTCTCCCCTTTCTCAAAAACATCTTCTGCTGTATTACCCCATACAATGATGTCATCAATGTACTGTAAGTGTTCCAGAGCTTCACCCTGTTCCAGTGCAGTCGGGATGTGTCCATGGCAAATAGTGGGGCTGTGTTTCCACCCCTGGGGCAGTCAATTCCAGGTGTATTGGACACCCTCCAGGTAAAAGCAAACTGTGGCCTGCATTCTGCTGCCAGAGGGATGGAAAAAAATGTGTTGGTAATATCAGTAATATCAGTTGGTAATATCAATATCTACTTGGCTGCCTTCGACTCTAGTTCATACTGAAGTTCTAACGTCTGGCACGGCAGCACTCAGCGGTGGCGTGACTTCATTCAGGCCACGATAGCCTACTGTCAATCTCCACTCTCCATTAGACTTTTGCACTGGCCACATGGGGCTGTTAAAGGGGGAGCACATCTTGCTGATGACTCCTTGGCTCTCTAGTTGATGAATCAGTTTATGGATAGGGATTACAGAGTCTTGATTGGTGCGATATTGCCGTTGGTGCACTGTCATAGTGGCAATTGTCACCCGTTGTTCTTTGACCCTCATCAATCCCACAACAGAAGGATCCTCTGAGAGACCAGGTAACACAGACAGCTGTTTAATTCCTTCTGTTTCCAAGGCAGCTATACCAAAAGCCCACCGATATCCTTTTGGGTCCTTAAAATACCCTCTCCTGAGATAATCTATACCAAGAATACATGGAGCTTCTGGGCCAGTCACAATGGGGTCTTTTTCCCACTCTTTTCCACTTAGGCGCACGTCATCCTCCAATACAGTCAACTGTTGATACCCCTCTGTCACTCCTGAAATACAAATAGATTCTGCCCCTTTAAAATTTGACAGCATTAGGGTGCATTGAGCACCAGTGTCCATTAGAGCCTTATACTGCTGGGGGTCAGAAGTGCCAGGCCATCAAATCCACACAGTCCAATAAACTCAATTGTCCCTGTCCTCCTCCTGGCTAAAGGCAGGGCCCCTCTCGTGTTGATCATAATACCCACTAATGACAGATGGGTTAGTGTGATGTGAACGGGTTTCAGTCTCATCTTGATCACTCACTTCTTGTGAATACAAATCAGAAGTTCTTCTCACATGATCATGAGCAAAGTTGACCTTTCTGCTCTGTTTGGGCACTTGATTAGTGGAAACCGGGGCAGCATTTCTCCTAAAGGAACCCTGTTTTGTGCTTGTTCTTCCTTCCAGTTCACATACCCGCTCTTCTAGGAGGTAGGTAGGTTTTCCATCCCATTTCTTCATGTCTTCTCCATAGTCACCCAGGCGATGCCACAGCTTCCCCTGTAGTGTATACCGGTTCTCTCGAGTAGAGAAATGACTGCTCCTAATAGCCGAGATTCTAGTCCGTGCAGGTGGGGAGTAGGACATGTCCTCTTTAAATTGCTGGAATTCTTGAGATAATTTCTCCACAGCTGCAACAAGGGGGGAGGAGAGACTTTCTTCATATTGTCATAGTCGGTGAGCCAATTCATCCACTGTTGGTCCCTCTTCGTCTCTCCAGTCCATTACTGTTAATGCATTGGAATATGAAGATGGTGTGCTCCATACAAACTTCCTACACATGGGCCGGGTGCATTGGACTTCATCTGGATCTGTGGGTAGCTGTGCATTATCTGGGTCATAGTAAATTGTCTCCTGCATGGCTAGCTCCCTCAAGTATTGAATACCTCTCTCCATAGTGGTCCACTTACTTGGATGACGTACAAAATCTTCCTTGAAGGGATACCTCTCCCTCACACTTGACAGAAGTCGCCTCCAGAGGCTGAGATTTTGTGTCTTCTTTCCAATGGCTTTGTCGATGCCCCCTTCGCTAGACAGGGATCCCAGCTGCCTGGCCTCCCTACCCTCTAGCTCCACGCTATTGGCCTCGCTATCCCAGCATTGGAGCAGCCAGGTAACGAATTGCTCACCTGGATGGCGACTGAAATCTTTTCGCATGTCTCGCTACTCACTCAGGGATAAGGATCGGGTGACTATCACTGGCTCTGCCTCCTCCTCCTGTTCCTGTGATGGGCCTGGTTAATCGTCACCCTGTACACTGTGAGGGGATTTTCTTGTGCATTTCTTCTTATGTATGGGAGCAAATGACACCATCATGGGTTGGTCCTTTGGTTCAGCTGCAGTGCCTGTCCTCGGGCTTGTACTGGCTGCAGTTTCTGTTACTTTGTTAACAGATCCAGAGCCCTTCTCTTCCTTTTGAGGGTGCTGAACAGTGTCTAATAGCACTCGGTGAGCATGGGCTAGGTCCCAGCATGTTGCAGTGAGCTGTGCCTCTCTGGAATTACCCAGGTGACAACATACTTCTTCCAAATATTTTACTAGTTCTTCAGGATTCTGCACCTGTGCAGGAGTGAACTTCCAAGACACCGGAGGTGCCCACTGTTCTAGGTACTTGCCCATGCCACTCCACACCCCCAGCCACTCATAATTCTCCAACCTTGGAGTAGATTTCCAAGTGATACTCTTAAATAGTTGCTTAACCTTGAACAAAACCTGAACCGCATGCAGGAACACAATAGCTCCTAGCAGTAAGACGACCTTCTTAATGTCAACATTCCAAGGATGTTTGAAATTCCTGAATTTCTCAAACACAACTGTAAGTAGCCCCAGGACTGATGGCTGCACCCTGTCATAGATCAGCATTACAAAATACAGCAAAAACAAAATCTTAAGCCAACTCTCACGGACTGTGAGCAACAGCATAGGAAATACATATTGCAAATGAAGTGATAAAATCTTAAGGAACCAAACAATCAACATTATTACCTGTTCTGTCATTATCTCAAACCTACTGCCCCACGTTGGGCACCAAAAACTGTTGTGGTTTGAACTCAGCCGGTAGCCAATCACCATGTGGCCAGTTATTTACTTCCCCCCCACCACTCCCTGGTGAAATAGGGAAGAGACAAAAGAAGAATTTCGTAGTTTGAATAAAAAAAAAAAAAATAGTAGTAGTAACAAAACCAACAGTAACAATCGTAAGTCCAAAACGGGTAAAATGCAGCAGTGGCTTACCGAACACAGTGACAGGTACACAGCCTGCCCCCCCGCAGCAACGATCCAACCACACCAGAAAATCCCTTCACGCTGACCCAGAAAACCAAAATGGTGCATGAGAGAGCACGCATCTGCCTATATACTGAGCATGACGTCACATGATATGGAATACTCCAGTGATGGATCCAGACCCAGCTGTCTAGCTGTGCTCCCTATCAGCTCAAGGAAGGTTAACTCTATCCTGGCTGAAACCAGGACATGTCCATGCGTTCATCATACAGTCTTTAATTACACAGTCACCCAGTATTTCCCTTAGGCTCCCTGCCTCATTCATTGCATTGAGTGAATGGTGTCTGGGGAATGTAGCAGCTGTTTAACATTTTTAAACTCATCATTCAAGTGTTGACCTTTGCCTTATTTACTGCACACTCAGTAAATCATATATTAAGCCTGCAATAAATACACAATGATTCTCTCTCAGTTTTAGCACCTATCTGATCTAATTTTCTAATAATAACAAAGATTGTAATGCTTTCTTTCTCCACTTCAAGAGTAAAAAAAAAAAAAAAAAGTCATTATCATCCTAGTGTTATATGTGGAGAAAATGGGATAAGGATAAATCAGAACCTATTCGTGAATTAGTGGCAAAACTAGTGTTGGAACTTCATACTTCACAGAATCATAGAATCATAGAATGGTTTGGGTTGGAAGGGACCTCAAAGATCGTCTAGTTCCAACTCCCCTGCCATGGCAGGGACACTTCCCAATAGATCAGGTTGCTCAAGGCTCCATCCAACCTGGCTCTGAACACTTCCAGGGATGGGGCATCCACAACTTTTCTGGGCAACCTGTTCCAGTGCCTCACCACCCTCACAGTAAAAAACTTCTTCCTTATATTTAATCTAAACCTCCCCTCCCTCAGCTTCCACCAATTACCCCTCGTCCTATCATTACAGTCCTTGTAAAAAGTCCCACCCCAGCCTTCTTGTAGGCACCCTTCAGGTACTGGAAGGCCACTATGAGGTCTCTCCAGAGCCTTCTCTTTTCCAGGCTGAACAAGCCCAACTCTCTCAGCCTGTCCTCATAGGAGAGGTGTTCCAGCCCTCTGATCATCTTGGTAGCCCTCCTCTGGACTCGTTCTAACAGTTCTTATATACTTGTATTCTTCTTGTATTGGGGACTCCAGAGCTGGACACAGTATTCCAGGTGGGGTCTCACGAGGGCAGAATAGAGGGGCAGAATCACCTCCCTCGACCTACTGACCACACTTCTTTTGATGCAGCCCAGAATCTGGCTCGCTTTTTGGGCTGCAAACACACATTTCTGGTTCATGTTGATCTTATCATCCACCAACATGCCCAAGTCCTTCTCCCCAGGACTGTTCTCAATCCACTCATTACCCAGCCTGTATCTGTGCTTGGGATTGCGCCGGCCCATGTGCAGGACCTTATACTTGGCCTTGTTAAACTTCATGAGGTTGGCCTGGGTCCACCTCTCCAGCCTGTCCAGGTCCCTCTGGATGGCATCCCTCCACACCACACAGCTTGGTGTCACTGGCAAACTTGCTGAGGGTGCACTCAATCCCACTGTCCATATCACAAACAAAGATATTAAACAGTACCGGTCCCAGTACCGATCCTTGAGGGACGCCACTTGTCACCGGTCTCTGCTTGGACATTGAACCATTGACCGCAACCCTTTCAGTGCGGCCTTCCAACCAATTCCTTATCCACCAAGTGGTCCATCCATCAAATCCATGTCTTTCCAACTTGGAGACCAGGATGTCATGCGGGACAGTGTCAAAGGCCTTGCACAAGTCCAGGTAAATGACATCAGTTGCTCTTTCCTTATCTATTGTTGCTGTCACTCCATTATAAAAGGCCACCAAATTTGTCAGGCAGGATTTTCCCTTGTTGAAGCCATGTTGGTTGCCACCAATTGCCTCCACATTATCCATGTGCCCTAGCAGAGCCTTCAGGAGGATCTGCTCCATGATCTTGCCAGGCATGGAGGTAAGACTGACTAGCCTGTAGTTGCCTGAATCGTCCTTTTCTCCGTTTTTAAAAATGGGGGCAATGTTTCCCCTTTTCCAGTCAGTGGGCACTTCAGCAGACTGCCATGACCTCTCAAATATGATGGAGAGTGGCCTACCAAGTTCATCCGCCAGTTCCTTCAGGATGCGTGGATGGATCTCATCAGGCCCCATAGACTTTACACCTTCAGGTTCTTTAGATGTTCTTGAACCTGAACTTCACTGACAGTGGGCGGATTATCCTTCTCCCAGTCCTCCCCACCTTCAACTTCTACATCTTGGGCGGTGTGGCTGAAGCCCTTGCTGGTAAAGACTGAGGCAAAGAAATCATTGAGAACCTCAGCCTTCACCATATCCTCCATGACCAGTTCTCCTGTTCCCTTCCGAAGAGGACCCATGTCTTCCCTAGTCTTCCTTTTATCATTTACATGCCTAAAAAAGTTTTTCTTATTCCCTTTGATGTCCCGGGCTAGATTTAATTCTATGTGGGCTTTTGCTTTCCTAACTTGATCCCTAGCTACTCGGACAACTTCTTTATATTCTTCCCAATCTGCCTGTCCATCCTTCCACTTTCTGTGAATTTTCGTTTTATCTCTAAGCTTGTCCAGGAGCTTCTTGTCCATCCACACAGGTCTCCTAGCATTCTTACCTGCCTTCCTCTTTTCTGGAATGCATTGTTCCTGGGCTTGGAGGAGGTGGTCCTTGCATATGGAACAGCATTCTCGGTCCCCTCTCCCCTTCAGGGCATCATCCCATGGTAGTTCATTAAGCAGATCCCTGAAAAGGTCAAGTTCATGATACATGTTTCTGATATTTCTGATTTCTCACACTTTTTACTTATCAAGTACCAAGATCTAAACCTAGACACTTCAGAAATGAAACTCACATGGGAAGTGACCAGATGTTAAAATTACGGTTTTTCATTCACTCTGGGCATATGCATTAATTGTTGTCATCCATTTAATGAGGTTAGCATATATAACATATCATGAACTGCAACTTCTTAGACTCTTCTCAACACATGTTTAACTGCAACAGCACGCTCTTGTCTTCAGGTAGCTCAGCTGACATTTTACTCATTTTACTTTCTCTTCTATGTTGATGGTATCTCAAAAATTGACATCTCAAGCTGATTTATAAACATAGTCCAACTTTTAAAACTAGAGTAATTGACATACATAAAACTAAGTCCACCCATAAAACCAGTATTTGAGCAACTGCTGTTGATAAATTTACCCCATCAACATTTTTCACTACAATAACCCTTTCTGACTTCTGTTTAACAGATTTGACACCTAATTGTCAATATACTGATCTCCATGCCTAGTGGTATCCCTTAGGGCCAAAGGAATTCTGCTTTCTACATTTATGTGTATTGCAGGTATCTGTTATATCACCTGTATGCTTATTTCTCAGACTGAGCTTATAGCTACAGAAGAAAAGAGTAACACGTTGTCCTAACCTATAATTTCCATACACTTAACAGCATGTTGAGTGGACGCATGTCAGATTGTGGGGGGGAAAGAATACAGGAAAAATACATTTAAAATTCAATAAATTTTATCAAGGAAACAAAAACCCTTTATGAAGACAAATTTATTCAACATATTAGACTACATTTTATCATTAAAATCTGAGTCTTTCCTAAGATATCTGTGGTTGAAGTTGAAGTTGAAGTGCTGGAGCACATGTCTTACAAGGAGCGGCTGAGGGAACTGGGATTGTTTAGTCTAGAGAAGAGGAGGCTGAGGGGAGACCTCATTGTCCTCTACAACTACCTGAAAGGAGGTTGCAGAGAGCTGGGGATGAGTCTCTTTAACTAAGTAACAAGCGATAGGACAAGAGGTAATGGCCTCAAGTTGCAGCAGAGAAGGTTTAGACTGGATATTAGGTTGTTAGACATTGGAATGGGCTGCCCAGGGCAGTGGTGGAGTCCCCATCCCTGGAGGTGTTTAAGAGTAGGGTTGACATAGTGCTTAGGAATGTGGTATAGTTGAGAACAACAGTCAGTGTTAGGTTGATGGTTGGACTAGATGATTTTCAAGGTCTTTTCCAAGCTTGATGATTCTGTGATTCTGTGATTCTGTGAAGTTAATTTTAATAAATTCACCTCTTCGGAGTAAGAAAGGCCCATACAAATTTCATTACCACTATTATACCATCTCAGGATTAATAAACTTTCTAGCTGGACCACAGCAAGCTGTTGAAGGTTATTCTTTTTGTTTATTTTTCCCCAAATTCTTTCAGTTGCTTTTCCAAACCCTGGCTTGCCTATGACGTTAGACCATCAAAATACAGTGCCATTACAATAAGGGTTGATTAAGACCTTAAGTCTTCTGCTTTTTTCTTAATGGTCTTTTTTCCTAACCTTTTAGGTTTAGCTGTGATTGTGAACAACTCTATGTCAACTCCTTCTTTATTTCTCACCTTACTCATCTAATGCTTTATGCCTCACTGGAAGAAGGAATTCTCTTACATTATCTGAGATTACTGACCACTGTAGATTTGGAGTTTTATAATAGCTGTCAACTTTTTAAGAGCATGGGAGCTGACAATTCCAAAGTGTCAGAAGTCAAGCAAGTGGGGCAGAAGGCTGGCTCGGATGGGCAGGGATCTTCTAGAACTTAGGAGGAAAAAGAAAGTGTATGGACATTGTAAGTGAGGACAGGTGACACAGGAGGACTACATAGATGCTGTTTGTCACTTCAGGGAGAAAATTCGTGTGGCCACAGCTCAATTAGAGTTCAAACTGACCAGCACTGTGAAGGACAACAAAAAGGGCTTTTTAAAATATGTTAACAGCAGAAGGAGGATCAGAGATAACATTAGTTCGTTACTTCATGAAGTCGGTTACCTCACAAATAGGGACATAGAAAAAGCAGAGATATTTAATGCCTTCTTTGCCTCTGTATTTAACACTGATGATGGGCCCTGGGATGCCCAGAATCCTGTGACTGTGACCGGGAGGATGATAAACTCCCAGCCAACTCTGAACTTGTTTGAGACTTGGTGCTCCAGCTGGATGCGCATAAGTCTATGGGGCCCAATGGCATTCATCCCAGGGTACTGAAAAAGTAGGCCTATGTTATTGCGGGACCTCTCTCCATTAATTTTCAATGGTCTTGGGAGTCTGGCAACATCCCAATCAACTGGAAGCTGGCAAATATCATCCAAATTTTCAATAACAGTAAGAAGGAAGATCCTGGTAGTTACAGGCCTGTCAGTTTCACTTCAGTGCCTGGTAAAATTATGGAGAAGTTTGTTGTGGGGAGAGTTTCTGAAAAACACTTGAGAGACAATGAAGTCATTGGTCATAGCCAACTCAGGTTCATGAGGGAAAAGTCCTGCTCAACCAGCTCAACTTCCTTTTATGACAAGGTCAGCCATCTCGTTGACCAAGGGAAGCCAGTAGATGTGGTGGATTTTGATTTTAGCAAAAGTTTTGATACTGTCTCTCACAGTATCCTTCTGGACAAAATGTCCATCATACAACTAGACAAGTCCATAATATGTTGGATGAAAAACTGGCTGACAGATTAGGCTCAAATAGTTATAGTAAATGGGGTTATATCAGGCTGGTGGCCAGTCATCAGTTAAGAATATGGATTTTATTATGTAGTGATATATTACTGCAACATGCAATCTTAAGGAAATCTCATTATTCAGTGTTATTTTTAATCTTTATTTGCTTCTTTACACTTCATGGGGTAGCATAATCATTTAGCACCTCTTTCTGCCTAAAAATTATTATTTATAAGATAGTTATGCTGGACTGTTATCTGCCTTACCCCTGAAAATTATCAATTTTTGTAGATTAAAAGCCCTTCCCTCCCAAATATTCAACATGGAAAATGTACACTAGAAACATAAGCATCACAAGTTGTTTCAGATCCCAAAGAATGTTAGTGTTTTGTCTTACCGCTTATTTTACAGAACTGTACTCTTCTTACAGGCTTTTTGTTGGAGGAAATTTTCAGTACAGTAATATCTGTGATACAATAATACAGATCTCTGAGCAATTTTTTAGATCTCAGATTTGTATACCAAGAGATTTCTGAATGGTGATTACTTTTTAAATTATTTTACCCATGAGAAAGAATAACAACTGGATTTTTTTTCCTAAAGAAACTAGAGAGAAGTAGATATAGCAGTAGATATGATGCTCTAACATGATATGTTAATCTTTTGGAATAACATAAGCTTCCATTTGGCTATGGGAACATTTTTACATTGGTTATGAGGATGTGTTGTTAAGACATTTGTGAGTTGGACTCTTCTATCACTTGGGGTTCTGATGAGATACTTGTAAGGCTACTGTGATTTTGATGATACTGTTTGGGTTGGTATGATGTACTTGTAAAAAAAAAAATCACTGAACTATCATTTAATTTAAAAATTGAACAGTCTTGATAACATCAAATGAAATAAACATTAGATGAAACGATATAAAAAGTTTGTAATTTTAAAAATAGTGTTGTTTCACAAGGTGTTGCCTTTATCTTTTACTAATTGTGTTATTTTATGAAGCCAACAAAGTTTTGAAAGCCAGAACAACTGCTTTAAAAAATGCTCTCTTGATGCAGTTTTATGTTTAATTTTGCCTCTTTCTGCTGTAGTAAACCCGCGATTAAAAAGAAAAATTCAGAATCATCAAACCAAGTGTTAATAGAGTCTTGTCCATGTGTTTCAGGATGCTCTGAGTGTTTGGTTTTCATTGGATGTTTGGGTTTGGTGTAATGACATGATAATTTTCTTCTTAAATTCTTATATATACAGGAATTCCTGCATTATTTTTACTTAAATATTAATAAGCCATACCATTTTCTTTGATTTTTTTTTTCCCTTTCTTTTTATTCTCTCCTCCTTCTAAAACTGATGTACTTCTGCAGTTTGGGGGGAAACTAGCTTTAGCTGCTTATTGCACCTTTAACAAAAGGGAGGGAATGACAACCTCTGACTAAATTCTGAGGAGATGAGAATAATTTTAAGTTGATGTTATTTTTGATATCTAGTTCCAAATTAATCATTATTTCTTTTGCGCTGGACTGAGACTAGCTGGAATAATATCATAGTTCCTTTGTTGTTCATAGGATCATAACCCACTTAATTTAGATTGCTCTAGATGAATAATACAGAATTGTAGTACCACAGGACATAGTACAAACACTTTCAGAGGTTGACAGATTACCAGTGTAGTATTTTTAGTAGTCCTAAACTGTTTATTCTTCTCCATTATTTTGCAGAGCTGAGAGATGAGCAGGTGACAATCAGGAGAAAGTGATAGCTAGCAAAAGAAAATGAGTATGGTAAATCTTTTATCTGCCTACAAAGGGGTGAACGAGAGGTAAACACAAAGTAAAGAGCAAAAACAAAGAGGTGAAAGCAGAGTAATGATTTCTCCTAAGAGTGATAGAGATTTAGAAGTGGCAGATTTGAGAGGCAATAATGGGGTCCATGTCCTTGTGGAGAGCAGAGACACTTGAAGGAAAGGTGTGGAAAGAATTACATGTCTAGACATGTTTTTCTTCCGATTGCACCCTTTCACATAACAAGAACAAAATATACTCTTTCCCCATATCAAGGTATCAAGGAAGCAATCTGTTCAAAACAGCTATGGTGCTATATAGGGGAGAAATAACCTACAATATAACAGATGACATAAAGAACATGGGCTGATACATCAGATAGAGGAAAAGACAAATATCAAATATTTCACAGAATCACAGAATCACAGAATCATCTAGGTTGGAAAAGACCTTGAAGATCATGTAGTCCAACCATTAACCTAGCACTGACAGTTCCCAACTACACCATATCCCTCAGTGCTATGTCAACGCGACTCTTAAACACCTCCAGGGATGGGGACTCCACCACCTCCCTGGGCAGCCCATTCCAACACCTAACAACCCGTTCTGGAAAGAAATGCTTCCTAATATCTAGTCTAAACCTTCCCTGGCGCAACTTGAGGCCATTCCCTCTTCTCCTATCGCATGTTACTTAGTTAAAGAGACTCGTCCCCAGCTCTCTGCAACCTCCTTTCAGGTAGCTGTAGAGGGCGATGAGGTCTCCCCTCAGCTTCCTCTTCTCCAGACTAAACAACCCCAGTTCCCTCAGCCACTCCTTGTAAGACCTGTGCTCCAGACCCTTCACCAGCTTCGTTGCCCTTCTCTGGACACGCTCGAGTAATTCAATGTCCTTTTTGTAGTGAGGGGCCCAAAACTGAACACAGGAATCAAGGGGCGGCCTCACCAGTGCTGAGTACAGGGGTAAGATCCCTTCCCTGTCCCTGCTGGCCACGCTATTTCTGATACAAGCCAGGATGCCATTGGCCTTCTTGGCCACCTGGGCACACTGCTGGCTCATGTTCAGCCGGCTGTCAATCAACACCCCCAGGTCCCTCTCTGACTGGCAGCTCTCCAGCCACTCCTCCCCAAGCCTGTAGCGCTGCTGGGGGTTGTTGTGGCCCAAGTGCAGCACCGGGCATTTGGCCTTATTGAACCTCATACAGTTGGCCTTAGCCCATCGCTCCAGACTGTCCAGATCTCTCTGTAGAGCTTATATAATGCTTATAGGTGTTTATTCTTTAGACATGATTAGTTACATGGTTTGCTTTTTTTTTTTTTTTAGCTCCTGATTTTGAATCAGAGGCCCTGTATTTAAACAAAATTGGGGTTTGTATTTTGAATTGAAAACCAGTAGGTTTTTTTTTTATAAAAAAACTGTGATAGGAATGCTGGTTTCCTCAGTAATTTCTTTATAAAATCCAATGTCATCTAAGAACATAAAATAACTAATTTGTTTAATAAAACTCTTATTCCAATGATTAGATGCAGTTTAAAAACATCTTATTGTATTCTGGAGTAACTTCTAGAGGTATGTTGTCATTTAAATTATTTCTATTGAGTCGGAGTAATTTACAATGTTCACATGTGATAAAGGGTGTATTCAAACTGAATATGATCTACCCAGTCCTGTTTCTCTCCAGGCTTTTTTTTTTTCAACTTCTCAGCTAAAATTGGTGCTTTTTGTCCATAATATATGCTCTACTTCTACCTTAATTCAGATTAAAAAAACAGTGATGAGAAGTATCTCTGTTCTAAACCTTGCTAGAGCAAGCATCTGGGCTTGAGTGTACTGTAAAAATAAAGCTCTAAGACTAAAAGTAGACAACCTTTGTTATTAACTATTTAGTCTGGTCTCATGCACACTTATTTCTTGCTACTTTACCATTTTCTGGAGCATATGTTTGTGTTTCCACTCTGTATTCACAAAATATCATAATAAATTTATTAAAAGTATATGCTTCATCATACTTAAACATGTTAACCAGAGTGAAATATTGAATAAGGATGGGAACATATTAACCATAGACAGATGTTTCACCTGTGGTTTTCAGTTGAAGCCCTATAATCGGTGTCTAGAATTACATTGAAGCCCAGGAATATTTTAAGTCCAAGAATGAAAGTTTAATTATGTAATAAACTTATTTAAAATAAAATATCAATTTATTATAATATAATAATTTGTATATCATACAGAATTGTTCAGAATGTATATAAGATGACAAAAAAATGTTTACCTAGCCCTTGAACTATTATATCATTTATGATTTATTACATCATTTATGCCTTACTATGCAGATAGTCACCATCATTACCAATGACATTTCTCCAGCATTACTACATGAGGCAGCCACCTAGTTTGCCCACTGTACAAATCATAATTTTCACTCAGTATTTTTCTTTTTTGTTTGTTTTACTCTTCTTTTTACTGAGCCAACTATCTCTCTCTTCATTTTCCTTGATGTGGTGTGTTAAACTTGGCTGGACTCCAGGTGCCCACCAAGCCACTCAATCACTCCCCTCCTGAGCAGGACAGGGAGAAAATAAGATGAAAAACTTGTGGCTCAAGATAACGGCAGTTTAATAAAGAAAAGCAAAGGCCATGCATGGAAGCAAAGGAAACAAAAAAATTATTCTCTACTTTCTATCAGCAGGGAGTTGTCCAGCTACTTCCTGCAAAGTAGGGCTTCAGTACACATAGTGGATGCTTTGGAAGAGAGGTGCCTTAATAACGAATGCACCCCTTCCTCCTCCTTTATCTTAACTTTTATTGCTGAGCATGGTGTTGCATGGTATGGAATATCCTGCTGGCCAGTTTGGGTCAGCTATCCTGGCTATATACCCATTCAACCTCTGGCCCACGCCCAACCTAGTGGGCTTTGGTGGGGCAGGAGGGGTTGGAGAGACAGCCTTGATGCTTCGTGAGCACAGCTCAGCAGTAGCCAAAACACTGGTATGTTATCAATACTGTTCTAGCTACAAATACAAAGCACAGCACTATGAGGGCTGCTATGGGGAAAGTTGACTCCGTCCAAGCCAGACCAATACACTTGACTACATGACTGTAGAGTGTAGACAAGAGAATACTTGTTTGTGTAGAGTGTCTGTCTTGCACCGTTTTCTCCTGAGTTCTTTCCATGTCAAAACAGGGAGTAGTTTATTCTGCTGCACTAGAAAATAGCAGTTGTGCCCACATTACATTCTTAAACAATTCTCTGTGGAGTATGTGCATCAAAGTGACAGCTAAGAGAGGATTTAATTTCTTCCTAGAAGAGAGATGTACAGACTAAATTTTCATCAGTCTGAAAGTGCAAAATCTTGGGGGGAGCAAATCATTTTCTGGTGTGTGTCGTACAGAAGAGAAAAGCAAAGCATACTGCTGCCAGTTATTAATCACTGCAGGTGAAGCTATGTAACTCAATATTTTTTTTGAAAAAAGTAAAGAATTTTGAAATGTCCTTTACAGTCTTGTAGCACTTAGTGAATGTCACAGAAGCCCATCCTAAAACTTGCTTGACAGCCTTTGTGTTACTTTAGAATAACATTTGACTATTTTTATTTTACATTGTGCTGTAGGTAGCTGCATAAAAATTTTATCCTGTCATGCACATCTTAATTTTAGCTTAGTGTTAGCATTCTTTTACTGCTTTACCCAAGATAGATATGGTGGCCTGCAGCAGCCTAACTCCATTGTGACTAACTTTTAAGGTTGGAAAGAAATATTATTCACCTATTCACCATTACTCATTTAGTACACTTTTAAAATAATCTCTGCTAACTCAGAAATATTTCTTGATTTACCAACTTTTCCCAGTGGTAGAAGAAATTCCTAGATGTAATTTAACAAGAAGCCTCTGACCATGTAGAACACCAAAGAAAATTTGTAGTGAAAGTCTTTCAGGCTGTTACCTCTGAGTTTTGTTTTGTAAGCTTTCCTTCAAATTTCTTGTGAGGTTTTCAGTTTCTGTATTAGCTTGAGAGTAGTGTAGTGACATTCTGCTGGAACAACTCTTTTTCAGAAAACTTTCCAGTTCTAAAGAGGTGACCTTTGAATCAGTATTAGTTATCTAACAATGGTGTCTTTTGAAAACAATGCTTGGAAGAGTGGAACTATACAGTTGCAGATGAGGTAGTGACAGAAATACTACTTCTGACTATGGCAAGGCAGTAATCAAGTGTTGCATAATCAAACTGCCCTACGGTGCCAGTTAAAAGCTTTCCCTAAATAGAGATAGGGTAAAGGAGTAGGTTGTAAAGGCAGTGCAGTCACTAGATCTTGCATGAAGCTGGAAAGTAAACAGCAATTTTTATCAACTTCAGATTGAACATCCAGCTCTGACAATGAAGCTGGTTGCTGCATAATTGCTGTTTTGTTCTAAGAGTTTGTTGATATGTCATGGTCCAGGTATTATATTTGCTGGCATATCACTTGGAATAATAAATCTATAATTATCTTCAGCTACTTTGTTGGGAAAACTCATGCTGTACTCACAGTGTTCTAGCAGAAGTGGTGTGTTGGGGATTTTTAGGCCATCTTGTCAGGAAGTTATGCCATTTCTCTTGAACCTGAAACAGTAAGCAAGCAGCTATAATTGCTCACCTGAATCTTCTTGTATCTTTATCACTACTTCTATACCATCTGAGCTTCTGAGAAAGATAGCAGATTTCCAAATAGTATTCAGCTTCACTTTTTTACTTCATTGTCTGTATTTCACATAATAGGTACATGAAAATGGTAATAGGCGGATTAAACTAATTTTTCTGGCCACCAGGCTATTCACACTGTCATTTGCTTGAATCCTTTAACTCGGCTGTTATGTGATGTATGCACAATTTGAGTTCAAGTGCTTTGATACAATTCCTCTGGATACAAGGGTTTCTCAGTATTGTTCCTGTGGATTCAAGAAAGAACTGGCCCAGGCATATAATTGGAGCTACCAGTATTCACATTATAGTAATACAGGATCTAGCAATGTAAATGTTTGACTATTTGTCATCAGTCCTTTACACATGACCCATCTGATCAGGATAGGTTTGTGATTCCATGGCACAGGGCTTCTGCACGGTTAAGCAATGGCTCTACAGCTAGAGCACGTCTGTGAATAACATTTGCAGTCTCTTTATTTATGGAATAATCTTATACACAGTCAGTGTTTTACCTGATTCCACACAAAGGTGAATATTCCTGTTCTTCAGCATTGTCTGTAATATTGATGAGATCAACACTAAGAAGGTTCAGGGGTTTTAATAATGCATTCTCTAATACTTTTTAAAGGTACATGGCAGCTGTAAAGTCAAATGGTGTAGCAGAAGTGTCATAAGTATCCCAGTAGCTTGCATCTTGATTTTTATGAACAAGTTTTTGTTGCTGAATTTTATAAAAAGAAGTCTCTTGTAACACTTTTTGGTAATTTTGGAACGATGGTCTTATTACCTATCTACATGCTTGAAGTAGAAATCACCTCTGCTTAATATAAAGGTATCCAACATATGTAGCATAGAACTCATCAGGTATGCAATTACTGTCCCTGCACTGTTGTTTTAATTCACCTTCTGTTTCAGAATATAATATATTCAGGTAGTCTAAGCTGTCTTTCTGATACAGCAGAACCATTAACAGGATGTATGCAACTGTGGTATTTGAGACTCATTCTGTCTATATACAAGCAATAAAAGGAAGCCATACTTATTTCTTAGATGGGAAGTTATGTCATACTTTATCATACTACATCTGCTTTTCTTCAGTACTTATACTGAACTATTTTTACAAGATATTTTCATAATTTATAGTGCATTGAGAAGATGGCAATGACAGCAAAATGATCCCTGTTTACACAGTTATGTTTGTGACTCTCTAATCTAACATTGTGGTTTTGTGTTTTCCTTGCTGTAAGTTTCTATGCCTAGCTTTTTAAACACTATTTATAATGGTTTCCTGAGTTGAACACAGTTCATTTTTTGTTATAAGTCAGGATTATAAATTCTCCTTCTGCTGTTATCAGTTTGTCCTTACCAACAGTGATTATAGTCCTTCACAATGTGATGTCTGTAGTGAGCACTTATTCGAATAGAAGAGACTATTTCAGTTGGAGGGGACCTACAATGATCATCTAGTCCCACTGCTTGACCAATTCAGGGCTGACCAAATTAAAGCATGTTATTAAGGGCACTGTACAAATGCCTCTTAATCACTGACAGGCTTGGGGGACAGCATGTTAAGTCCAAGATGTAATTGTGTAGGTGTTCAGCTTAGTTATTCCATGAGTTGACTCCTTGTAATTTCATATGCTATAGCCCCGTACTCATTTGTGATCCATTTAGAACCAAGGTTCTCTGGATCTTTCAAGTTAACATTAATGTTGTTGAAACTTACAGCATTTATAACTCATACATTAGATGTGCAATAGTTCTTTAATGCCAGCAGTGCAGTCTCATATTTGTCATGAGCAACAAGTTTAATAATATATAGAATGGCCATTTGTTCAAAGTCAATGTATGAGTGTTGTCTTCTCCTGAACAGCTCTTGGTTACTAATTTCAAATCTATTTTTTCCACTCTATTTTTTTTCTCTATTATGCAAGTTATAAAAGTATAAAGTTATACAAATAAATATTACATATATATTATATATATAATATATATAAAAATGAATATATAAAAATAAATTATTGGCTTAACTGGTCTTTGCAAGAACTGTAATGCTGGATTCAGCTTTAGCAGAGATATCTGCATGACATGTTTACAATACAGTGAGTGTAGAAAATATATTATTTCTCTAAATTTTATTTTGTATGCAGAAAAGAGCAGTAGGTAAAACCTGGCCAAAACAATAGCTCAAGGTCAGCACGCTAACTTCTGGTGAACTATAAAAAAGGAAAAGTTTGAATATCACTTTGTAATTAGCACTACTGTGCATCACTAAGGCAGCTGAAAAACTGTATCTAGTGAGCAAAATAAAGTAATATGAGCAGGGATTTGGACCAAAGGACAGTCAGAAGTCCCTTCTAAACTAAACTATTTTTGAGTCTGTGTTGTAACTTGTATGTGATGTTGTACTTCAGTAAACATCATATGTCTATAAGATGAACAATATTTTCTGAATTTTATGGACTTTATTTTCTTTTCTCAAATTTAATGAAAATACAGATTATAAAAAATGGGGTAATATTTTATATTATAAGATGTATAAGCTGTCAGTAAGGTTCAGTACAGGGAAGGGGTGAAACAGAACATAAGAGGGTGAAAACAACAGGAAGAATAACTGATGTGCTTCTATAGTTTGTTAGATGGTTGTGTTCAGCAGCCTGCAGCAAATTTAGAATATGTAGTTTAAAAAGGCATTCAGTCATCAATTAAATATCTTTGTAATTTAGAAGCCATGCTTTTTGTTACAGTCATTATTTATTGTAACCTTTAAAACATTTGGTATTAGATTGAATGTACATAGAGTTTGGAATTTTATACCTTTGTTTAATGCTCTTAAGATATTTCTAAGTCTTTCTCATGTTCAACAATGCACTAAAAGTAGAACACATGCATTTTATAGACTTAGATTTACTTCAGTACATGGATTGGAAAATTTACTCTCAACACCACATTGACATCTCTCCAATATTTAAATATTCTTTCAAACATCTTGGTCACACCATCGTAGTAGTGATCTTGACAGTATCTTACATAGTGGTGAAGTATCTTTCTTAGTTTTATTTAATCTTCTCCCATCCATATGCAAATAATATTTTCTAATTTGTATATTTTAACCATAATAGAGAGTGAAACAATAAAGTATATTATTGGTGAAGCTGATGCATTACTTTGAGATTGAATTGTCATTTCCTAAGTAAGTTAAGATCTAGTTTAACTATTCTTTATTTCACCATTAGAAACTCTGATGTTTAACTGTTTGCGCTGAAATTATCTGTACTCAATGGCTGTCTCACTTAAAGAGCTTATGGGCAAATTCAAGCAGAAAACATCAACATGGCTTTTGCAGTCATTAAAAATAATCTGGCAACCTTTTTGATAAATTCTAGAATTCTTGCACATTAGATCAGTCACCTGAAATTTGGCAAGGGGATGAATATCTAACCAGATTCAGTTTGTAAAATTCCAATTTGCATAGGTTTGCTCATCTGTTTAAGAGGATTTAGGTTATAGAAACTAAAATCCCTGAGAGTTTAGTCCAAGCTGTAGTCTAACCAGAGCTTCTAGCAATACTTCTCTCTCTTCTTCTTTTCCTTTTGAGGGGTGAGGTGGGGGTGTGTGAGCACTCCATTTCTAACTTGATTCATTCAACATTCAACAACAACCTTTAGATGAAATTTAGATGCAACACTGTGGTGGATAACCTTGGCTGGCTGCCACATGTCTACCAAGCTGCTCTCACTCCCCCTCCTTAGCAGGACAGGGAAAGAAGATAAGATGTAAAAACTTGGGGGTTGAGGACAGGGAGATCACTCACCAGTTATCATCACAGGCAAAACAGACTAAACTAGGGGAAGATTAATTTGATTTATTGCCAATTAAAAATAAAGTAGAATGGTGAAAAACAAAAACAAAACTAAAAACAGCCCTCCACCCCCTCTTTTTCACATGCTCAACTTCACTTCTTGATTCACAACTCTTCTACCCTCTCCTTCCCCCAGGTGACGCAGGTAGATGGGGAATGGGGTTTGTGGTCAGTTTGTAACACTTTGGCTCTGCTGCTCTTTCCTCCTCATGCTCCAGGGTGAGGTCCTTCCCACAGTCTACAGTTTTCAAGAACTGCTCCAACATGGGTCCTTTCCATGGGGTTCAGTCCTTCAGGAACAGACTGCTCCAGCATGGGTCCCCCATGGGCCACAGGTCCTCCCAGAAAACCTGCTTCATCATGGGCTCCTCTTTATGGGGGTCACAGGTCCTGTCAGGAACCTGCTCCTGCATGGGGTCTCCACAGGCTGCAGCTTCTTTCAGGCCATATACATTTGCTGCAGAGTAGGTTTCTCCGTGGTCTACAGTGTGGATATCTGCCCCTTCATGGGCTGTAGGGGGACAACCTGCTCTCCCATGGTCTTCTTCACAAGCTGCATGGGAATCTCTGCTCCAGCACCTGGAGCACGTCCTGCCCTTCCTTCACTGACCTTCATGTCTGCAGGGCTGTTTTGCTCGCATTTTTATTGCTCCTCTCTCACAGCTGCTTTGCATCATTTTTCTACGCTTTCTTAAGCATGTTGTCACAGAAGCATCACCAGCATTGCTGATGGGCTCAGCTCTGGCCAGCAGCAGGTCCTTCTTGGAGCTGTCTCTGTCCGACATGGGGGCAGCCTCTTCTCACAGAGGCCACCCCTGCAGACCCTGGCTACTAAATCCTTGCCATCTAAACCCAGTGCAAACTCACTATATGATTTTTATAGGAGCAAACCCTGATTTGTCTTTTTAGAGTGAATCTAGGAATTGTCTTTCTTGTGTTTCTTTGGGGGAGAGTGGTATTTGTTCTGGGTTTTGGGGGTTGGGTTTTTTTATAGTTTTGGTTTTCTTTTTAGTCTGCCTTAGTTTCCTTTTAGAAAGATATGGTTGCCTTGTGCCAGAAAGGAATAACTGACCAGACTAGAAAGGAGCAAGATGAGGGACCATGGGAGCAAGAAAGCAAGTTACGTAGACAGTCTAAAGCTGACTGAAGCCAAATCTCTGTGTAGAAAGAGAGAGACTTCTCTGAAACAGCAGTAGAATGGAAGAGTTTTACCACTCATCTAAGTCATGAGTTAAACTTCATATAAAGAATATGTGTGTGATGAATAAATAATTTTGACATGAATAGTAATAGGAATATACCATATTATAATATCATTTGTCATAACATAGTGTAATAGGGGCTAGAGTTGTAACATAAGTCACAGACAGGAGGATTTTTCTGGTATAGACCCCCCAATAGACAGTAGCCCTGCTTACTCTCGGAAAATGTCAACAGATAATAGACAGATGCAGCTAAAATAAAAATTTATATTGAACAAATATCAAACAAATATCACTATAAATAATAATTTTCTGTCTCTTGCTACATAATTCTTGTTGAGAAGTTCAGGGTGTTCCATCGTTTCCCATAACTACTGTTTTTTCCAGTACTGTGCAGGTATTTATTTTCACCATTCATGTTATTACTCTTGTGTCAGTGGATCAACACACAAGTCCAGCATGTTTTGTTTGGGGTTTTTTAATAGGAATTGGTAACTGTTTCTCTACAGACTCTTTTTTACTCTGTTTTGTGACCTTTAGCAAAGGCAAAAGCAAGCTGGAACTAATAGTCGTACATTCTGACTAGATGTTTAGCTCAGCAAAATTGGATAGTTTTAATGACAAGGAAGTTTACTACCAAATTAAAACCTTGGTGGTGTTCTATAGTCACACGTATATTCAGAATATGATGCAGATAACTATCATAGAATCATTCAAGTCACTGGAGGACAAGATTTATTGATTGCCATTAAAGAAGAGTTGCAGAGCTGTTGCAGGTTGAAAACATTGTCTGCCTTGATATTGTCAGTAAGAGTAACATCAACAGATTTGAGGGTTCTACAGATGATATACTAGCTGCAAATAAATTCACAGTTGTCAACAGATAAACTCTGGATGTGTCAAGAGATAAATTCTGGATGATAGCTTCAACAGTCTTGGGTTTGGACTTCTATCTACACACATTTACCATATAAGAAGAAAAAGGACAGCACTATTCAGAACAGAAGAATCGACAGTGTATGTACAATTCTGCTTGACTCCCATAGTGCCAAAAAAAAAATTCCCTGAAACTGTTCAATTTAATTTATATGATCTTCAGAAGCATACTGACAGGTGGAAATGAAGCTATTGAATTTATTGAAACATTCTATTTTCCTGAAGATTTTAGTCAAATCAGACACAAATGAGTTTCCTGCTGCTGCTCATATTAATAAAGTATACTGCATGTTTTTATCATAACTTAGAATATTTTTTAAACATTAAAGGACCACATTCTCTACATCTTCAGTCTTCATGCTGATATTTTTCTCATTGAAATCAATTTAGTCTGTGGAAGAAAACCATTCTTATTTTAAAATGAGAAAAAACCCATCCACTTAAATAAAGATTCAGACACAGAAATTATAGAATTTATGTAACTGCTAATGAATGGATTTTAGGTTTAATGCTACCTTAAAAATTATTTCAGACATTTCTGCATATGGTGACTATCCATTCACAGTGTTATTTCCTTTTGACAGGCCAAGCAGTAACTGGTGGTCTAAGGGATATTCTGTGTATTCTCATTGGAACTGTTCATGTAAAGGATCACAGACTTAGAAAAGATACCTTGGTGTTATTTTTCATTTTATTCTTTCTTGCTAGTACCTAGTTTCTATACTTACATAAAGAAAGCTAACAGTGTAGTTCTCTGCTATTAAAAGTTATATTAAGGGAGAGCTGCTGAAATTGATATATGTTTTCTCTCTTTAACAAAACTACTTTATTATTTGAGGTGTAGTTTTGTGATATAGCACTCCAGAATGTGGAATTATATTTCAACCTTTAAAATAAAAATGTTCATACTTGCACGAAACTTTCTTCAAATTATCCAGTGATCCATCTTTACTTCAGCTAAAGTTAGGTACATTCAGGAAAAGCTGCCAGGAATTAGTTAACTATGCCCAAATGCAGTTCCTCCAGGATGAAGTAGCTGTGTTAATGACAGCACCTGTAACACACCTCCTTTCTGCCCATTCTCTAGATTCTTGATAGAGGGAAATTAGCTGAAGATGAAAGGTGTGGTTGATTCAAAGCTGTATTGGCTGGGGAGCAAAGAGGATTGAATAGGCAAACAGGAATATAGAATCATAGAATCATAGAACAGTTTGGGTTGGAAGGGACCTTAAAGATCATCTAATTCTAACTGCCCTGACATGGGCAGGGACACCTTCCACTAGATCACATTGCTCAAAGCCCCATCCAGCCTGGCCTTGAACAATTCCAGGGATGGGGCACCCACAACTTCTCTGTGCAACCTGTTCCAGTCCCTTACCACCCTCACCATGAAGAACTTATATTTTATCTAAATCTACCCTCTTTCAGTTTAAAGCCACTATCCCTTGTCCTATCACTATATGTACTTGTAAGAAGTCCCTCTCCAGCTTTTTTATAAGCCCCCTTTAGGTACTGGGAGGCCACCATAAGGTCTCCCTGGAGCTTTGTCTTCTCCAGGCTGAACAATCCCAATTCTCTCAGCCTGTCTTCATAGACGGGGTGCTCCAGCTCTCTGATCACTTTTGTGGACCTCCTCCGGACTTGCTCCAACAGGTCCATGTCCTTCGTATGTTGGAGGCCCCTGAGCTGAATGCAGTACTCACAGAATCACAGAATCATCAAGATTGGAAAAGACCTTGAAGATCATCGAGTCCAACCATTAACCTAACACTGGCCGTTCTCAACTACACCATATCCCTAAGTGCTATGTCAACCCGAGGTCAACTATGTCAACTATTCCAGGTGGGGTCTCACAAGAGCCAAATACAGGGACAGAATCACCTCCCTTGACCTGCTGTCCACAATTCTCTTGGTGCAACCCAGAATACGGTTGGCTTTCTGGGCTGAAAATACACATTGCTGGGTCATGTTGAGCTTCCTGTCAACCAACATCCCCAAGTCCTTCTCCACAGGGCTGCTCTGAATCCACTCATTGCCCAGCCTATATTTGCGCTTGGGATTGCTTCAACCCATGTGCAGGACCTTGCATTTGGTCTTGTTGAACCTCATGAAGTTTGCATGGGCCCACCTCTCAAGCCTGTCAAGGTCCCTCTGGATGGCATCCCTTCCCTCCAGCGTGTCGACTGCACCACACAGCTTGGTGTTGTTGGCAAACTTGCTGAGGGTGCACTCAATCCCACTTTTGATGTCACCAAAAAAGATGTTGAACAGCACCGGTCCCAATACTGACCCCTGAGCAATGTCACTTGTCACCAGTCTCTGCCTGGACATCCAGATGTTGACTGCAACTCTTTGAGTGTGACCATCCAGACAAATCCTTATCCACCTCTCTCCAATTTAGAGACAAGGATGTCATGCGGGACAGTGTCAAAAGCTTTGCACCAGTCCAGGTGTTTTTGGCTGACTTCCTCTTTGTTGGGATGCATCGCTCCTGAGCTTGAAGGAGGTGATCTTTGAATATTTACCAGCTTTCTTGGGCCCCTCTTCCCTCCAGGCTTTATTCCACGATACTCTACCAAGCAGATCATTGAAGGGGCCAAAATCTGCTCTCCTGGTGTCCAGGGTAGGGAGTTTGCTGTGCACCTTCTTCGTTGCCCTAAGGATCTTGACCTCCACCAGTTCATGGTCACTGCAGCCAAGGCTTCTCTTGAGTTTCACATTCCCCACCAGCCCCTCCTTACTGGTGTGAACAAGGTCCAGCATAACACCTCTCCTCGTTGGCTCCTCTATCACTCAGAGAAGGAAGTTACCATCAACACATTTCAGGAACCTTCTGGATTGCTTATGCCCCACTGTTTTGTCCCTCCAACAGATATCGGTGTGGTTGAAGTTCCCCAGGAGGACCAGGGCTTGTGAAGTGAACATGAATCTTCTCCTATCTGTCTGTAGAGGGCCTCTTCCACTCCGTCTTCCTGTTTGGGTGGCCTGTAGCAGACCCCTACTATAATGTCACCTGTCCCTGCCCTCCCTTTAATCCTGACCCAGGAGGTCTTAGTTGGCTCCTCATCCCTCCCCAGGCAGAGCTCCATGCACTCCAGCTCCATGCACTCTATTGACATAGAGGGCAACACCCCCTCCTCATCTCCCCTGCCTGTACATTCTAAAGACCCTGTATCCTGCCATTCCAGCACTCCAGTCACAGGAGTCATCCCACCATGTCTCCCTGATGCCAATAAAATCATAGCCCTGCAGGTATGTACAGGTCTCTAGCTCCTCTAGTTTATTCCCCATGTTATGTGCATTTGCATTTAAATTGGGCCCCTGATGAATCTGGCTTACTGGCTGGTGTGGCTGGAATTCCTTTGTGCTGCTGTTGACCTGTGATCCCTCTCCAAGCTCTGGGCATCTATTGCTGGCACTGGCATCAAACTGGTAGGAGTGAGATAGATTGAAGTTCCCCTCCCCCAGCAACTTTAAAGCCCTCTTCACCAGCTTGGCAAGCCTATGACCAAAGATGATCTTCCCCTTCTCTGACAGATGGACCTCATCAGCCCCCAGTAGACCAGGTTTCTCAAAACGAACACATACATAAAGATGTATACACACACTGCAGCTTCAAAAGAACATAGTGGGAGTATAAAACATGCCTCCCCTGATATGCATCTTCTCTTCACATCAAAATTATACCGAAACAAAACAAGTATTACTGTGATAGGCCATAGTGATAGGGTTTTGGGGAATAAAGTTATGCAGAAAGAAATCTCTTAAACACAACATAGATGGATGACAAACATTGCTGCCAATTCTCACAACTTTAAGTGAAATTTTATCAAATGATAAAATACCAGCTGTTTTTTGCAAGCAAATTTGGAATTAACAAAATACTGGGATTTAGCAATGTTTCCACAGAAATTTAGGAAATGCTAGAAGCAGGAGGAATTTGGAAGAGGAAAAATGGGGCTACTCATTTCTCTAACTTCTTAACCAGTTACTGGCTGCTTCCACGGCAGAACAATAACTAGATTAAAAAATATGTACTTATATTTAGATTTTTAAAATGTTTATTGGGTTTTTTTTGGGGGGGAAAAAAAAAAAAACAAAAACAACAAACCAACCACTCAAAGCTAAAATCTTGGTGATTGAACACATACCAATAAAGGAGTGGTTAATGTTTTATTTTATTTTTTCAGTACAATTAACTGAAATGAAACAAAATACTATCAGCATCAAACCCAGAACTCAGAAAATTCAGATTTAATGTTAAATTAATCCAAAGTCAAAGTGAAGAATAAATTTGTGGTTAAATTTGTCAGAAATTAAAGTATTGAGGTGAGATATGGAAATTAGCTTTTACATAATCCAGGGAATCTCTATGCCTCTAGCGTAGTATGAAAAAGAAGTATAATATAGCTTTTTTTTGTATGCTTTACATTATTGCTAGTGTTCATTTTATACTTTTAACTGTACATATTATAATGGCTGCATATTTGTCTTGTATTTTTTACTTGAATAGTTACCTTCTGTAATGTCCATTATGCTATTAATTGCATGTAACATAATATCAAGAAGTGAGAGTCAGAATTTACTGTGAATGATGACTTTGTCATTGACTGCAGAGGACTCAAGTAATAGGTCTACAAAATGTTCTTCACGATCCTCCTTAGAATATTTGTACATTGAAATGTCTGTGTTTAATTGTGATATCTTAAAGCTTCTAGCTAGTCAGATTTGAGCCTGTGGTAAACTTTTTATAAAATCTCTGGCCTTCAAGGCCGTTAACAGTCCTTTTAATTGCCTTTGAGTACTGTATCTCTTACATTCTCTGAATTTTTATTTTTTTTCTCCCTGTACAAAGTAAGTTGGAGAGATCTCTGAAAGGAGTTGACTATATTTGGAGATTTGGATATGTAGCTGACATACATTTATAATTTTCTTTCCCCCCCCCCCCCCCAATCCAATACCTTTCTTATATTTATTTATTACTGGATTTTTTTAAAAAAACAACTAGAACCCGGGAATCAAGCAGATAGATAGGCCTTTTCATTCATGTAGTGCTACTCTAATTTCATCACCAGTTTGGCCCAAATAATGATTGGCCCCAATTTTATTTTTTTAATATACATTTTTCCTGCTAATAGTGTATTGTCAGCGGAGTTTGCTACTATCTGATCAAATACATGAGGAATGAGACAAAATGGCTAATGCAAGGAAAACAAACGAAAAAAGGAGATGGCAGTATTCTGTAGGAATCTATGATCACCTAAGGTGAATGAATAAGTTCATCCTCAAACAGAGGTAGCTTTGGACATAAAGACAGAGTGAGGTGTCTTGAGTATTTGTTGAATTGAATTGACATTCTTATTAATTTTGTTGAAATTTGGAAAACATCATGATCTATAAAATTAATAAACAATACCAATAATCCAAATAAGAGATAAAAATTTACATTAACTGTGTGTTTAAATAAATTATACAATGCTTTAAAACTAAGTTGGTTTAATTCAACCAAATATGTTCTTCCGGAGCTACTAATAATTTCTTCGTGCTTTGTTTTTTTGAGGCAGTAAAGAAGGTTGCATTTATAGAAAGAGCTTGAAAACAGTGTTTTTTAGCTAAAAAATGTTTGAGAGACTGTTGTGTAAGGTAACAAACAGAATAGATACAAGTCATCTTGGGGGTTTTCTGCGTATTAAACTATATTTTCTCATTAGTTCAGGCATCAAATCAGATTGTTTTTATTATGGGTGGTACTTAAAATTTCCTTCAATCTCAAAGCATGTAATCAAAGATAAAAGCATTCTTAAATGCTCCTGTAAAATAGGACTCAAAATTTTTAACTGGGTAAGCTATTTTTCTTTTGGTTCTAAATACTGATAAGCATGCTGACAGACCTCAGTATACAGGCTATTATTTCTTCTGTCTTTCTCGTAGAATTCAAATATTTCTGCTTATGCTTTTGGCTGAAATTAAACCTAATGCCCCAACTGCTTAACTTGGTGGACTTTTGAACATTCTAAATAGCATTTAACCAAAGTGAATAATGGGACATGACAGCAAGGTAATACCTGCTAGAATGTTACAGAAAAGACATTTACAACTTAGCAGATAGTATTGTGCTACCAGAATCTTTAAATCATCCTAATGACTGCTGTTCGTAAATTTTAATATTTGTTTTAATATTTGTTTTAAAAGGTTGTGGAAAAAATATCATCCGGAATTCAATTATAAAGACACTTCCATAAAGAGAAAAAAAGATATAGTTGAGGGTATTTGAGCATTTTCATTTAATTTTTGAACCACTGCTGTGTTATTTCAGTTTGTATGTAAACCTGTCTTCTTTTTTTTCCAAAATATATGTACTTGAACCCCAGCTTTTGTGAACATTTGAATGAGAAGTCCCATGGTTGTATTAAACTGTTTGCATGTATAGAGTTCTACAGAACAGTTCATTTTCTAAACCTAAATTAAGAGAGTAACTTATTTTATTGGAGGTGTAGTTATTATGTAAAGCCCCACATGGCTCATTCATTAGCTGGGCCAGCTTATTGCTGACTGACTAGTAAATAACTCAACTTTAAAAGACAGAACATGGCACTGAATAAGAAAAGAAGGAAGTATGTATATCCATAAAGTCTATAAGTACCTACAATATAAAATAGAACATAATTATGAAATATTTTATGCTTATAGTAAAAAACATTAGATAAATTATACAATAAAAATCATGCAGATATAACTTCTGTCCCTCTGAAAAATCTATTGCCATGGAGAATGGCTGTAACTAGTCTTCCTTATACTAGAAATGTTGAGCACTTGTGATATACATAAAATATTACTTCCAGTGGTGGTTGCCATTGTTTTCCCACTGCATTCTCAGAGAAATTTCATCTGGCTTTCACATAAGTGACTTCAGCTTCATTATCCTCCCTCAGTTAATTATGCTTCTTTTCTTTGCAAAATGCTCACATACTGGCTCGTCACTTTATATGATCAGGAAATTAGAAGTACCCTGACAATTGGCACAATTCAGCAAGGGTGCAGAAGGTTATCAACACCTACATAACAGGGAAAGAACAGCCTCTTCTTTTATAGATTTTTTTCCCCATAGAATTTCACTGAGTGACTCTATACCCTTGGACGAATGCTCTGTATAACACATTATACACTAAACATCTTGTGAAATCATACAGGAACAAAGCCGGACTGCATGCATAAATCCTCCTCCTCCCCTCCTTTATTGCCTTTGCATACCTGCAACTTCTGTAAAGGAAAGAAGAATAAAGAAGGTGCTGCAACACACTCTGAGAGGGCTCTCACCTGGGCCAGTCAGGCATGGCTGGAGGTTCAGTGGAGTGCACCTTCTCATGGTTTTGAAACAGACATTGTTCCAACCTGGTTGTATTTGAACTCAATGCAAGATTCATTCCCTATTATCACTCTTGCTATCTGCTAGAATAATAGCCACACTACATGTAAGGGCAGGTCTTTCTGTCCTACCTTTTAGGAAAAGAAGCAAACAAAAAACCCCAAGCCAAAACAAAAATAAAACCTATTGTGATCACAACTGAAGCTAAATAAATCACACTAGTTGTTCTGGGTAAGAAGAGTGGTTAAGATGGAAATTCTTTTATATATCGAGAATTCCCAAGACATGGAATCTGTAGATAAAAATCTGATAGAATGAAGCAAGGGTATTGATAACCTTTAAAATATAACTGAAAATCACATGACACTGGGCTCTTTGTTCTTTTGGAAATGAATTTCAATCCTTTGTTTATAAAAATACCAGTTAATAGACAAAACTATTTCCTTTATCTAAAGATATAAACATTTAGGAGAAGGTATCATCTGTTAGGTCATTTAAATTGCTTTGTTTTGTTTACTGATCATAGCAATACCTAAACCCTATTAAATGTAAATGTGACCAAACCTTCAAACTTTTCCCATGTAATCTGGTAAGCATATAAATTCTTGCTGAAATCAGTCCATAACTGTTTGTCTGTTATGTATCTTTAAGATTCTTTTTCTTGAATATACACATCGTGAAAACATATGGCATAGTTTACCAATTGCTTGTATTATTTATCATCCTAACTGATGCTAAGAAATATATGGTCTTGATTCATAAGTTATTTTTGTTTTCCTGCTTGCTGCTTTTTGAATGGTTTTTCTTCTTATGATTTAAGTTCTAATGTTCAAGCTAAGATAGATGATTATACTATTGGTGGTTCCTTGTGCTTTGCGAGCAAAAGTTGTACAAATATATAATGGTATCTTTTCCTAGCTTTTTTAATAAGCAAATCCTGCAGTGAGAACAGTGGTATGTCAAATTCACAACCACGTTAGATATGTAATGTGTATTCAGTAATGTATATATAAATTATACATACCGTCATGTTTTGGACTGAGATTATGTACATTTTTCCCCATTATCTTACAAAATGTCAGTGTGTCAATATATGATGGTCAATGTTTGTAGCTTTTGACATAGCAAATTCAAATATCAAACATCCAGATTCATTCTTTTTGAATTACATACTGAAATTTTCTTTTCACATACTAGTATTCAGTTAATCTAGTATGCTTTGTTGCAACAAATATAATGTAATTAATTCAAATGCAGTTTTGCTAATGACAAAGCAAATCTAGTTATCTGTCATATTTCTATTGTTGTAGTCAGTGAAACAAAAAATGGGCATTATTCTAAAATATTGTTAAAGAGTGATTGGTCTTTGCCTAAAGTACTATAGGTTTTGAATCGCTGATGAAGTGATTGCAAGTCTTCAGTATTGTACTTTTTCACTGTGCACCAGTGTTCTATTTCAAATTTGTTTTCCCTTATAAGAATCACATTCTTATCTTTTATTTTCCCTTGAGTTACAGGAGGGAAAAATAGACAAGTTACCTCTTCAAACCCTAACTCAAGTGCTACTCTGTCAAAATGCATTTGTGTACTAAATGACCAATTCTTTTCCCCAGAGCCCATTTAGTCACCTCCAGAATGTGCCTGTCCTTCACAAAGAAGGATAAGAGAAAAAGAACATTCCTATCCCTATACTGGTAGCTACTGTAGAATTGGGTTCTCCCTCCAGTGCATCACTGATTGGAAATCTATACAACCCTTTAGTGAGATAGATACACCAAAAGTAAAAGAAGGATAATTTAAAACAAAATGGGATGCTTACCTTAATTTTCTTTCTATTTTTCTTTTATTTTTCCCTTAATTTGATATGTTTTCTAGATATTTCTTGTTAGAAAATACATTGGCAATTATAAGCTCCATTCAGTGCACTGCGACCACAAACATCCATTTTGTATGACCGTTTCCAAAATGAGTTAGTCTTTAAAAAAATTTAGATCTCTAACATCACTAGAAATCATGCCTCCTTTTACTGTTAATGTCCTTCTATGTGAAATAATTTCTGAAAACAAAAGGAGATTTTTTTTTCTCTTTCAAAAGCCCTAAACCTCAAAAGATCATTCATTATTAACACATTTAACAAACTGTATTTATGCTTAGAGGTGCTTCTCTTTATTTTTTTATAAGAAAACAAAGAAAGGACTATCTAACAGAAATAATATTAGCATAAGTGCTTTTGTTTTTTCTTAGGGACAAATAGCAATACTCGCCTTTTGGATCACAGATTTATAAATCAGTGGTAGTCACCACAGGAAAACAGAAATCTATTCTAGCCATCTTTTATTGTAGCCAACATGAACTGCAAATCTCAAAAAGCAGAATAAATCATGAAAGAGAACATAAATCAAAATCTAAAAATGCAAAGAACCAAAACATAAAATACAAAAATGTGCTTAATCAATAAGATTACTTTTGACTTTTCAAAGGTAGTAATTATATAAAACAAACTTCTTCTAAATGCTTATACTATGCAATAACTTGTAAAGACAGTTTTCACTAAAACATACTCTCTAAAAACTTCTGCACTGAATTGCAACTTTGTTACACATGTGCACTATATGAACAAATATGATCAAACCTGATCTCCTTCTACGACAGAGTGATCTGCTTATTGGATGAGGGAAAGGCTGTGGATGTTGTCTACCTTGACTTTAGCAAGGCCTTTGACACCATTTCCCACAGCATTCTCCTGGTGAAACTGGCTGTTCAAGGCTTAGATGATCGCACGCTTTGCGGGGTAAAAAACTGGCTGGATGGCCGGGCCCAAAGAGTTGTGGTGAATGGCGTTAAATCCGGTTGGAGGCCGGTCACAAGTGGTGTCTCCCAGGGCTCAGTTTTGGGGCCACTCTTGTTTAACATCTTTATTGATGATCTAGATGAGGGGATCGAATGCACTCTCAGTAAGTTTGCAGACAACACCAAGCTGGGTGGAGTGTTGATCTGCTTGAGGGTAGGGAGGCTCTGCAGAGAGACCTGGACAGGCTGGAGCGATGGGCTAAGGCCAACTGTAGGAGTTTCAGTAAGGCCAAATGCCGGGTGCTGCCCCTTGGCCACAACAACCCCCAGCAGCGCTACAGGCTTGGGGAGGAGTGGCTGGAGAGCTGCCAGTCAGAGAGGGACCTGGGGGTGTTGATTGACAGCCGGCTGAACATGAGCCAGCAGTGTGCCCAGGTGGCCAAGAAGGCCAATGGCATCCTGGCTTGTATCAGAAATAGCATGGCCAGCAGGGACAAGGAAGTGATCTTACCCCTGTACTTGGCACTGGTGAGGCCACACCTCGATTCCTGAGTTCAGTTTTGGGCCCCTCACTACAAAAAGGACATTGAATTACTCCAGCATGTCCAGAAAAGGGCAACGAAGCTGGTGAAGGGTCTGGAGCACAGGTTGTACGAGGAGCGGCTGAGGGAACTGGGGGTGTTTAGTCTGGAGAGGAGGAGGCTGAGGGGAGACCTCATCACCCTCTACAACTGTCTGAAAGGAGGTTGCAGAGAGCTGGGGATGAGCCTCTTTAACCAAGTAATAAGTGATAGGAGAAGAGGGAATGGCCTCAAGTTGCACCAGGGAAGGTTTAGACTAGATGTCAGGAAGTATTTCTTTACAGAACAGGTTATTAGGCAGTGGAATGGATTGCCCAGGGAGGTGGTGGAGTTGCCATCCCTGGAGGTGTTTAAGAGTAGGGTCGACATAGCACTGAGAGATATGGTGTAGATGGGAACTGGCAGTGTTAGGTTAAATGTTGGACTGGATGATCTTCAAGGTCCTTTCCAACCTAGTTGATTCTGTGATTCTGTGAATCTGAAATGTATTATAATTAGTAGTAGTTTTAGTCAAAACAAAGTGGTGGACTCTGAGGCATGGCTTGTTCTTAGGATTTCAAGCTATGTTCCAGGAGGGTAGCCCATAATACCTTTTATTTGTCTTCACTGTTTCGTGACTCATACTGAAGTTTCCAATTTTATATTATTTTTTTAAGTTTTAATTCTGGCATTACTAATTGAGCTGTTTGAAAACGTACTGTTTCTTCTGCTAATCTTAAATAACCATATAATAATTTCTATTTATCATAAATTAATTATTTACAAGTGTGAGTTTATCAAGAAATGAGACTTTGCCAGGTGTTGTTGAAACGAATATGCAATGGAGGGAAACTGAAACAAGAGTGGTAGAGCTAGCAGTAAAAAATGTGAATATGAATATTGTTTGCCCCCTTAGTGATTTCAAAGATGAAATTGTCATCTTTCCTAAAATCATGTTATTTAAAATGTGATTACCTGACAAAAGCCCAGTAAGCAGTATGTTTTTTCTTGTCTGTTTCAAAGGAAGTTTGTTGACATTCTCTAAACAAATCTAAAAGCTATTTGCACTTGAATCAAAAAAACCCCAACTCAACTACCATTTCTGCTCCTAAGGAGAACTAAGTAATGACAAATATATTCTGTTTTGAATTCAGAAATGAACTGATGCTAACATGAAATTTACAGAGAGTATAAAAGTGGTGTAAGCAAGGCATGCAGGAAAGATTAAAGTAATAAAGGAAAGATTTGCTATAAATGTGAATGGATCTGAATGGGGTTTAAGGATGCTTTTTTTAATTTAAAACTGTCATTCAAATAACATGTTGTTCAACTTAATACCATTTATGAAAGCAGATGAAATGTAAGCCTATGTTTGTGTTCTGGAGAGAGTCTGAACATAGTTTTTACCTTTTTTTAAGTTATGATTTATATTCTTTTCCTAGAACTGTTTGAAAAAATGCAAATAAAGCAATAAGAAATGTTAATGTTAGTTGTGCTTTTTTTTAGATGGTTTTGTTTTGTTGGTTTTCATTTTTCTTTAATCTAACAGAATAATAAAGCCTTTCAAATCTCTGTGAAGTTGTTTCTTAAATAATCTTCAACCCTTTTTTATTTTCTTGTTGAAATGGAATGTTTTTTATCTGCTTTTTGTCCCATTTCAATTGTATTCAGAGCATTGATAGCTGAAAGCTTTGAGAAATGAGGTGTATGCTGCTGACAATATGACCCTGGAAAATTTATTTGAGTTAAAATCAAAACACTTGCTGTTTCTTTTTTTTCTCATAGTCAAACTACCAAATGTGGAAACTTAAAAAGTGGTAGCAAGACCTTTAAAGAGAAATTTTCAAACTATGGTTAGGGATATTTTTTGGTATTATTACTACACATGATAAATTAATTTTATTTTAAGATTTCTGTCCTTTTTACAGTTAGGATCTCTTATGAAAGAAGTTTGAGATAATTGGGATAAGACAAGGAAAAAATACTTTGTACTGAATTTCCATTGCCTATGTACTATATTTCCTGTATTTGTAGATGATAAATGCATTCCTAAGTTTTGTATCCTGAGCACAACATTTTCTTTACAGGTTTCTAAGACATAACAGACTTCATCCACAGGTGCTGAGAGAGCTAGTGAATCTCTTTTCAAGGCCACTTCTTATTATCTTTGACAATTTGTTGAGCTTAGGAGGGATCCCCAAAGACTGGAAAAAAGTTACATGGTCTTCAACAAAAGCCAAAAGCTTGACCTGTGCAACTTTAGGCTGACCTTTATTTCAATTCTTGGGGAAATCACGGACCAAATCCTTTTGGAAGCCATTTCCTGGCACATGACTAAAGTGATTTGGAAGAGCTAGCATGAATTTCTCAATGGTAAATCACACCTGATCAGGATGATTGCTCTTTTATAATAAATCCTAGGTCACTGCACAAGGGGATAGCAGGGATGTTGCTTACTTCAACCTTATCAAGGATTTTCACTCTGTCCACTCATCCAGAGGTGGGTATGTGAATATAATGTCCTGACTTGGATGCAAGAATATTATAGGAGGTAACCGGATGGGTGAAAAAAATAATAATAAAAAAAAAAAAAAACCAAAACCAAAAAACCACAAACCAACAAACCAACCAACCAACCAAAAAACCCCACCCCCATAAAAATCAGGTTGGATGATAGGATAGAGGGTAGTGGTTAATGGATCATACTGTACTGGAGTCCAGGAGCAAGAAGAGTACCACAGGAGTCTACTCTGGGATATTCCATTTTGTCATTGACTATGAAGAGGCTATGAACTGCACTCTCATCAGGTTTGCAGATGACATCAAATTGGGAGTAACAGTTGAATATGCTCAAGAACAGTGCTGTTATCCAGAGGGACCTAAACAGGCCAGAGGAATGGGCCTACAGGAGCCCTATGAAATACAAGGTCAAGTTCTAAGCATGCCTTGGCAGTGGAAAAGGTCAAAAGCATCCTGGGCTAGATTAACAGGAGCACAGATTGATGGAAGTGATTATTCTTCTTTACTTTACCCCCCCTTAGACTCCATATAGAATATTCCATACAGTTTTGAGAGACTGATTACCTAAAGTGAGTTCAGTGGAAGATCACCAAAGTGATCAGGGGCTGGAGCACTTGCCCTGTAAGGGGACCCTGAGGGAGCTGGGTTTGTTCGGCCTGTAGACGTAGGGTCTAGTATCAGCCTGTGAGTAACTATGAGGAGGTTATTGAGAAGACAGAGGCAGGCTCTTTATACTGGTACATATTTGGAGAATGGGGGAATAATGGGCATAAGTTAGAACAAGAGAACTTCAGACTGGATATAAGAAAAAACCTTTTCCCATGTGGACAGTCAAGCAGTGAAACAGGTTGCCCAGAACAGTCTCCATCCTGGAAGGTTTTCAAGACCCAGCTCAATAAGGCCCTGAGCAACCTGGTCTGACCTCAAAGCTGAGTCTGCTTTGAGCAGAAGCCTGTCCTAAAGACCTCCTGAGGCCCCTTCCAGGGGACCTCAGGGAGGGGATCAGGAAAACCCTAGGAGGGGATCAGGAAAGCCAAGGCACAGCTGGAGCTGAACTTGGCTATGGATGTGAAAAATAACAGGAAGGGTTTCTTCAGGTAGATACAACAACAACAAAAGGTTAATGAAACTGTGCCTGCCCTGATGAGGAAAATGAGATCTGGTGTCATGTCCCAATTTCTTGGGACAACGACTCAGATTCACCAATTCCCAGGTCAGGATTAAGGTAAATCAACATCAGAGATTCTTCAATTTAAAAAACTCAACTTTTATTTGTTCACAATAGATATTGGCATGACACTTTGTCAGTAAGCCTTACAACCTCTGCAGCAAGCAGTAAAACTCATAACATATACCAACAAACCACAAATCTTATAACATGTGCCATCTAGCGGCAGATATTATAACATACCCCAACAAGTGGCAGACACGCCCTATCAAGCAGTAAACGTGCCCCAACAGGCCTTGCCTTCTACACAGGGATAGAGAATGAGAGGGGAAAAAATGAGAGAAAGAGAGAAAAAGAGAGTGAGAGAGACAGGGAAGGAGAGAGAGAAACAAAAAAGAAAGATTTCACCAGTCCTTCTTCCAGTGTTGGTCCAGCCAGCCTACAGGTCCAGTTCTGGAGGGGCACTGCCACCCAGGGCTTTGACTCGTGTCCTTTTATAATTCCTTGCCCCTCCTCCGGGTGGACACTTGGACTCGCTAGGCTAATTAGGCATCATGCTCATACTATGCTTATTGAGTTCTCTTTGCTTTGGTGTATACATAGTTTGTACCTTCAGAGTTTTCTGGAAATGGGTTGCTGAGCTTGGGGGTTATTGGGGAGTTATTTTCCCCTCCCTGAAGCTAAGACCATTGTCTGACCTTTCTCTTAGTCCATGCATGGTGAAAATGACTCCTCTGTTGGATCTTTATGGCGTCACTCCAGATAGGGAAGTTCAGCCTCAGAAAAGTGTGGTCCCACCTCAGTGGGACATGGGACCCCCTCCCCTCACCGCATCTTCCCGCCATTACTTGCACAGCCCCAGCATTTCCATGACAAGAATTTCCTTTACCAAAGTCCTCTGTCAGATATCTGAGACATTAACTTTGATTTCATTAGACCATCACATCTGGCTACAACTAACATGGAGAAGGCTGAGGTACTCAACAATGTTTTTGCCTTGGTCTTCACCAGCAAGTGCTCCAGCCACACCACTCAACTCACAGAATACAAAGGAGGGAGTAGAAGAATGAAGTACCACCAACTGTAGGAGAAGATCAGGCAGGTTCAAGACCATGTAAGGAACCTGATTGTACACAAGTCCATGGGACCTGATGAGATGCATCCATGGGTCCTGAGGTAACTAGTGGACAAAGTGGCTAAGCCACTATTCATCATATTTGAAAAGTCATGGCAGTCTGGTGAAGTTCCCACTGACTGGAAAAGGGAAACATAACTCCCATTTTTAAAAAGGAAAAAAAAGGAAGACCCGAGGAACTACAGGCCAGCCAGTCTCTCCTCTGTGCCCAGCAAGATCATGGAGCAGATTCTCCTGGAAACTATGCTAAAGCATATGGAAAATAAGGAGGTGACTGGTGACAGCCAACATGGCTTCACTAAGTTGGTGGCCTTCTATGATGAGGATACAGTATTGGTGGATAAGGGAAGAGCAACTGACATCATCTACCTGGACTTGTGCAAAGCTTTTGACACTGTCCCACATGACCTCCTTGTCTCTAAATTGGAGAGACATGGATTTGGCAGGTGGACCACTTGGTGGATAAGGAATTGGCTGGATGGTCACATTCAAGGAATACGGTCAACGGCTCAACGTCCAAGTAGAGAGCAGTGACGAGTAGTGTTCCTCAGGGGTCAGTGTTGGGACCAGTATCATCTTTGCTGGTGACACGGACAGTGGGATTGAGTGCACCCTCAGCAAATTTGCTGATGACATCAAGCTGAGTGGTGTGGTTGATAATCTGGAGGGAAGGGATGCCATCCAGAGGGACCTTGACAGACTAGAGAAGTGGGCCCATGTGAACCTCATGAGAATCATTCAGATACCTTGCAGTTAATTCTACTGAGGTAAAATGTTATTTGAGTATAGAGGTTATTTTTGTGTGTGTACGTAATGTGTGTGTATATAAATGTGTATAAATATGTATATATTTATGTATAGCCTCCTTTTGACTTTGGGCAATTCTTTTTCTGTCTACTACTCTCTGTTTTTGCCATGTCATTAGTTCATGAATTTAAACTATATTGGAAAATGGACGTTGTTTACACAGTAGGATGCTGGTCCCTGTTGCTAGTTTTAAGTGCTCACATACTACAATTGCTATTTTACTTAATACTATTATTGCCTAAAATTTTACAAAATACAATAAATTAGGAATAATTTTCCTCGTGTTCTTTTAATTTCAAGTACTCTATTAGCACAAAGAGCTCTGATTTTTCTAAGGTCCTTACACAGAACTTCCTCCTTAAGAAGCTGGAGGATAGAAACAGACTCAGTGGTGCATTTCAGCAACTGTTGTTATGTAGATGATTTTCATTTGCTTAGAATAATGTATAACTATTTTCTAGATGTGAGCATATACCCACAGGGAGATTGTTTTATTATTCCAGAAATAAATTCCTTATTTTTTTCAACAGAAATTGAAAAGGAAAGCTGTGGGGATCCTGGAACACCATTGTATGGTATCAGAGAAGGGGATGGATTTTCTAACCGTGATGTTTTAAGGTTTGAGTGTCAGTTTGGATTTGAATTAATTGGAGAGAAATCTATCATTTGCCAAGAAAACAACCAGTGGTCTGCAAACATACCAATCTGTATTTGTATGTACCAAATATTTTATTATTTTTAATACATAACATTATGATAAGTTTTTTCTGATATGTAATAATTTGTGTGATTGATTGCAGAGTTAACACAATGCAATTAATTCTGCTGGCAGGATGAATTTACTTTTGTTAAGTGGTGGGTTTGCCTAATGATTATGCCCAAGACAGGTTCTAGAACTGCTAAAGTATTTTTTTCTCTTACTAGCAATTATTAAAGCAGTTGTCTTCATATGATTTGATATAATGTTTTATTATTGGATTTTGTAGGATTCTATAGATTTACATCTATGATACACTTTTTATGGCTACTCATAAATTAATATATTTCCTTAGATTACAAGTTACTGACTTGTAATCAAGGGTTTAAACAATTCACATTTTTCCCCATGTATTATATAAGAATATCTTTTAGCACTTAAATGACCATAGACATTTATAGCTCTCTTCCAGTTATATTATACAGCATAAGTAAAACCAGTGTTGTGATATGAACTTGTGGCAACACCTTTCTTAATATTTCCACTAAAATAGTACAGATCAAACATATTCAGAGTGCAATCAGTTGCTTTCACCCCTGCAAATCAATTTGATATGGCTTAACTGAAATGGTTGAATTTAAAATATTATGCTGGTAATAACAAAACAACTCTGTTGTCTCTTTGAGGCTAGTTAATTTCTTATGCTTCTGTATGAACTACAAATGATAAGGGTGCTATTGACTTTCTGCCTCTTTAATGTGCTCAGTGAGAGGTCTGCTCATCTAAATAGTTCCCTAAAGGAGAAAATTAGTGGTGCTAAGTGATTAAGGATTGTTGAACATAGGTAAATTGTAAGGACTGCTGTGGGCTTCCAATGCAACAGGATGTTCTTTATTACCTGAGGGCTCTGCTTGGCAGGTAGTTTTAATAAGGGGAAGGGAATAAGAAGATTAAAAAAAAAAAAAAAAAAAAAAAAAACAACTCCTTTCTGATTTCACAGATCATAAAAAGTACTGAATTATTCAGTTGAGGTAATCAGCAAGTATAGGGATCTCTTACAAAAACTTAGTAATAAAATAAATCCTTATTGAAATGTTTTATTCTATTATATAATTTCTTTCTTTCTTTTTTGGCAGTTCCTTGCCTTTCCAATTTCACTGCACCAATGGGAACCGTTCTTTCACCTGATTATCCAGAGGGATATGGAAATAATTTAAACTGTATCTGGACAATAATTTCAGACCCTGGGAGCCGAATCCATCTCTCTTTTAATGACTTTGACTTGGAATCTCAGTTTGACTTCCTTGCAGTTAAAGATGGTGACTCTCCAGATTCCCCCATAATAGGAACATTTACTGGTGCTGAAGTTCCTTCCCATCTTACCAGTAACGGTCATATTTTGCGTCTGGAATTTCAAGCTGACCATTCAATGTCAGGACGTGGATTTAACATCACTTATAACAGTGAGTAGTAGTATTTTTTTTTTTTTGCATGTGTGTGTTTTGTTTTCAACATACAGTTTAGGAGATATGTATAAGTATGTGAAAATGATGTTATGGTAATACACCTTCAAACGTATCCTATATGCCTACAGATGCCTAATTTAGGTGGTTAGATTTTCTTTCAAATACAGTTTTAGGACTGAAAATATGTGTATATTTACATTTATGGCATTAGAGATTATTGTGATGGGAATGTTTAGAAGACTGACAAATCAGGCCAGTTTCAAATTGTAAAAGAGAACTTCACTCTTTGTTCTGCTGGGTAAATCCTACATAATGTTAATCACCATCATTATATATACAAAACTGTTACTCTTGAACACTCATATGCTGGTTTGGCTGTGAGTGTATATAATATCCCGGAGCTGATAGCTACAGCCCATTGGTGGTTCCTACTCACCGCGGCAAATGTGGACACCTGTAGGATCTCTTTGATAAGAGAAGTCAAACTGCAACAGGCTTGTCTTCTTTTTCTTTGTTTTACCTTCTTATGACTGATGATTTTAAGGTATTTTTCTCACTCCCAGAAAAGAAGGACTCCTGTGCTTCTGGTACTACTTACCTTGTTCTTTTTTGTCTTGCAAGTCATCCTTGTGTGTTCAGGAGGATGTCTGGCCTATTTACAGTCCCTTGTGCTTATCTTGTCTTTTGTTTAGCATTTTTTTTCTACTGGGATGCCTTCTATGTGCAACTACACCTGTCTATTTTTACCCTTTTGGTGATTAAATTGCTCACATGCATATGTACAATGTTTATATATTGTGCCTGGCTACACCATTACAATGTTAAAAAGAATACTTACATACTGTTCTCAGTTACTCTGGTTTGGTATGATTGTATATAGGCTGGAGGTAAGTTCATATTAGTTATATCCTGGTTAACACACTTCTAACTTAAAGCTGTTACAGCCACAGGGAGAGAAATTTCTAAACTGCCATTCAGGGCAACTGCAGTAAATAGTAGTTGGGCTTCTGTCTTGAGCGCTCTGAATTGTGCCTACCTATTTGTAGCTTTTGGAAGGTAAACCAGCATCTTCTGTCTCCTTTTCTATTTAGTTTATCTATTACACAGAAACAGAGGGTTTCCCATTAAAATGAAGTTCTGTTTATTTCACTTGCTTCTGACCTGAGGGAGGTGAAAAGTTTGAAACTAACCAAAATAGCTCCACATTTACTCCTTGGCACTACATTTGCTGACAACATAATAATTGAAGGTGACATTAAGTATCTTCTCCAGTACTAAATACCTTTAGCACTTACTCATCTTACTTTTTGCTGGCAATATTGTTACATTTCTTCTGAAGGACATATGAAGAACTGCCTATGTTGTACTGCTATCAAATAATTTGGCATTTATCCCACACCAAAGTCCAAGCAGGATATATTCCCAACTAGGGCAGACATGATGATGCAATATGTAAACCCACCGCATGAATAACACTTCAAAGTATACCTTGAGGCTCTCCTGGGAGCATATGCAAAATTAAATTTTGTCACCCCAGCAATGAAGTGAGAAGGACTGCGTTTAGCCAAGTTGTTCCTTTTGAGGAGTTGGAAGGAAATCAGAAGGGGAGGAAATGCCTAAAGTGTTAGGCTTGCTACTATGTGCAGAAGATGGTAGGGATAACAGAGTGCAGCCACTCATCATATCCTCCATCCAGAGCTGCCTCACCTCAAACATTTCGATTTTTTTTTTTTTCTTTTCTTTCTGATGGTAAAGGTAGCAGAGTAGTTTTCCATGCCAACAGGTAGACAAAATAGGTAAAAGATTATGGATATTTTGATATTCCAAAAAGTCTGTCATGAGTAACTGTTCCCATTCCTGTCTTTCTCCATAACACCTCAGAGTGTGATAATTCCAGAGACTTACCTGGAATATAAGTAAATCTTCGACTTCATGGTTTGAAGGAGAGATGTATACCCACATCTCCCCTTCCCAGAAAAATGTTACATGCTTGGCTATATGAAAAAAGTAGGTGTTATTGTTGAAGATGTTTGAGTCTGAATAAAACAAAAAGGATCCATTAAACCAAAAAGAAATGAGATTAAGTGAACTTGGTAATTGAGAGACCCAGATTTCACATTTTTCTCCAAGGAATGTTAATAATTAATATTATTTTCATAGTATTGCAAGGCTCTCTACTTTTCTTGCATCATAGTTCACATCTCCATCTTGTTTTTTCTTCTCTCTTTTGTTTTATTTTGTTTTAGGTTGTCAGTCATTCAGAGAAGCATTTCTTAAGATTTACCTTGAACGTTGCTGTCTGAATAGGAAAAAGATAAGATGACACCAGATTACTGTGTAAACATTATTTTTCTGATACTGTTTTATGTTTCAGCTCCCAGTCCTCTCTCTTAGCTTAATCCCCAGGTCATTTCTCACAAATGTAGAATGTAAGCATGAAGAAAATGTGGTGTCTTCTTTTTGGTTTCTATAGCTAACAGTCATCATTGAAAACTAAACTTTGAGCTGTAGCTAGGTGTCTTAGTACTGTAACTGAATATTGGAAGGTCTGGGGTTATTCAGTACTATTGAAATACAAAATCAGTTATAATGAAAATGAGATACTTAATCCCCGTTTCTTAACAGAAGTTGTAACATTTTCTCTGTGTTTTCCTCTGTTTCATGTTCTTTTACATTTATAACAGTTCTGCTTACTTCTTTAAGGTTTCACTGTGGTGTGCTCAGTGGTGTCAAGCCTAAACCTAGTGATGAGGGAAAAAAAAACCCTAATATTGGAGAGTCTAAGACAGTCTTCTTGAATAAAAATTAAGTCTGTGAATAAATGGACATTCTCAAGTCATCCCATTTTGCAGAACTAGAACTAAATATAGGTCAGTTAAAGTAGGATTTACAGTAAAAATGAAAGATGCAGATGATTAGGATGAAATAATCCTTATATTTACTTTTTATTTGTAAATAACAAAAATTCATCAAACACTGTCAAGACTTCAGGTTTAATATTTCAGTGCCATATAAATATACTAATCTGAATAAATTCTGGTCCTTTAAAAAATTTTCTATTTTCCTTGGGCATGTGGTAGTCTGATTATGATATCTCTCAATTAACTTAAAAGTATGCACTGACAGTACCAAAAGACACAATTTTAAATTTTACAAAGAAGTAATAATGCACTATTAACTTTTACCAGTTGCATAATGAAACCTACTCACTCTGAAAAGAATTATTTTAAAGAAGCTTTTTTTTTATATTTGAGCAGTTTAACACATTTATATTTTTATTTCTTTTATGGCTGTATTTAAGCTAGAATCGAGTTGTGTCTGTGTTTGTTAAACTTTGTAGTTAAAATCTACTTAGAAAAGCAAAAATAACTTCAGAAAATATGTCTAATCTTTATTCAGTAAAGACAGCTGCAATCTGATAAATTACAGAACTAATCTTTCCATAATAAATAGTTTTAGGCCAAGAGAAAGGATGGAAAAGGAATGAATATAATTTTCACTCTGTCTTGGCATTCATAAAGCAAAAGTTAATTAAAAATATCCATTTTCTGCTAACACTCCTGCTTATATATTTCAAATTTATCAGTCTCTTTTTTCACCCTTCAAGAGCAGAAACAGTATATCACAGAAAAGGTACAACATGATCAATCTTTTCTAAAAAGAATGTGGGCTACTAACGTAAATAACTTAATGTTTTTTATGCATAGGATGGAGAAGAATAAAACTGAGTTACTAGTACAAAATCTGATTTTTTAACAGTATTTCTCAGAAACTGTTTTTATCCCATATTTATTTTTATTACAGGAACTTACGTGGTCTCAATACCTATTCTCATTTCAGTAAAACTAAACATAAATTTAGCTTGTGTTGGAAGTAAACAAAAATTAGATTTCAAATGTCTTATCTTTGAATTACTTCAGTAAGTCTGACAAAGATTTCTAATGAGTTAAATTTTGGGACAAGCCCACTGTGACTTGAAAATGGATGATGCAGAGAATGTTCCAATAACTGAAGGAATATGAACTCAAAAGGCTGTGATTTCCAGCTGTGTCAGATCCTTGTATTGGTTTACTTATATCTGGCTAGGCACTACTGTTGATGCAAAAGGGGGAATGGGGTGGGAGAGTGCTTTACTGGGTACAGCAGAGCACAGGAACAGAGCAACCTGAAATTACATTGGTTTAAGTTGTTATAGAACTGCATACTTACACCTGGCTCTTTGCTTCCAGTTTATATCCCAAATCCAAGAGCCCTTAATGACATTTCTGGTCTCTGTGAAGGTATTTATATACTCAGTCATCCCTTAATCTTCCCTCTAATAAGCTATATGCATCAAATGCCTCAATTCAAGGGAAAGTCTGAGCCTTTTATCATATTTGTGACTCCTTTATGAATGCTTCCCACTTTATCTACATCTTTGTTCAGTTATGGAGACATAGTATCTGAATATAGTCACATATATTACAAGCAATGAAGTCTCTCTGCTTCAGTCTGGATTTCCTAGTTTAGGTCAGGACAGGCAAAATGCACACATTAATTACTATGCAACAATTATACCCATGTGAAGGAGAATGGGTATTTATTGCCTGTGACAAAGGAGTTAATGCAAAGAAGACTACAAAGTCGTGAGTGATTTTCTCCCCTTTCTTCACTGGTAGAAGCAGGGGTTGTCAATGATTCGGAGGAAGTGTGTCAGCTCCAGATGTGAGAGTTTGGTCCCAGGTGTCCCTGGACGTCCTCCTTGGGTAGGCATCCCAGAAGCAAGAGTCCTGCCAACCTCCTTTCAGGCTGAGATCGATGAGTTTTTTGAGGTGGAGAGCGTCTTCCAGATTGTTTGACTTTTGCTAGTTGGTGGATTGCTTTGAGCTGTTGCTCACTGATCAGGGTGTAGGAGGTGCTGGGCAAATATTTTTGTATAAGTTTAGATTTGCTGTTTCTGCCAGTTATGCAGATTTTTTGTTGCTATTTTCCTTACAACTGCTTAATTGTCCTTTATCTAGCAAAAGTTACAACCCTATGAACTACATAGCAACATGCTGAAGGTCAAACTGTGGGCCTCTGCCTAATTACTTGAGTGATTTCAGCTCAGCAGGCCAAGACATTGACAATCCCAGATGCTGCTTTTTTATCCAAAGACTGCTTTAGTCTGTTTTATTGCTATGATAGGGTATGTCCATCATGACACATTTTTGCTGGCACTCCCTCCTGCTAGACTTTTTCAGTCTCAGTACTTCCCAAGATAGAATTCTGCAAACCATTATATACTACACAGATGTATGAGTTTAGATGTGATGGTACTGAATAACCTACTAGTTTGCATAACTTTTAACAAGATTTATGTGCAGTATTCTTAATATATAAACCATAAAAATATAATAACTAATTAATGCAGATCTTTTAATGATATTACTATAAATATGACTTTGCTCACTTCTGGTAGGAAGATGAGCTTGTTTGTTCTCTCAGTGTAAGGTGTATTCTGTACATGAACTATCATTGTTATAGTATTTAGATATATGCAGGGAAATTGCAATTTTTCAATTTGCCCGTGGATAAACTTGAAATTTTGGAAGGATTTGTATGTACTAGGAATTTCTTTGACCTTAAATATAATGATGTGGTTAAAGTTTCAGGTTTTCTTTCTTTTGCCAACATCACCCCTTTCGTAGCTATTCACCAGCTCTCAATACAGGAAACAAAACAGACTATGGCAATGTCAGGCACACTGAGGTCAGTATGGCTCGAATGGTTGTTACAGTGAATTGAAAGTACAAAAGATGACTGAAGTTATTATATCATAGATGCTTGCCCTGCCCTTCTGATGGATGTTTCTGGCCCACTGTAGCATTGGATAGGATGGGCTGTTGGAAAGGACAGCTTAGCCATCACTGCATACTGCCAGCACCTAGCTGACCAAACTATGATTTTGCTGATACAACTTTATCATATTTGAAGCAACTGTTTATACATTCTCTGCTGTTGGTCAGGCTTTTGTTTGTTATTGTTTCCTAATATAAATAGTTTGTTCTTACTAGCAGAATAAAATCCTAAAAATGACATCTTAATTGCAAAAGTTATCACACTATTTCCTCCCTCCTTTTTTTTTCTTTTGAAAAGCATTTGGACATAACGAATGCCCTGATCCTGGAGTGCCAATCAACGCTCGGCGTTTTGGTGACAACTTTCAGCTGGGAAGCTCAATTTCTGTTATATGTGAGGAAGGATTTATTAAAACACAAGGAACTGAAACAATTACTTGTATGCTAATGGATGGAAAAGTAATGTGGAGTGGACCTATTCCTAAGTGTGGAGGTATGTATAATATTTCTTTCTGATTCAGGAGAATGGTATAGTATCTTTTAAGTTGCTGCCAAATGAAGTTCAGATTTTTGCAAACAGATAGCACAAAGCTCCTGTAAAAACTAGTCCTTAATAAAGGAGTCTAATGAGGCATGAGCTGTTATTTTAAACCTATCTGCAGGAGTGAATTTTTCACTGTTATAAGGACAGAAGAAAAACATGGAAGAAATTGGCATAAACATCAGTGATGAAAGCACTGCTGTATAACCTCTGTAACAAAGAAGGCTCATCTAAGAAACTTATTAGGACTAGAATGGGAATAGTTTACACAGCTCATACTTTCAGATAGTTCTAATTTGGCACTGGTGGAACTACAATTTCCCAAAGACATTTTATGCTTGAAAGCATCACTCCTACCTTTTTTTTTTCCTTCTTTTTAAAGCATATATTTGTCCAATTTGAGAAGGTGTCTGAAGCAATAAGCTTCAGTGCTAGCAATAAACCAATAATACTCATCACTGCTTTTTCGAATTCCAGTCCAATCAGTATCATGAGTGGCCTCATTAATACCTAGAAGAAAGAAATATCAGGGAAGAAGAAAATAAGAAAATGCTTCTGTTTTCACTGAACCTTATTTTAGTATATTAAAGGTTTCTGTTCTTCAACTTCAATATTTAAATCTCTTGTTCAACTTGTCACTCAAGGTTCTTAAACAGTCAAGAAGTCTGGGTTTTTTGGATTTTGCTTTTTTTTTAATGTATCGGGTCTGGCTGAGCCAGAATTGGTTTTCCCCTGTAGCAGCCCTCATGGTGCTGTGTTTTATGCTGGGAGCTGGCATTTAGCCAAGGTCAAACCACCACATTTAAATAAATTCTTTTCACCCAGTTTCATATAGAAGGTTTTATTCAAAATACAGCTATTGACTTCCAACTTCAGACAGATGAATAATTTAAAATTCTTTGAGTGCTCAGTGACATTTGCTTATACAGTATTAGATTATAATGAGGATGTTGATCTCTTTTCAGATCTTTGGCTATGGTATTTAAAACCATTTAAGAGGTTTTAGCTATCTGTTGCAGTGCTTATGTTTCTTCTATCCACAGTGACACGTAGGCTGGGGAAGGTTATCTAAGCATTTGATCCTATTTACAGAAATCAAATATTTCCATACAGCACAACCTCTAAAACACAGTGTTACGCATATTTCCTTGGACTTGTTTATGCTAATAAATACAAAAATATAATCTTTGTTTAATTAATTATCTATATTTTAAGATCTCTTCAGCTAAAGGAAAAAAAAAATCAGTTGCTTGTAATGATTTTTTAAAAATATGTGATTTGATCAGTAATTATATAATCTCTGATTTATAGTTTGTTAGTTTTTATTTTAAAGAAAAGCTGAGCTCTTACGTCACTATGTAACTATGTAACTGCCTTCCTAACAAAATTTGCTTAATTTTAATACATGAATGTGACTGCTTATAATACACTTTACATCCAGTTTACTTCCTATGTTGAATTATAATTGTTTCATAGACATAAGTTGGGTCAGTTTCCCTAGACAAGGTTAGTACAAGTATAATGCCGTTGCTTTTTTATGAGGTTCATGGAGCTGTATAACACTGCTAATAAAATATAAGGTTATATTTTCAATGTTACATTAAAAAATTAATGGGGATATTTTTAAATGTCTGTCCATGCATAAGACAATCTGATCTCAGGTGGTCTCAGACTCTAAATGGAACATTATTGCAGATTAAAATATTTAAGATGGTTATGATTTACTAGTAATTCAAGATTTATTAATGGTGTGAGGTGGATCAAAAGGTTGAATTTTAGCAGCACTTAATGATTGACCAATTTAAAGATTAACAAGGTGATTTGGTAGAATACATTATAATTAAAACTGATTTAATTACAAATTCGAGAATGACAAGATTCACACTAACTTACTACAAGGTAAATCAAAGTAAATCAAAGAATACATATGTACATATGTATAAACACAAAACATACACACACATAGATGGAAATATTCGGATCCAATGAAATATGTAGGTACCCATACTTGTGAAGGCAAATGTGAATATTCGAACATATAGGTAGGTAGAGATGTGGATAGAAGAGGCTCGCCTATAGTTAAAATTTCCCTCTTCTTGAGTTTAGAGCAAATACAATGCATCGGCATTCCTCACTGGATGATAGTTGAGCCTCAAGAAGTCTGGATTTTCCCTGGCCTTTCATCAGCTTTGTCAGCAGACAGTCTTTAAACCTCAAGAAGTCTGTGCCTGAGAGGTGTCCCAACTCAGGGGGGAAGTTGGTCACAGCCCGCTGCAATCCAGGAGAGCTCAAAGGGTCTTACTTAGACGCTATTTATAGGGTCCGAGATAATTGACTTTCGTCAGGTACTTTTCCATTTCAGCCCAGCTCAGATGGTGGAATATTCTGGTACTTTTCACTAATTGTGCAGGCCTAAAACTTGCTAGATCTTGAAGTTTTGGTATCACCCTCTTTGGGCCATGACCCAGGTAAAGAAGTACTAGGCTGTCAGGAGATGATTGAAATTCCTGTTCCCAAGTGGTAGGGGAGGCAGGAACCGGGTGAGTTAAGGGGAGTGCCTGAATGCTTTGGTCCACTGGCTTTCACAATTCATTTTAGGTTGATACATAGCCCAAGGAGGGGGAATCGCACTAAGCACTGAGTGACCCAAGAGTGGAGCGAGTTGCACCACCACAAACATATACTGGAATCCTAGAGGTTGGGACACTGATATATTCGAATTAGATGTATTTATCGACTGTAGAATTAGATATATTTTTTAAATTTAAGATAAAATTTGAAGACAAAAATATTTTTAAGGTAATTTGGTCTGTTGGGATGTTCAGAGTTTTTATTGGCTGTGTACACCTTTGCCTGTAACACACAGTCATTTCATGTAAGGTGAAGTTTGGTTGCCCTGCACAAACCTCATAACTTCATTGCCATAAATATATCAAGTCAAAGGTATGAACTCCACATACTGACTAGGAGACACTGAGCATTACAGCTGTGCAGTTTTCTTTCCACTGCAGAAATGTTGGCTATTATAATATATAGGAGGGAACCATTTAATAATAAATGTGGTGCAGATGGATAGGGTTAGCATACTCATTTTTCAGGGCAATCCTGACCAGCCTCTGCTGGGGCTTCCTCCCAGCCCTGGCCGTGGCCCACAATCCCATTTCAGCACAGCCTGGGGCTGTTGGTCCATGACCGAGCAATGCTGGAAGAGCGCTGATCTCCATCCGTATTCTCTGCTGGTCTCAGCATGCTCAGGGGACTTCCTGGGTTGACCTCAGACCTAACCCATCAAATTGCATTAATCTGATGGTCACCTGACTGTCACCAGACCCTTTTCCTGTCCCCAGTCCAGTCCTTTTCACCTTGCTCATGTAGAGTTGGATGATACTCTGTCTGTGAAGGCACTAACTCTGCCTATGTGTGTCATCCTTGGCTCTCAGCTTCTCTTCTCTAGTGGAGCAGCCCTACTTTTACTGTTCCCTGATGCTTTTGAATTTGGGATTCCTGTCCTTCTGCCTTTCATCCTTCCTATGTGAGGGTTATATGGAGGATTTTCCCATAATCTCTTGTAATATTCTGCTGTTGTACCTGTACTGCAATTCTAACCTTCGTCTTCCTGAATAACTCCTGTAAAGCTTAATATCCTGCTGTTTTGTAGCATGGGTGATAATCTCTTGAAAAAAGGGTCTAAAACTATGAATCTATAAGATGTTCAGTGATTAGCCTGTCATCCTCAAAAGCTTTCTTCATACTCACATATGGAAATTTCCTGCCTCAACTCCTGCACTTCACTATACAAAGAAATAATAGAAACGACTTTGTGAGAATTCTTAGATCAGACTAAGATTGGTTTTAGGTATTTGGCATAGACCTGTGTTTGACAAAGAGGTTCTGGTTGATGACAACCTCTAGTTATGTTATATTTCTAGTGTTTTGTTTTTAACACACTGACAGTGGGTATGAATCTGTCAGGCAACCATCAAATAGAACTAGAAGAAACACCAGAAACTGAAAATCAATGTAAAAAAAGGTCAGAGAAACAATCCTTTGGCAAGATGACTGAAGAGTTTTATTTTCTAAAAAACAAGGCTCTTTAAGATAAGCCTAGTCACCCAGATATTCTGAAGGGAAGGACTCCTGGGTCTAGGAAATCAGCATATGGTGGTGAAAGTCAAATAAAAAATTCTACTGAATCTCCCAATCAGGAATAACCATAATCAGGGTAAGTGTAAGAGAGATCTTCTTTTTAAAAAAAAAACAAAAACAAAACAAACCAACAAAACAGATCCCAAATACAGTGAGAAATTACTCCAAATTTAGGTAATCTTATAATGGGCATTATTTTTAATGTATTATTCATGAGTATTTTTGTAAGAGAGTTACTTTTTTTTTGTATTTCAAAGATAATCTTTAACAATTTCTTGTAAATTTTGTGAAAAAATGAAGCTTTGTACAAATTTAGCAATACTGTATTCCAACTATGGTAGTATACTGGCTCAGAAAAAGGACATCTGGTATTCTTATTCTTGTTGGTATATTTTGTATTCTATAGGATCCATATGTATTATGAATATGTATAAGTAGTTATATATAATAAAATATAGGGATGATGAATGCTGGAGAGTTAACCTTCTGGTTGCTGAGGTGAATATGAGTTTAAATACCTTATTGTTTGACTGGTACTGTTTGCTGAAGGTAGTATGAAAAAGGGACTTTAAGGTAAAAACTGAGAAATGCTATTTTAAAACCATTAGTGAGAAAAAAAGAAGTCTAAATCTGCATATTTACAAATGTTTGCAACACACTGAATTCTGAACTTTATATAGCTTTCAGAAACCTTTACTTTTCCTACACAGTAAGAGAAAAATGGGCTATTATGTCCTTAAAAATACAAAACACGTCTTTACAACATTAATCATTTTAACATAGGAGCTTGGTAATCTCCTGAGAAAAATGAAGATCAGGCAAACATATGATAATTCATGATGTTCAATTTGAAGGTGTGTCAAAGAGAACAAAATTAATCTGTTTTTGTAATGCAGAGGTCCAGAATAATATAGACAATAGTATGTACTGTGTTGCTTTGTCAAAATGAGCAACCAAAATGCTTTGCAGCCTGTATTAGGTGAAAAAAAATACAGAAATTTAAGAAATAAATTTTGGGAAAAATGGTGTATATTTCACAATATTTTTAGTAGAGGCACATGCCTGTCAACAGTGCAGTAAGACCTTTCCAACTTCTTTGTGATATACAATATAGCTAATTTATTTTTGTTGTGTAGCCTTGTATGCGTAGTGTTCACTGGAGCAGTGGTGCTGTGAAACTTCATGGTGCAGCTTTCTTTTCCTGTGAAGTAAGATGCTTCCCATCTCTAAGTAATCAAAAAGTTTGAGTGTTTTCTGATAATTAAACACATAAATAGTTATGTTATGTTAGTGATAGGGCAGAATGTACCTTCAGCAAGCTTGCCACACCACCAAACCGGGAGGAGTGGCTGATAACACCAGAGGGCTGTTCTGCCATCCAGAGGGACTTTGACAGGCTGGTAAAACAGGCTAATAGGGACCTCATGAAGTTTAACAAGGAGAAGTGCAAAGTCTGGCACCCGAGGAGGAACAAAGCCATGTGCCAATATATGCTGGGGGCCACCCAGCTGGAAAGCAGCTTTGCAGAAAAGGCCCGGGGGTCCTGGTGAACACCAAGTTAAACATGTGTCCTTGCAGCAAAGAAGGCTAATGGTATCCTGGGATGCATAAAGCAAAGTATTGCTGGCAGCTTGAGGGAGGTGATCCTTTCCCTTGACCCTGAGTACTGGTGAGGCCACACTTGGAGTTTCTGTTCAGTCCTGGGCTCCTCAGTGCAAGAGAGACATGGACATGAAGGAGGGAGTCCAATGAAAGGCCGCAAAAATTATTAAGCGATTGGAACATCTCTCCTATAAGGAAAGGCTGAGAGAGCTGGGACAATCTAAGGGGGAATCTTATCAATGTACGTTAATATCTGAAGGGAGGGCACAAAGAGGACAGAGCCAGAGTCAGCCTCTTTTCAGTAGTGCCCAATGAGAGGTCCAGAGGCAATGGGAAGAAGCTGAAACACAGGAGGTAGCAAATGAACATCAGGAAATGCTCTTTTACTCTGAGGGTGACCAAGCACTGGCATAGGTTGCCCAGGGAGGATGTGGAGTCGTCTTCCTTGGAGATGTTCAAAAGTTGTGGGGTCATGGTCCAGATCATTTGCTTGTTTAGGTAAATGCACAAAAATTACTACTCGATCAGAATTAACTTCCTATCTTTAAATTTTTCTTTGTTTTTTTGTTGGGTTTTTGTTTGTTTGTTTGTTTGTTTGTTTTGGTTTTTTTTCCCATTAAACAAAGTCCCTGGGCAATTCATTATGAAATCAGTTTAAGGCTATCCCTTGTCTTCACTGAAAACTGGATCAAGTCTGTATTAAATCTACATGCAGTAGTAATATATATGACTCCATCTTTGCAGCAGTAATGTTATGCCCTCATAGAATCATAGAATAGTTTGGGTTGGAAGGGATCTTTAAAGGCCAACTAGTCCAACCCCCCTGTCATGGGCAGGGACACTTTCCAGTAGCTCAGGTTCCTCAAAGCCCCGTCCAACCTGGCCTTGAACATTTCCAGTGATGGGGCATCCACAACTTCTCAAGGCCACCTGTTCCAGTGTCTCACCACCCTCATTGTAAAAAATATCTTCCTTATATACAATGTAAATCTACACTCTTTCAGTTTAAAACTGTTATCCTTTGTCCTATCACTACAGGCCTTGATGAAAAGTCTCTCTCTGTCTTTCTTGTAAGACACCTTTAAATACTGAAAGGTCATAATAAGGTCTCCTTGGAGCTTGCTTTTCTCCACTCTGAACAACCTGAACTCTCTCAGCCTTTCTTCATAGGAGAGGTGTTCCATCCCTCTGATCATTTTTGTGGCCCTCCTAACCTACTCAAACAGGTCCATGTCCTTCTTGTGCTGGGGACCCCATAGCTGGATGCAGTACTCCAGGTGGGCTCTCACAAGAGCAGAGCAGAGCAGAGGGGAAAAATCACCTCCCTCAAACTGCTGGCCACTGTTCTTTTGGTGAAGCCTAGGATACGATTTACTTTCTGGGCTGCAAGTGCACATTTTTCATCAACCAATATCCCCTTCTCTGCAGAACTACTTTCAATCTATTCATCTCGCATCATCTTCAGAAGGTCTCCTGACAGATCTTATTTCCTTTGGAAGTGAATATTGAAGCGCTTTGGTAATGAGCCAAAAGATTTTGCTTGGGTTTAGAAATAAATGACAAGTAATTGTTGCATTCAGATAGTTATAAAATTCATACATATAGTGTATAACTCACTTTCAGTGCTTTATTAACTAAGATGCTTTATTCAACAATAAAAGAAGACCTTAAACAAAAATAAAAATATTTATCTACATATAGATGCCTATGATGTAAATAAATATGTGTATGAGTCTAGTAAGCCTGGCAAAGAAACAAAGAAAGCTTATCCTTCACTTTACAAAATGAAATTCAGGGGAAGATTTCCAGGTTGATTATGTCAGCTGTGTATGAACTTTGAGGCTTGGTGAAATCCAGGGTAGTTTGGTGAATTTGTTTAGAAAAGTGTCATAAAACTAAAAACAAACAAATAAACCAACCCTGTAAGATTTTCCTTTAGAAAATGTGTTTTGTACCTAAGGGTTCAGATCCTGAGAAGTTCATCAAATCTAATTTGGGCTGGATCAAATCCTTAATTAGCGATTAATCAAAGACACTCATGATAACAATAACTCTGTCATTCATTTATAGTTCTATAGACTAATGTGTTTACACCGATATTCATCATAACCAACAAAGTATTTAAGCATACTTAACTGGAGAATTTGTATTTTCCTAGTGTCTATAAGTTACCATGTGGCCTACTTGATTATTATGTACAATAAAGTTTTTATATATACACACACACACTGAGAAGTTAATATTCTTCTCTGATTATCTGTACAGATGAACAAATCCCACTCTTGACACATATCCATGTCATGAGAGAGAGGGAGAGAGAGAGAGAGAAGATTAAGGTGACAAAGATCCTCAAAGATTCTTTATTTAATCCTGGTATCTCTTCATTCAACCCTAAGGCACCCAATCCTAACACTTTTTACTGCCATTTGCAGAATAGAATCTGCTTGTTGACACCTTTTACATCTCAGGAGGGTTAAAAATTCTGCTCTCCAGAGTACAGTGCCCTCACTCCAGGAGTGGAATTGATATGGCCAGAACATTTTGTGGAAATACAGTTATAAAAGAGTAAATAATTTTTCTGAGTCCCCTGAAAATCATCTACTCCTCAGTGAGGAGATATAATGAGATATAAGACTGTTGCTTGATAACCTTCTTAAACTGAACCTGGAGAATCTACTTATCTTATTGGTTTTACAGTTCTTCCCACCTGTGAGATTATGCCATTTTTGGGAGAGACTAGCACTCTCCGTAGCCAAAATCAGCATCAGTCAAACATGATCATTACTTCTGGGAATCTCTCTTCTGCCCTGTGACTAACTGTCTTGACACTGATCAGCTAATGGAAACTTCCCTCATTCTGTACCAGATTCTCTTCATCTTTGTAATACCTACATCTGTGGAGATTATTCCTGTAGTTAATGTGTCATTAAGCCACTGAAAAACTTTAAATATGATTCCAACAATGTTGGTTGTTATGTTTTAATACAGTTTTCCTAACTTATATCTACTCACTATCTCTGGGAGAAAAAATACGTGTTCTTTCTAGTAATTCTGCTTGCAGATGTATTTATTACAGTATTTAATATGTATATTTGCCAAATGCTTCAAAAATATTAACTAATCTTGTAAGAATGGTAAGTATGTCTTTTTCATGAATGAGGAATTTGAAATGCCAATATGACAAGAAAGATATATGTGGTATGACAGTGGATTCATGTCAAAGTTTAACAATTCTCTGGTTTCTGGCTTGCTACTCAATGGCAACTTTTGCAAGTTTTTCAAATCTCTCTGCTCACAATTAAAAGTAGAATAAAGGACACTTTTTAAATGCTATGTTTTATGTCCTTTATTACAGGAAAATAGATTGTACCTGTAAGAATACATTAGAAAAATCTTTGTCAGAACTTACTGAACAGTTTATTTCATGTTTTCAAGGTTTTAATTCAGTTGTCTCCATCTAATTCTGAACCCCATAGAGTCTGTCAGTTTTGAAGCCTAGTTGCATCTTCCTGCAATGGGATTTTTAAAATTTGTTCATTATAGATATCCTATATTGAAAGTGATAATTGTGAATTACATGTAATAAGTCTGTGTTATTATACCTTTCTCTTTTTTTCATTTTTAGCTCCATGTGGTGGGCATTTTTCCTCTCCCAGTGGAGTAATCCTCTCTCCAGGCTGGCCAGGGTATTATAAAGATTCCTTGAACTGTGAATGGGTGATAGAAGCTGAACCAGGACACTCTATCAAAATTACATTTGAAAGGTCTTGACTAATGTTTTTCTTATTCAATATTTTCCAGTTTTTACCTAGAAGCAGGAGTTTATTAGCTCTGTCATAACATTAATTTGCACTATCTCTAAAATCAAGCAATTGTATTATCAGGTAGGATTTTCCAAAACACCTTAGTGCCTTCAGAGCATAAATTTTATCTTTAGCATAATTTCTATTTTGATGAACTGAAAAGCTTTTGAAATTCCTACCTTCTTGCATGTATGGCCTGTTAAAATTATTCTGTTTTTAAAGATTAGCATGTTTCATTTGCTTGTAACCATATTCCTATGATGAATTATAGTTATGAAGTTGGTTTTTTTCTCTCAAACCCATGAAATCTTCAACTCTGAAAATCTGAATCAACTGTGAAAACTAAATTAAATGTATTCATATTTTTACCCACCGTGAATATTTAATTATCAAATCAACTGATCTGTTTTTGTGAAAGGACTGTGTACTCTCAGGATGGAATTCCAGTTTTCCCAAATCACTGTAGCATTCCACTTTTCCTACATTACTGCCTGTTACTTAAGTCCCTTCCTGATTCCAAGGATTGAAATGTGCTGAGGAATTTAAAATTCTCATGGTAGTAAGATGTGCACATTTCATTTAAACTCTTTATGAGAAAGGAAAGCAGAAAATGTAATTTAAAAAATGCGGCAAGTTCTACATATTTTCAAGGATGTTTTAGATTCTTTTTAATTGTAAATATTAATAAAGTTAGATGATGATCCAGGGAAAAATAATCTTGGATGATCAAAGTTATAGTGCACAAATATCATGCAAGTACTTTTCAGTTGCTATTTATGCAGCATATTTTGACTACTCCTGGTCACACTCAACTTAGATATCACTTCATTTTAATACAATTCAGAAGTTGTTTTAGCAGGGTATGAGAATTACCATCTTCTCTTAACAAAATTTTTCGTTGTGATAAGCTTGTTTAAAACTTTTTTCTAGTACTATAGCTTACACTATAATAAAGTGTTCACATGACATTATATACAATCAGAGGATAGGTAATATGGACACTTCAAAGGTATTTCCTATCCTTAACATCAAATGAAAACTAGTCTTCCAAAATCACTAGTGCTGTACATCAATTTAAAATGAAGCTTTGCCAAATTTTTTGCTACTTAAAATACAAGAGATGTGAAAAAAATCCCTCTTGCAGAAGTTAATCAACCTCATATTAGTTCAAATTTAAAAGAAAATTATTAGTTTTTGTCATCTTGTAAACCAACATTAATAATAAGAATTTTGGAACTTTTAGATTTTAGTTCAGAATTTCATTTTCAACTACACATTTGATGTGGACTGTCATTTCAAAGGGAAAAACATTTGTCTTTTTATTTGCAAAATTCTATGCCCACTGGATTTTCTTCCTTTGCACCTGAGTGTCATTAAATCTGACAGTCTTTTGCATATACTTTTTGTCTGTAATGCATTAATGCTTTGTCATAAAATTGCACAACCTCTATTACTCTTGTAATTAAAAGCAATAAGAACAAGATGTGGTCTGTTCAGATCACAGAGAGAGCTCCTACCTTCCTTATAACCTAATCTCATTATGACACTATGACACTTCTTTTTCGATTGCTGCTAATTTTTGACACTCTTGTCTCTTGCCATAAATTGGACTGATACGCGTATTGGTCAGATGTAGCAATACAGGGAGACCCAACTTACATATAAGTGCTTATGTGTTTCTGTGCAGGAATGTGTGTAAAAATACATCTATATATGCTCACACAAATGCACTTAGATATATAATTACATGTTTGAATGTAAAGAAAAAGTTATTACATAAACCACACAATGAAATAAATCTTAACAGAGTACTGAAAGAAAATATTTTGTAAACTACTGATAAGTTTTTTACTTAGACTTTATTATTTTTCACATAATTTAAATTTACATTCTGAGACATTCATACATAAGCTTCTTTTTAAAGACTCATTCTTGTCTGACTGTCCTTGTTCTGCTCCTTCTGCTTACAAATCTTCAGCTGGACTTTCTTAAGACAGAAGGTTAATTTTGTTGAAATATACACTTTTAAAACTATAGTCAAATGGCTTTGCTATATGATTAAAAAAATAAACTCATAATTTTGCCCAGTTGTTTACATTTCACCTTTGTCCTGAAAAACAAAAAAGAAATACTTTTTCTAGATTTTCTTGGTGCAAATACTAAGAATTCTGCAATATGTGTAGTTCTTGGAAATATTTTTAATTTCTCAGTCAGGATAAAACATTTATAGTACATGTCTAGAATCTTTACATCCTTTCTTTTTGGATTTTGTGTGAGAAAGGGAACAGTTCTTACTAATACACATTTCCTGCAGAGTGACACCTTAATATTACATCAGTTTATCACTTGCACAGTAGTTCATTTCCTTTTAATCTCCCATCTTCCTATCTTCCTATCACTTCTTTCTTATGACTGCATATATGAGAGATACTGCGTTCTATGACTGTATGCTAAAGTGTTCCTGAGCCGTGGAGCCAGAGACTTAGATGAAAAGAAAGAGATCTAAAAAAAAAGTGAATAGTAATAACTATAAATATTTGTGCTTTCAGAGGTTTCATGATAAACTTTTCATATTTTATGATCGTGTGTATGCTTTAAAGAGTCTACTCCTGTTGTACAGGTAATCTGTTGGGTTTTTGTTATAGATCAGCAGCTTTTTAGGCTGAATTGAAATAACAGAAGTGAGAAATGTGAGAGCCATTCTTCATTGTAATTAAGTGTTTATCATGAAACCTAATTATGACTATTTAAATGCTAAGGACGTTAATCAGCAAACTACTGATTGGATTAGTAGTCACATTTGACTAATGAGTATACACTGTGCAGCAGGATATTCTACCCATATCCTGACACTGCACTGAGTTGATACGGTGTCTCTTACAGAGATGCATGTTGTAAATATTATAGCAGCTTTATCTGTTCAAATGAGATTAAAAAGTGTGTGTCATGTCCTGTGTTAAAGTTTCTCTCCTATATGCTTGAAGAAATTTTTGTGAGTCCTCCATAAGAACAGACCTCACATACCAAAGAAGCCATCCAGGTTAATAGAAGAATAGTGACTAGTTCAGTAGGAAAGAACATTGAAGTGGATTTACATGAGCACAAATTATTTTTTATTCATTTTCCTATAAATCTCTACTGTTTTCCCACACCAGGGAATATCCAGGTGATATGTAAATAAAGCAGATAAACTGAGCATCAGTAGGAAAGGTACACAAGGAAAAAATTATTTAAGTATCACCCTTATAAATTAAATCTAAATTTATCACTTTTGAAGCCAAAGGACCAAGCAAAGGTATTGTACATAATCCCCCCTTCAAATTTATTTCAGCTCCTCTCTCTAAAACAGTGTCCTCACTTTTTATGTCTTGGGTGCTTACTCATTTTTTTCATCTCCTTATTTTTCTGCTGTTTGTGGTGTTCTATATAGTATCTGAACAACAAGTATTTATGAGAAGATTTCTGTTATGTCATTGGAGACTCAATTTCATCATGTCTTGACTGGCCTGATAGTTACTTTGCATTTATGAGGTCAATGCTTTTTTACACTTTCTGTCTCAAGTATGTTTTTGATAAAGGAACTAAAAAAGCAGAGCAAGACTAAAGGATCTGTTTCTAAGATTACTTCTGTTTTGTATGGATTAGTGGAAAAATCAAGTACCAGAAAGGGCAAGTTATTGTCTGGTAGCTTTTTAGCAACATATTGTGTGTTCATTTGGGAACTAGAAAAACAAGAAATTTTCAGTTCTGCTTCTAGGCTTGTCCTGCTTCATTTCCATAACTCCCTATTACTTTATTTATAAGTTTTTTTTCCATGTTATTTTATAGGAGCAGGACATGGATAAAATAAAACACATGTTTTGGAGATTTAATTTGACTTCTTGTCTTTCACCAGACTCCTTTAGATCTTTATGCCCAGAGGACATAAATACTGAAATATAGAGTTCCTCAGTGCATTTGATTTAGTCATGTATTTCCTTGAATGGATTTCACAAAGCTGCATTACATATCTGTAAGAGAGAATAAGAAAGAGAATTAGAAATATCTGAAGGGTTCTTGTAGGATCCTGCTGTTAATTGTTTCTTTTTGATTCTGAAAGGGTTTTTCACTAATCCATCAGAGAGTCCATTGAAGCAGTATGATTGATGTAAGGTCTGTCATAGCAAGCAAGAGAGAAACCACTGTCAAAATACCAAACAGGTGTTTGGAATTGCTGATACCATCTAAAACATGACAATCTAGCAGCACTGTCACACTCAGCTTTTCTTTAACAGAGACAGCACACATGCTGTCTCTAAACAGGCATTTTGCTGTGTAGCGCTTTCTAAAAAGAATTTTTTTTTTTTTTCCATAACTTCTGCCACTACTATGAACTGAGCTTCCACTGGCACAAAGGCACTGGAGTCTCAGAGCAGGCTTAATTAATTCTATCCTTGCTTGTAGACAATTTTAAGGGTAGATGCTCAGAGTATGAGTCTTTGATAATATAAAGTACCTTGATGATATTTGTGCCAAATGGATGGATGTAACAAAAGAAGGCATCAACATATCTTTTATATAATTTATTTAATGTTTCCAAAAAGAAGAATAATTTTGTTCTATAAAACAGTTTATGCAAATATTATTAATCTTTGCTAAGAAACTATGTGTTTCTATCTTTTGTTTCCTGCAATACAAACCAGCTCAAGGAGTTTAAACTTATTTCTCAGCTTACTAAAGCACTAACCTGAAATTTTATTATTGTATTCATTATATAGGATAATTAATACTATTACATTGATATTGTTATATAGATATGTGAAGAAATACTTAAAAGAATAGGATCAGGAAGGGAGCATAATTTTAAAATATGGCTCACTTCGTACGTTGTTGTTTTTTTTTTTTTTTTTAATTTAACTTTTTCTTATATTTGTGCCTCTGTGTGTTTCCTCAATTCCAGATTTCAGACAGAACTCAATTATGATGTTTTGGAAGTCCATGATGGACCAAATTTATTATCTCCACTTCTGGGATCTTACAATGGTACACAGGTCCCACAATTCCTGTTTAGCAGTAGCAATTTCATTTATCTTCTCTTTACAACTGACAACAGTCGTTCTAACAATGGATTCAAGATTCACTATGAAAGTAAGTAATTCTGAATTATATTATTTGATTCCCCCATCAATACTTATCCTAGTCATAAAAATATAAAAGTGCACAGGTCTTGTCTTTGGTAAATTCCTGTTATTTCTCAAATTGAGAAAGGTTTAGTGATGTTAAACTTCAAAAGAGGTGACCAGTAATTTCATTTACAATTTAATGTCACTGCTATACTGCTCCATGCTTTAAGAATCAAAAGATGGGATTGGGGAACTAATGCCTTTATTCTGCATGTTGCTTTTATGTCTTATTATTCTTATCTTTTATACAATGCATTTTTGTGTCTGTAAAACTACATGAGATCAGGAAGATTATACAAATCTAAGCAAATACCTGAATTACTGTACTTAATGATGTACCTGCAGCTGTAACTGAAGGTAATAGGAAATGTACTTTACACTAATGAGCTGAAAATCAAGGTATGGAATTGCTTGATTATGGATTTTTAGGGATCTAAAAACCTGCATATGTGATTCATTCTGACATACAGAAGTATTTGTTTTCCCTTATTATAGTCTTATAAAGTACACTGCAGAAAGTTTCTGTAAGATTTCATATTTTATGAATTCTTAAAATTCATATAAGTGGATATATTATCATGTAATTTACTTTTTGTGTTTCTAAATATACCTTTTCTTGTAACAAGTCATAATTTCATGTGAAATAATATTTTTCTGTAATCACTGTCTAATTTGCTTAGTAAATTAGACATTACTATCTAACCATTTCTGTTTCATACTCCTACTTGTGGGAACTTCCACCAAACGGTTTTCAGACATTCTTAATTTTTTACATTATTTTTGGCCATTTTCACTATTCCTGATCACTAACAATAAGAATATTAAACACAATATATGTGGAGGTCATTTTTCCAAATAAAATTTGGTCTGATTTGAACTCCAGTGAATGTCAAGTTCTGGGTGTTTATCACAAAAATCTATTATTATTCCAAAATTCTTTACTGTCCTAGTCTTCACCCACGTACTTCCATTTGTATCATCTTCTACATTGTGAAGAAGTGACGATATTGTTAAGTTCTCATCCATTCTGGAGTTTGAAGGATGGCTATCCTTACACATCAGGAAAAACAGATTAATATTGCCAGCAGAGACCACTAAATTGTTAAAATGATTGGCTAAATGAGTAATGTTGAATGGTAGAAATTACACTGTGGGAATGTGAACAGCAAAAAGGGGAAAGCTGCACTTTTTAAAAATATATCAAAATGTTTCAATTAAATAAAGTTTGAAAGGAAACTTGAAATTTCATTATAAATGAATTTAAAATTTCATTATAAAATCCCTTTTTTCTAAAATTGGTCCCCACTCCACAGTTCTATTTACACTAGAGAAGAATGAAAGTTAAATTTCTACTACCTGAGAACATTGAAAATATACGTCTTTACCATTTTGCACAAAATAAACAATTTTCACTAGCTGTTTTTATGCTCAACATCCTCTGTTTATATACAGACATCTAGTATTAATTTCATTTTTATTTAATTGTTACTGGTTCATCGTCTTATATTATCCAGTACAACCCAGTTCTGATTTCCCTTTTCTGGATAATAATAATGATTAATGGTCCTCTATTCAGCATTTCTCTCTTCAAATATCCTATTGAAAGCTGAAGTCTTTTATATGTTCTTTTTTCCTATGCTAATTCTTTCTTTTCACACTGAATTTCTTTGTAAGGAAGGATATTTTATGGCTTTTGTGTAGGAATAAAAGGAATAACACCCATAAAAAAATCTTACACTGAATACTTCTAAATTGCTAACTTCACTAATGTTCCTAGTTTTTTGTTTCTTTCTTTGCTTTTCCTTGATTCTTTTATAATGAAGTTAAACTTCTCACTGGGAAATAATCTAAAAGGTTTAATTTTTTAATACATTAAAATTCTCTTTATCAAGTCAACTTCTCTTTACTCTTTTTTCTGCTATTTATCTTCTCAATATCTCCCATAGCAACATTAGGTATGAAAATTATTTATGTAAATAATTGCTCTATGTAAATATTTCAAGGATAAATATCATAAGAAACAAAAAGCATTTTAGCTAGGATAACAAAGTTTGATGAGGAAAAAATAAAGGCTGGAAATCAAAATTTTGCGTGATCATCAAAGATTTTCCACATCAGCATCAGGGACAAAATGATTTAATGTTACTGAGATAGGATCAAACTAATTATCCTGTAAATTATGTGAAGTTTTTCTGCAGCACTGCAACAGTGGCAGGATGCAATTCGCTGTCGATAATACCTTATAAAGGTAACCTAGAGAAACAGAGTGCAAGGATAATTCAGTGAAAATATGTGATAATGAAGCCTTCACCCCCACTCACAGCACAGTGAATTACTTTAATAATAATAATAAAAAAATCTATAAGTTGTTTATTTAACTGTTTTTTTTTTTGTTTTTTGTTTTTTTTTTTTAAATTTAGGTGTAACTGTTAATACTTACTCTTGCTTGGATCCTGGTATACCAGTGCATGGACGTCGTTATGGACATGACTTCTCTATAGGTTCCACTGTCTCATTTAGTTGTGATCCAGGTTATAGACTGAGTCATGAGGAGCCTTTGTTATGTGAAAAAAATCACTGGTGGAGTCACCCACTCCCAACTTGTGATGGTAAGTATAAATGGATAAAATAAAGAGTACCTTAAAATATACACATTTTTCCAAACTTATTAGTCAAAATGAGTTAAATCTTGGAGTTCATAAAACCTCTATTTTTAGAAAGAAAAAATAAATTAAAGGAAATAAATGTTATATAACTCTGTGTGATGAGATATTTAGTCATAAAGTAGAGAATAATATACAATTCTTTAAATCAGCAGATTATTGAAAATATGTCTCTCTGAATACATGTTACCATGAGTTAACTGATTGCAAATTAGCTCAAGGCATGCAATGTTAATGTATATCTGATTGTAAAGCACTTTCTACAAGATACAAATATTTGTGTTTGGGCATCCATCTATAGACAGAGGTGTGCTGACATATGAAACATGTGATGTGGTTTATTTATACATTACTCAAAAACTGCATTTTCTCCTGTTTCATGTTGATCACTGTGTTCCTAAATTGTTAACAGGAACTGACACTCTTCAATCACTGTAGGAATTGATCAGGGCCAAATTAAGCATGTGATTGTTAAACCAGACAAAAATGGTATCTAGTAACATGTTGTACATTTTGGAGTCTCCACTTATCATTAAAAAAGTGTGCTTGAAATTATCTAATAGTTTCAGTCATCTCTTTTTACCTGAGTTGTTCATTTTAATCCCTTTTCCCAGTTAGGGTGATATAAATTATATTTGATATTAAGAAAGTGTATTGTAGTGTTTATTAAGTTGTATATTTGAGATGCTTTCCTCTCAAAATATTTTTTTCCTTTGAGCATGGTACACACTTTTCTGATGATAAAAATTTTATCAGGAATAATATACCCACTTAATTCTAGAGTAGTATTTGAGAAAAAAAATCTACTGAACTTCCATGAGCATATTCACATAATACACATGATAGTATATTTTTCTAAAATACTTCTTAGTTTCTCAAGACACTTGGTTAGAAAGAAAAAGCTTAATTTGAATGAAGACTAACGTAAAAGCTCACTGAAGCATGTGTGATTTGCCATCTGGAAAATTATTAATTTTCTTTTAAAAATGATAGGGGTTTTCTTGGCCTTCAACTTATTTAGTTAGCAAATGCTTTGGTTTTTATATTTCAATAGGTTGAACATGTCAGTTTATAATGATACTCAAAATTTGTGGTGGGAGAAAGGGGCATGAATAATCACTTTCATGAAAGTGACACTCTAGTTCAGCAAGACCATTTCCTAAAGGATTCTGCTTCTCAGTCAGGTTCTTGTAATGAAGAATTGTAGGGTTCCCACAGCTCACAATCAGTTTTTCTGAATAGGCTATAAACATAACTTGTGTTTTCTTATGGTGGTAGGCACTACATGGTAACCATCTAAAACAAACAGTATTAACACACTCCCTATGAATCCTTTTCTCTGCTGTGAAATAAACTTACATATTGTGATAAATTTCTTCCTCAAAATGCTGAGCTAGCATGCAATTCATTAAGTAAATGAGATTTTTTTTTCTCCAGAGCACATTGCTAAATGGCAATTGTCCATTGAATAAGTATGCTCTAAAGGCAGGATTGAGTACATTTATTCTAGTAAATTTAATCAATTCATGGTTGAACTAATTTTAATTTCATTGCTGAATTTCTTCTCTGGTGGAATGTTTTTAAATAGTATTCAGAGTCCTTGCACCCCCAGGGAAAAAAGGACATTTGGTAAATGGGCTGTTCTTTGTATAAACTGTGAGTATGGGTTTGTATAATTCATGCCACTAATAAACACCTTGGTCACTGCTCCTCCTCATTCAATATATTGCTCTGACACTTTCTGAGGAGCAGAGTTCTTTCTTGATTGTTCTTTTTGATAATTGCATCTCTTTTTGACAATTACATCATGTAGTGATATGCAGACAGACCATGATAATCATGCAGACAGATCATGACAACTCATGAGTGTGTGTGTTTTGAAGGATGAGAAAAAAATCAGACTTTTCAGAACCAGTTCTTCCTCAAAATAAAAAATAGTGTTGACTGAAAGTCTATTATTTGAAGGTTTATAAACAATTTTTTATAAAATGTTTGGCTGTTACACAGATAATCATCATAAAAAGCTTATCAGGGAAGTCACACTTCATCATCTACAGGAACATTTAGACAATACTGAGAATGATGGTTTAAAAATGAACAAGCAAAACTGTTCCCTTCCTTAAAGATTGGCCTGAGGGGGTGATTATGACAGGCTGTATAATTCATTGATATCTGAATAATTGATATGCATGAAGGATTTCATAGGTAATCTCCTTTTTGATTTATATGTGTATCTATATAGATAAAGCATGCGCACTATTCCTCGGTGCACATATGTATTCTGTGTGTGTTTATACATACATATGCACAGTTTTATATATACAGAAGTATAGCAAAGCATTTCTGAAAAAAAAAAAAAATAAAAATTAGAGCTCTCTGACCTTTGAGGATCTATTTCTGCTCTTTAAAGAAAAATATTTAAGAAAAATATTTTCAGAATCATAGAACAGTTATAGCTGAAAGGAACTGCAGAATGTCCAAACCCATATCCCCAAAAGCAGGTCCAATCTGGATGTAAGAGTGGGTTGCTCAGGATCCTACACAATTGAGTTTTATCTCCAAGGAGGGAGATTCCATTTCTTCTCTGAGAAACCTGTGTCATTGTTTGGCCACACAATAGATATTCTTAACATCTACTGAGAACTTCTCATCTTGCAGTTATATCCACTGTGATGAAAGCTACTTGAATTTATACAGTTTTCAAGAGAGAAACTCCATTATGTTAAAATAAGTTATACAGCCGTAAAATTAAGGTTTCTTTAAAGAATGAAAAGTAAAACCTATGATCTTTATCAAACCACCAGTCCCTTTTCAAGAAATTAATTAGTGTGTAGACCCTGTAGATACTGTTAAAAATATTTTAGTGTTGTTAAGCATGACCAATTTCTGGATAGCTGTCTTGGCAAAATACTTTTTTATTTTTTTTCAAAGGGGTGGCACTGATCAAGGCCTAGACTTTTGCCATTTTTTTATCCTTCCTTGGTTCATGGGTAAACAGCTTTTTTATCCACACAGACCAGAGAAAAATGTTTGGTATTATTGTGTACATTTATTTATTTTGAAATAGTTCATCTGAAGATGTGGTTTGGTCTGTATACCATAAACATAGGACACATTACCTAGGAAAATAAACATACAAATAAATATCAACCATTCTTTTTAAATGAGAATATGTACAGGCCTTCAGAAAATAGTCATATTTAAGAGAGATAAAACAGATGTTTTTGAACATTTTTTAGAAAATATTACTTGCATTACATTTACACCATTCCCATCTAATATCTGCATATGATTCACTGCGTACCTATCTATCTGGACAGCCCCGAATTTCTTGACTGTACTCTCCTCCCAGTGCTTAACAAATAAAACAAAATTTTGTCTTACCATATCTTTTCCGTATGAACATTATAATAAATTTTGCTTTTAAGCTTTGAATATATGTGAGGAAACCTATTATACCCAAAATATCCCATTAAAATGACAGGAAAAGTAATGTAAAAGTTAGGTACTGTTTTGCTGATTAAGGATACCAATTAAACTCGGACACCAGAGTGAAAAGAGTAGGTGTACTTTACTGGTGATAACCAAGTAATGTAACAGCATAATACAGAGAACATGCAGTAAGAAGAAGCAGAATAGTGCACTTAAAGCAACAGAGTAATGCATCAAATCATTACTACATGAGAGAGAGAGAATAGTAATTAAGAGAAATACATCACCACTTGCATATATTATCATCATCATCCAGATCCGCAGTCGCTGGGGAGCCCCGGTTACAGTGAGGATTTGGAGAGCCTGTCCCGGCAAATGGGAAATCCTACGCGGTGCGTCCACCCATAGGTGAGGCATCCAAAGTCGCTGCAAACGGGCCCAGCCTTATATACCAGAGATCGACAAGCCAGAATAACTGGCACCTTTGTTTTGAGCGGAAAGTGTCTGGTTTCATTCTCCTGTTGGATTCCACCCAAAGCCTGGCCAGGGCTCAGGGGGGGAGACCAAGGGAGTTTCTAACAAGGCCAAATACGTGGGTTCTCAGCCTTGAAGAAGGATGCGAAAGGAAAGTGGGATACATTCTCTCCCCTCTACTGATTATATTTTGTCTTTCACTAGCGAGTTTACATATTTTATTAATGACTACATGCTAAGTTAGCAGCTCCAGCTTGGGGCCTGTTGTTCAGGCTGCAGTATTTCAATGCTTTAGCACTTTTTACATCAGCATAAGTGGGTTGTTATAACTTAGTACAATACCTACTAGCACAATGGTTATCAGTTATAAAATATACAGGATTCATCTATAGGTCAACTCTGGCTTGGGCCTGTTGTCCAAGCCTTAGCACTTCAGGTACCTAATTAAGAGTGTAAAGTGCTTTTTCCTCCCTTCATTGTAACATTAAATTGGATGCTAATACATAATAATTATTATTCAGTATTTGAATTAAAAATAAATGTTGTCATTCCACTTGATCTTCATTTACTTAAAAAAAATAATAAACAGCAAGAAAAATGTTCAAGCAAGATGGAAAACATTTAATGTCCAAATGAATTAACAAACATGACTTGTGCAGTACCATGAGGAACATATCCAGGAAGTATGGCAGAGGAGTTATGTCATTTCTGTTAAGACTGTTAAAAAACCTGCTACAAATATTCTGAGTGGTAGATGCCAGAATTAGAAATGGATAGCATGTCTTGGTCTGGTTTAGATTTAAATAACAAGGTAAAAATACAAGTTTATGTTGTGAGCAATCTAGGCTACACTAGTTTCTATTAAGTTAGTCTCTTGTGTAATATAACTCAGGTCCAAGATTTCTTTCTGAAAGTTGATTATAATTATTTGATGTCCATATTGTTATTTACTTGTTACTACTTGACTGCATCCTACCTTAAGACACATTACATCTTCTATAATTAGGGAAGACAGATGCTGAAGTTTTTTGGTCTATGAAGCACAGTATATAAGATTCAAATTTGAATTCACTGTTTCAATAATTTTAAACTATATTTATATTTCCCTTTTATTACCAAATTACACAATAAATGAGAGGCACCTTAGAATTAGATTTTGAGTTGAAAGTTAGAGTTAATTAAGCAAATTAATATAATGGGGCCTCTCTGTGTTTGTGCACATGTTTACTTGTATTTAGATTTATATATACACAAATACGTCTATGTATAAATAGGTTTATCTTCACTCTGTGGTTCTTTCTGAACTAGCCCATGTTCTTAGTCTTTCCTGATGATGCTTGAAACCATTTTTAAAACTAATCATTATTACTAATCAATTATAAATGTGTGCTTTCTCTTCCCATCACCTTTGAAAACAAATAGTTTTCAATTATTTGTACGTGCCGCAAGCTGACCTTACTGGAAAAAAGTCATTTTTTTCTGAAGGCTTCTGTTCTTCTTATGTGTATTTTCTCATTTTTTGAAAAAATTGAGACACATCATTGTATGTTAGTTTCTGAGTTGTGGTTGGTGACCTATGACGAGTCTCTTGAAGAATATATATCAAAATGGTAGGTGATATAATTTGAAAATGTGGAAAATGTTAATTTCCCAGGTATCACCATCTTTAGTCAGGCTAAAAAGGGACAATGGTATGGCTTTTCTTTACTGCATTGCTAGTGAACACCATATGTAGAAATACACAGCTACATGTATTTTTATATATATGTATTTTCTTTTGCTTTACTAAAGTTACAAATACATTCTCTTGATAGTTTTCTGTCCTTCTTGGAAATGGTGACACACTTCTTCTCACATCCAGTTTTCTTGATAACGTCGTATTATTGCCATACCTTTCATAACTCTGAGACTGACTTGTGTTAAAACAAAATAAATTTTAAATAGGTAGTAAATCTTATTCAAAGACCTTGGATGACCGAGAACATAATTAGTGATTTTTGAGTTTTATTTTATGGTACAAAAAGCAAAATTTAAGAGGTAAGAGCTTTTTCTGTGAACAAGTATTAATCTAGCTATACAGGCTGACCTCTGCAGGAAGAGATTATACGGAATGACTTCTGCAGTAAGATATAAATACATTAAAAACAGAACCAAGGGCATGTGAAAAAAATTGAAAAAACCATCAATGAACAAAAATGTCACAATCTAATGTGAAGTGTCCTAGCAGTATGTCTGTGTAGCACAGCTGCTGTGACAAAAAAGACAGATAAGTTCTTGCAATTGTTAATGCAGTGGACATAGAGGTGGAAAATGTATTTTAGAGAAGTAGATTAAGAAAACCTGTCTCATTATTTGATCAAAAGTCAGAGATACTAATGTGTTTTGCCATCTTCCGAAGCAAGTCCCCAAGAGGGGAAAGAACATGATGACAGTTTAGCAGAAGAACAAATGGGTAAAAATGTATAAATTTAGCTAGAAATTATGAGACTATTTCTAGTATTGGAAGATTGATTTTCTATAACAGTTTTATAGTAGCATGAAATATGGCCTGAAATGGAACTTAATATTTATATGAATGACACAAATCAAGTTATTTCATTACTACTATTAATGTATTTCAGGGATGAAGCATGGCCTGCATGTCTCCTGCCGAGACACTTACAAGTAGCCTGAATAAAGGTTCTAAAATTGTTTGGGCCAAAAATTATTTCAAACTACATAGGGCCATTTTCTAAACTAGGTTTTCTTGCTGTCACTCTTCCTTATGTCTGATCATGTTACTGAGCAAAACAAATGCAGATGTGATCATTTACAACGAAAGAAACTATAAGTAATCAACCCAACACTGTAAGATTTTATTTCTACCTAAACAACTGGCTTAGCCACTGCACTCCACTATTAAATTTTAATCTTCATTCACAGTTATCCAAAACTTGCTTCATAAATTGTCGCATCATTTCTGATCACCACAGTGCTGTAGAGGTAGTTCATACTATACTATCAGGTACCTATCTGTATTTCATACAGTCACTTCTATATTTTGTTCTCTTTTTTTTTTGTTGTTGTTCTCTTTATTTTTTGTTATTTTGTTTATCACTATTCTGAAAAGATCGTAATGAAGGGGAAAAAATTAAGCATGTCTTGATACAGCTCCTCTGCTTGCATAGCAAAGAAATTATTAATCAGTGGGTTAACAACAGAATTTTTCGTTTTCCACATTGGAACACCCAAATAGTGCTTCAGTTATTTGCTTATATAATCATTCTACTTTTAGTCTCTCCTAGCCTCCAGCTCTGTATAATCAGATAAAGTGAAAGGTTCCTTGTAGAATCTGGAAAAATGTGTGGAGTTTATCTTTTGCTGGTTTACTTTTCATGTATTTCTGTTTTCCTTTGCACTCTGAAAAAATGTCAGATACTAGTAGTGATATTATATGCTTGGGCTACTTGCCATCTTATCAGGACCAGTGCATATTTTATATTTCAGTTCTGTCAACTTGGCTTTGTTTTGTAAAATGCTTGTCCCTTGATGCCTTTTTTTGCCATCTGCTAGCATTCATAGAGTTACACTGAGTGCCTGATGGCATGCCATAGATGTTTTGTCACCATTTGCATTCCTGAAAGGTTTTCCAAACACCCACTGTAAAATACATTATTTGTTTGGGCTGTTTCCTGTGTTTATAAAAACTGATTGCATTGTCTTATTTAATAGGGCTGACCTAAGGTATGGACAAAGTAGCTAGTTACCATCAGAAGCTCCAATAACATGCTGTCATGGCCCTGAATCTGTTTTACTAATATCTAAATATAACAAGATCAGGTGATAAGTGGACAGTGGTTGCCTTCATCAGAGAAGTGAGGAGGAAAAATAGTTTGCTGGCAGGTTATTCTCCTGTGGCAACAATTAGGAGATTGGGCAGCTGTGGTCCTAGAATGTCCTATTTCAGCCTATAGTACTGGATCTGCAAATTTCCAGCTTACAACTAGGCCAAAAAGGCTAGAAAGTTGTAAGAGTAATAGCACACACAAAGAAATCTTGAGGCTACCCAGACAAATATACATGTTTAAAACAGAAATGTGATTAGTTAGAACAAACACATTTAGCTAGGCAAAATAGGGTGATCTTCACCCTAGGATGATAGGATGAAGTTCCATTTCTGCTTTAGAAGAAAACTAATTAGATGTATACTTCTTTTTATTCAGTGCCCTAAAGATAGTGATGGCATGCAATGCAGTAACCTCATTATGAAAAATTATTGACCTTTATGAAAACATTCCACAGTGCTACTGAAACATCTGAAAAATGCATGTATTTCCTTGAGATAGATGTCTGCTTAGGGTACAGGGTGAGACAGAATATACATTCTGGATATTCTCTCAATTCACTGTATGACGTGTCCTCAAATCAGTTTTAAATGTACTTCTTCAAGCAGAAAATCATGACTGGTCAACATATTCATTCTCAAATTAATAGCATTAATAGCAAAATCAGAGATAGGTATAACTTTCAGGATTTACCCCATTAATATGTAGCAGAAATTATAAGTAGAATAAATGTCAAGATACAGTAGAATAATTGGCATGATGTAACAAATTGCTCACAACACCTTTCTCCTGCCTGAAAAGTATGAAGATGTTTGAGCACTGTTCATATACTGAAAGGCCAAACTTCTCCCACCTTTGCAATCCATACTGTTGAGTGCTATGTTGGCAGTTGCTGCTGATGTTACAGGAGGAGTAGGAGCATGTTACACCAACTAGTGCAGGTGGGGCAGCCTCCATCAGAAGGAGGTACTGCTCCTCTAGCCTGTCACAGGCTCCTTCCCTCACCCTTTCTGATGTGGCCACAGGCTGGGAAGCACAGACACGAGCAATAGGTGAGCAACAGTTTATGTAAGGGGAAGAAGGATTGATAGTTGTATCGACTGGAATTGCAGACAAGTAAATGCCATTTACCTATCTACCAAACTGCCTTTCAACATCTTTATCATCTGCTAAAGAGAAAACCTTATTGTTAAAAATAGGAGTGCTGAATACTGGTTTGGGTTAAGGTGCGGGCTCAGAGAAACTATGGTTGAAACTAATAAAAATTCTGAAAAGACACTGGTTGAAAGCTTGACTACTTAAGGCTGAAAAAGGGAGAGTTTGTGTTAATTACTTCGGAAGAGCTGCTCATATGAAGAACTGTAATCAACTTTCCTAAAACAGTCTATGTTATTTGACTTAAATCTGGTGGCAGTGATATAGTTTACCATTTTTTTTTTGTATTCTGGTATATTTCTACAAAATAATTTTGGTAATGCATATAATTAGGCTAAGAAAAATAAAAGGAATAGATGGTTTTAATCTTGAAGCAAAAAAAAGAATGGTAGAAATACACATTTATTTTATAATGTATGCCCTGAGATAATCCATATTCAGAGAACTACGATGTAATAACTTTGCTTGGTACTGAGTTTTAATCTCTGTTATTGATAAAAGATAATTCTAAGGTATAAGAGCCTCTTCATTACTAAAAATTACTCAATTAATTTAGTATTTCAAAAGCTCTGGAATGGAAAATTCACTATTAAAATGTAATAGTACATTGTGAAGATATTTATGCCAGTGTTGTAATGATTTAATTTTTGTATTTTCTATTAATTCAATCTGTAATTTAATTTTTGTATTTCTCAATTGCTGATTACTTTTACAAAATCACTACTGATACTGTAGAAAGCCTTATTCTTATATTGACACTTGTCATTGTCATTTGCATTATAGGTATAGATTCATATTCAATAATTAGATACAAGAAAGCATGTCATGATCCCTGCAATATTATTTTCAGTCAGTAATTCTTCAATAGTGAGATCCAGTCTACACCATTTTAACTGTCCAGCCTTAGCTTTTGTCTACATTGATATTGTTTGGCTCTGTATCTTCTTCTGCATTCATCTTCTTGCTGTACTTATGAATTTCACAGAGTCTCAAGAAAATGTGAAAAAAGAGCTAAGGAAACTCACTTTTCATTATCTTAGTGCCTATTAAAGCATGTTAATTATTCACTGATTATATTTCTTTTCATATTGTATAAAAATGGGCTGTAGTTATATGTGGAATTGCTAAAACATTTGACCGACTATTTTTAAATCATTTTAAAGCCAGAAGTTTTTAAAAAAGTGTTTTCTTATATTTTATGTATAATTTTTATATTATTTATTTTATTATTATTTTCTTTGTTATTTCTAGCTTTATGTGGTGGAGATGTTAGAGGACCTAGTGGAACAATTTTATCCCCTGGTTATCCTGATCTGTATCCAAATTCTCTGAATTGTACATGGACTGTGGATGTTACCCATGGAAAAGGTAAATAAAACCTTTTCTCTTTTACACCTTTCTTTTAATATGTAAGTCCAGTATTCTGTGCTACACATATAGTATTCTGTGCTACAGATGGAGGTTAGCAGCAAAGAACTATGAAATGCATTGCTGATTTTTGGATTTGTTTATTTTTATTGAAGTAATTCCTAGAATTCCAGAAGTGGACTAAGCCCTAATGCTTTCCACAGAACAGAAAGTCCCTACAGGTTTATAGTCCAGGTAATAGATAGTTGGATGTGTGCGCATTAATTTGTACAGGTGAAAGAGGATGAATGTTTTTTCTGTGATGATAAGGAAATGTCTTGTTTTAGAGAGAGATTTAGCTGGAAGTAGTCATTGATATGTAGACTTGGTATCCACAGAAGAATCTGAAGTGAAGACTTAAGCGAAGATGTTATTCATGTTATGGCATGAAAAAGGAATGAAGTTAATGAGAGGGGCGTTGTTTAAAAGATTGCTCATGATGCTAAATTTTACATTATGACTACCTATTGACAAGAAAATGTCAGAAAGAAAAGTCCTATTACTTTGAAGAAGATAAACTTTTCAGCTTGCCAAGACACATTTTCAGGGTGGCAGCATATAAATAGCAGTTTAATATGCATTTATGGATTGAATAAATAATATAGTTTAGAAATAAATGTAGAGGGGAAAAAAATAAATAATGGAACCCCATTACAGCAATTGGAAACGTAAGAAATAATTATATAATAACTGATTACAGAAACTGAGGGATGGGTGACTTTTAAGAAAAGGTTGGTTATTTGTTGAAGGCAAATTTCAGGATAAAGATGTAATACTGGTTTTAACTTTTCTCTGAGAAAGGATCTTAGTAAGAGTTATTTCAAAGAAATATAAGACATGTAGGAGAGGTCAGAAAATGCTTAGGACACAAACGGAAGTTGGGATTTCCAGGTAGCAAAATTTTCTTGAAATACTGTGTCCTAGCTGCTTTCAAATGAAAGGTTTTGGGACTAGATGAGAAAAGATGGGTCAAACTTTTAGATTTTTGTTGGTATTTTATTTTAAATATAGGAGTGACTGCATAGTACTCTTGTACCATGATTGGAAAGACCTAGACAAGCATAAGAATTTAATGTTAAGGGAAGGATGGAAATAGATAGGTGTCATAAGAGAAACTGAATATAAATAGGGTGAGGTGATAAGAACACAAAAAGGAGAATTGCATCTGTTACACTGGAAAGAATACAGAAAAGGAATGAAAGGTAGAAGGAAGGCAAGTTCAAATTTGAATTTAATCAATTTTCTCTGTGAGGGCACGAAAAATGTGACAAAGTATACCGATGATGTATTTCTCTAAGAGTTACTGATAACATAAAAATAAGACTTCCCTCAGAAAACTGTGCTGATCTGTGATCCCCTTGTTCTGTTTTGTACAAATAGTGTGATAGTTCCTCATCTAGATGTTAAATCACTCTGTCTAGATGTCCCATTTAAAATTCCTTAAAGTGTTAAAATGGCAAAGTGTATCTCTCAAAATTATTGCTCCAGCTATTCTGCAGTCTCTTTTTACTACCAAATGATGCCTTTGTGTAAGTATAATTTGCTTGTAAGTGTCCACAGTGAAAAAACATTCTGAAATTACTGAGCCTACATTGGATGCTATATTTGATTCAGAGTGGGCGGAGACTAGAGTGACGACGGCAGTTTAAAACTCATTGCCTCCGCCTTTTTAGCTCAGTTGCTGAGGAGAGGGGCTCCAAAGCAGAGGATAGCGGTGGGGGACCCTTCTGAAAGCGTCAGAAAACCTGTGGCAAAACTGCAAGCCAAGAAGGCAGAAGCCCAGGGAAGTGGGAGTGCCTCAAGCCGCCTCCCCCCTGAGTGGGAAGAGTAAGCTGGCAATGAGGACAGCGGAGACTCAGAGCGGGCAGAGACTGGAGTGATGATGCCCAATGCCCCTCATGTACAAGAGGATCCCCCAGGGAGTGTGAGCGACCAGGAGCCTGGTGACCAGGACGGGCAAACAGGGCGTGGTGTTTCAGAAGACTGTGGCGCGTCAGTTCAAGTGGACAGGGCACAGTCCCCCTCCTGGGTCTAGAGCTCATCTGAACTAGTTGTCATCGTTCTCCATGAGTAGACTGAACTATGGTCTCCACTTGGGTCAAAACCACCACCAGAAAGAACGTGGCGACCCAGATGGAGCTGCCACGCAAACATGCAGCAGTCCAGGTCCCAGGCTGCAAGGAGTGCCTGAGCCTGTCAGTCCTGCCGGAGGGCAGCAGTGACAACAACTGTGTGCGCTGTGATCAGCTGGATGACCTGCTCAGCCTGGTGGCAGAGCTCAAAGAAGAGGTTGAAAGATTAAGAAGTATTAGGGAGTGTGAAGGGAAATTGATCGCTGGAGTAGCAGCTTAACACCTCTGAAGTAAAAGGAGCAAATGGAGGCTCCAAAAGAGGCAGGTGATCCCTCACCCTTTTGCTACCAGGCAGAAGGATGGGACCAAAGAGATGGGGGAGACTGGAAACAGGTCCCTGCTCAGGGGGGCAGGAAAATCCCCTCCCGACCTCCCTCACCTTCCATGGTGCCCCTTCACAACAGATATGGGGCCCTGGAACTTGTGAATAAAACAGAGAAGGATGAAGAAAATGAGTCAAGCAAGGAGGAAGATGAAGGTCCACCAAGGCTGGGTTGCTGTAGACCACGTATTAAAACCAATTTTAAAAAGAACCCCAGTAGGGTCATTGTAGTGGGTGACTCCATTCTGAGGGGTGTCAAAGGCCCAATATGCAGACCAGACCCGCTTCATAGGGAAGTCTGCTGCCTTCCCGGGGCCCGGGTAAAGAACTTCACGGTAAAACTCCCCACTCTAGTGAGACCTAAGGACTACTACCCTCTCTTGGTTTTTCAGGTAGGTAGTGACGATATTACCAGGAGAAGTCCTAAATCAATGAAGAGAGATTTCAGGACCTTGGGGAAACTGGTTAAGGGGTCAAGGGCACAAATAGTGTTCTCTTCCATCCCCTCAGTTGCAGGGATGGATGAGGAAGATTACAGGAGAACTCAACAGATGAACTTGTGGCTCTGAGACTGGTGTTACTGGCAGGGCTTTGGATTTTTCAATCACGGGTTAGCATACAGGATGCCAGACCTTTTGGCATCAGATGGGATGCATCTGTCCCAGAGAGGGAAAAGGATCTTGGGGCAGAAGTTAGCTGAGCTCATTGAGAGAGCTTTAAACTAGATTCAAAGGGGGAAGGGGACAAAACTGGAACTCCCAGATATAAGCCCCAGGGTAGATTACCAGAGTTTGTGGGCGGGTGTGCCAGCGACGACCCTCACCCTGCCATCTCAGTGGAGGCAAGGGATGGAGACATGCAGCACAACAAAGATGCAAGGGATACTGATGGATCAGTAACCATGGCAACACCTGTGAAAGCTCAGGCCAGACTTATGCAAAAAGGTGCTGGGGACATCAGCCCACCTGAAACGCATCTATAGGAATTCACACAGCATGAGTAACAAACAGGAGGAGCTTGAAGCCATGATGCAACAGGAAAATTATGATGTAGTGGCTATCACAGAAACATGGTGGGATGTCTCCCATGACTGGAGTGCACCAGTTGATGGCTACAAGCTCTTTAGAAGGGATAGACAAGGAAAGAGAGGTGGAGGGATGGCACTGTATGTTAGGGACTCTTATGATTGCTTCGAGCAGAAGTATAGTGAAGACAGGGTGGTGTGTCTCTGTGTTAGAATTAGGGGGAAGACCAGCAGGGCAGATGTCGTAGTGTGAGTCACTTATAGGCCACCCACCCAGGACAGAGAGGTGGATGAAAGATTCTATAGGCACTTAGGAGAAATCTCACGATCGCTTGCCCTTGTTCTTGTGGGAGACTTTAACTTCCCAGACACCTGCTGGAAATACAACACAGCAGAGTGGGACCAGTCCTGGAGATTCCTGGAATGTGTGGAAGATAACATTCTGACACAGCTGGTGAGTGAACTGAACAGAGAAGGTGCCCTGCTGGACCTCCTCTTTGTGAACGGAGAAGGACTGGTGGATGATCAGGGAGATCAGGAGAGGAAAGGAGAGTTTACTGCTTTTGGAAGAAGGGGCTAGCCACTCACAATGATTACAAAGATGCTGTGAAGCTATGCAGGCCGGAAATCGGGAGGTCTAAAGCCCAGCTGGAAATTACTCTGGATTCAGCAATCAAGGACAAAAAGAAATGTTTTTATCTGAGCAGCAAAAGAAAGACCAGAGAGAGCCTCCATCCCCTGCTAGACGCAGGAGGAAACATGGTAACAAGTGACGAGGAAAAGGCTGAGGTGCTTAATGCCTTCTTTGCCTCAGTCTTTAATAGCAAGACTAGTTGTATTGAGGGAATCCAGCCTCCTCAGCCAGAAGACAGAGACTGGGAGAATGACCCCCCCACAATCCAGGAGGAGATAGTCACTGACCTACTGCATCACATAAACATACACAAGTCTATGGGACCGGATGGGATACACCCGAGGGTGCTGAAGGAGCTGGCTGGGGTGCTTGCCAAGCCACCTTCTGTCATTTACAAGCAGTCCTGGCTGACCGGGGAGGTCCCGACAGATTGGAAACTGGCCAATGTGATGCCCATATATAAGAAGGGTCGGAAGGATGATCCGGGAAATTACAGGCCTGTCAGCTTGACTTTGGTGCCTGGGAAGCTGATGGAGCAGCTCATCCTGAGTACCATCATAAACATATGCAGGACAACCAGATGATCAGGCCCAGTCAGTATGGGTTTATGAAAGGCAGGTCCTGCTTGACAAACCCAATTTTCTTCTACGACAGGACGACCTGCTTATTGGATGAGGGAAAGGCTGTGGATGTTGTTTACCTTGACTTCAGTAAGGCCTTTGACACTGTTTCCCACAGCATTCTCCTGGCAAAACTGGCTGCTTGTGGCTTGGATGGGCACACGCTTTGCTGGGTAAAAGACTGGCTGGATGGCCGGGCCCAAAGAGTTGTGGTGAATGGAGTTAAATCCAGTTGGTGGCCGGTCACGAGTGGTGTCCCCCAGGGCTCGGTTTTGGGGCCACTCTTGTTTAACATCTTTATTGATGATCTAGACGAGGGGATCAAGTGCACTCTCAGTAAGTTTGCAGATGACACCAAGTTGGGTGGAGTGTTGATCTGCTCGAGGGTAGGGAGGCTCTGCAGAGAGATCTGGACAGGCTACGGTCAACTGAGTTTCAATAAGGCCAAATGCCGGGTTCTGCCCCTTGGCCACAACAACCCCCAGCAGTGCTACAGGCTTGGGGAGGAGTGGCTGGAAAGGTGCCAGTCAGAGAGGGACCTGGGGGTGTTGATTGACAGCCGGCTGAACATGAGCCAGCAGTGTGCCCAGGTGGCCAAGAAGAATAGTGGTATCCTGGCTTGTGTCAGAAATAGTGTGGCCAGCAGGGAGAGGGAAGGGATCTTGCCCCTCTACGCGGCACTGGTGAGTTCACACCTCGATTCCTGTGTTCAGTTTTGGGCCCCTCACTACAAAAAGGACATTGAATTACTCGAGCGTGTCCAGAGAAGGGCAACGAAGCTGGTGAAGGGTCTGGAGCACAGGTTGTACGAGGAGCGGCTGAGGGAACTGGGGTTGTTCAGTTTGGAGAAGAGGAGGCTGAGGGGAAACCTCATGGCCCTCTACAACTACCTGATAGGGGTTTGCAGAGAACTGGGGATGAGTCTTTTTAACCAAGTAATAAGCGATAGGTCAGGAGGTAATGGCCTCAAGTTGCACCAGGGAAGGTTTAGACTGGATATTAGGAAATATTTCTTTCCAGAATGGGTTGTTAGGCGTTGGAATGGGTTGCTCAGGGAGGTGGTGGAGTCCCCATCCCTGGAGGTGTTTAAGAGTCTGGCTGACATAGCGCTTAGGGATATGGTGTAGTTGGGAACTGTCAGTGTTAGATTAATGGTTGGACTAGATGATCTTCAAGGTCTTTTCCAACCTAGATGATTCTGTGATTCTGTGATTTGCTGTTGTTACCTCTATGTATGATACATGGCTTTTAGAGTTGCAGGAATATAAGGTACTGTGGATCTTTTGCAGAAGAGAGTTTATGTGGGAAGAATATAACCATTCTTCTGGATTAGCATGAAAGACCGACAGAAAGTGTAAGAAAACTTTAAGCCTTGTCATTTAGCTTGCACCCTATCTGAAAAGCCATTGAATAACGAGCCCAAGATTTAATTTCAATCTGGTAATTGAAAAGAAGTAGAAGAGATGGATAAAGGCTTAGCTTTGTGGAGTAAGACATGACTGAAAATTATGTGAATTCTACAGTAAACGTAAGCCCAGGTTAAGCCATTTTTTTCAGGATTCTTGAAAGACATTTTCTTAACATTTTCGTTGTTCTTAAACTAAAAATGAGATTATGGAGGAAAGTACTTTGAAATTCTTATTTTTAGAAAATTTATTTTTTTTTTTGTGACTTATCTTTTTTTTCTTGAACCCTTAGCTGGAGAAGTACTTAAAAGTCGGGATAAATAAAAGCTGAAATTCTCAATGTGATTACATTTTATGTGAGGCTATTGAAAAAAACACCATATTTAATGAGACTCCTGAGAAAAATATACAGAAATAAAATATAGAGGGAAAGAGAGTAATAGTAAAAACATATACATTTATAAGCACATATACACTGATACTTGTATTTATTATCACACTTATCGTTATAAGCACATTCTTTGTGTCAGTAAGTTTTATATTATCTTATGGAAACGTTATTTAGGAAAAAATTCTTAAAGAGTAATGATATGTTGTGATTTGCCTTGGGCATTTTGATTCATGCTGCTCAGATATTTTCTGGAAACAACTGAAGAGTGAGGATTTGCTGTGAGTAGGGAAATAGGAAGTATTGTATGAACTTATATTTTGTTCTTGATGGCAAAAAGGTATTAATACTTTAAGTGCTTCCTGTACTACTGCATGAGAAAGATAGCTCTCCTTTTATGACAATAAGTCACAGGCTTACTTAATTTAACTTTAAACTTCTAACAGTAAAGTTCTGAGTAAACTAGTCCATTAAGCCACTTCTGTATTTAATGGATAAATGCATATATCTTTAGGATATGAGTCATTTTACCCTCAAAAAGTATCTAAAATAGATGGGATGAACCATCCCCTGAAGGTGCCTATTTATCTCTATCATCTAATGTCCAGGGGGTTTGCATATCCCCAGATGAATTGTCTATGGGGAGACTGAATGACTAAATTTTAAAAGTTACCATTTGGGAAAATTAATCCCATACACATAAATAGGTTATTTTAAAGTGAGGGAGAAAAACTGTTCTGGAAATCTAATTTTCTGCTCTATTTCATGTCTAATATAATTCCAACTTCAGCATCTCAAGGACTATCTTCTACTGGCCATTAACTAGTGATATGATTTTTAAAAAATAATTAAAGTTTTTTAAAACCTTTTTTTTTTTTTTTCTGACAAAATGTGGTAATTTAATGTCAGACTGTCAACATAATGTATATAACTTCAGTATGTAGCTTCAGAATGCTATGGGGTAGTTTTTTAAACACACATCTTTATGTTGCAACTTCATACCACTGTTACATAATAGCAGATAATTAAATGCATATGTTTACTTAAGATTTGTATTTTACATCTGATTATGTTGTATTGCTAAGAGAAACAGTGTCCGTGTTTGTATATACTGTCTTAACATAATCTGCAATACATATGTATATTTTTTAGTTCTACTGTTCAAGTATATCTAAACTTCTAGAGTTCTGGAACGATTTTTCATTTGTGTTCATGTGGACCAGCGTTATGATTCCTGAATGTCCATTAAAACTTGATATGATTTTATTTTTTTAAAATTTCTTAACTAGGGAATCGAATACGCACTTTAAATATAGTTAATATGTCTAGTAATTGGTATTACTTATGAAGAGGAAAGGAAGCATCTATCATGATAATAATTATTGCATTTTGTCTGTGGTTAGCATGCAATTCAATATATGCTGAATTGACATTTGTGGAGTATCAATGGTATATTTTAAACCATTTAGGACAGTTATTTTACCCATCCCCCAACAGTCTGGATTATAGTATTGAGACACAGCATTAGAGTGTTATGTCTTACTGTCTTCATTTCAGATTTTAAGTATTCTCCTTATAAAGAAAGGGGCATGTGAGATGAAATGAGAAGGAATCTACCTTAACATATCTTTTAAAATTCTTCTCTGGAGAAGACACAATCTGTCACACAGCATACATTAATGTGATTAGAATATTTTCTGAAGAAAACTAAATTGTACAGCTACTGCTAGGATACACCTTGGGGTTTTTGCTTAGAGATGTCATGACAGTCTGGAAAATTGATTGAAACATTCCCTTGAGTTAAACCTTGAGTTTGGTGTTTGACCAAGACTCAGTGAAACTCAGCCGTGATTCACAGGAATTCCATTATTTTGGGTTACTACCATAAAATTTTCTTTGACATTTCTGATTTTGTTGTTGCAGTATACATGCATGCATAAAAAGGGTCAAAATTAATTTGGAGTGCAGTAAATGCAATGAATATGGCCTGAATTTCTGCCTCATTCTGTATATATCACATTTTTCTCTTAAGAGCTCTCTTTTCATGACAGATCAACACTGTCTCCTATGTAAAACTGTGATAAAAACATTAAACCATTTAAGAGTTTATCAATCCCAAAGCTAAATTTATATGCATTAGCTCAAAAGATATGTAATGATTCCAAAATTCACTGTGTGATTTTTGCCAATTTATTGTCACACAGTCTAGGAGAATAAATAGGATGCTCAAAGCAGATGAATGGCTTTGCTCATATAATTATTAAATTAAGATTTTTTGAAATACAGAATAGATTTATTGGATTATCTAATTTTATCCTATGCGTAAAATACAATCCCACCCTGTAATTTCTATCAGTGCTACTAAGGGTGTGTTTATATGGATCTGCAAGCTACAGCAAGCGGGAAAGGATGGAGCTATGAGAAGGAGGTATCTACTTGAAAAAGCTGAATAGTTCTTCAGTCTCTTTAAAGGGAAGCACATTCTAGAGGTCTCTAAAATCCAAGGGATTTCTGTTGTTGCTCCCGTTTTTATGTCCAGCTGACAGCAAGGCTAAGCACGTATTCCAAAGATACCAATATATATGTGCACATATACGGCTGGTCACACAGACTAATGTGGACAGAGACAGGTGTCTTTATTGGCACACACAGAAACGCTAACAACACTGAAACAGACATGTCCACCACAGGAAGCCAAATCCTCTTTCTCCTACTGGGCTGATCAGAACAGGAGTTTGCCAGGAGTGACACAGACTCACACACATTGTGCTCCCACAGCCTTCCAGGTTCTGGCCCAGGACACGTTTATCAGGCAGTCCATACTAATGTGCACTAGTGGTCACACATGTGCTCACACTCTGGACCTGGGACACACACAGAATAGTCAGGAACAGAGTTTAAAAAGAATAGAGGATAGGCTGTGGTGGTTAGGTGTAGGGATTAGTAAGAGAGGCTTAACCCTCTCCATTTTCCCACACTTTTTTCTTCCTTATCCACCATGATCCCTCCCCTTACCTGCCTTTGGCCCTAATCATCCCATAAAAAGTTTTGCAGTCTCCAAATAGCATTTAAAAATCTCATATTAAATTTTACATAATCTCACAAATTCCCTCAAATACTCCACAATAAATTTCTAGTTTCCATGAGACCAAGATAATCTTCTTTTCCCCATTCCAATCAGTTACTAAATTCTGGCTGAACTGCTACCATATTACCGGGATACATTCAATGACCCATTGGTCAGAAACTTGAGAGTTCCAGTCTTTGTTAGTGTCTCCACTAAATTCTGCTCATTAAAACTTGTGTATGTGTGTATAAATTTATTACTTCCCGCATTTCTTGTATTTGCTTTCTATACTAAAAGGTCCTTGACTAGGTATCCTCATAAACCAAGTGTCTTTACATTAGAGATACCCTTACAAGCTGTATTTACTAGGTGTGACTGAGTTGCATTAACATCAATGTCTAATGCCATTTGAGACTACTTCAGGGATCCAATGTATTGCAAAAAAACCCCCAAAACCATACAGGAGAATTGTACAAAGAGCTTCTAAAGCTGCACGTGAAGTCTAGGAAACATAACCTCCAACACCTAAAGGGTCATGAGGCTCCTATGTTTAGACAGCTGAGTGAAGCACTGTTTAGCTTCAGTCTTGGATTTTGTTACTCTGTGAATTTCTTGGGGGGGGGGGGGGGGGGGCGGGGAGGGGAAGAGAAGTAGGAAGGGGAAGTATTTGTTTGCTTTTTGATTAAATTATGTCTACTATTAAAAATCTGTTGTCCATGAGAGAACCCGAAGATCATTAATCTTCATATACTAAATTAATCTTCAGTTACATTAATGGATCTTCCTAAACATTACATCATCAGATATATTTTACAGAGCCTGAATCATTGGTTTAGAACTTCTATGATAAAACTGAAAATGCTGTTACACCAGAGGTCTCAGTAATCAATTAAGCTAGCTAATGTCTTTTCCTGTTTCTTTTTCTTGGCTTTTCTGTGCATTCTACCCAAAGATCATCGTATAACAGAAATGCAGAAAAAGTAATGTAATTGTCTGTCTTGACCTTTAAATCTTTTTATTGCTATTGTGTTCCAGGACATATCTTCCTTTCTAGATGTGTGATTTATATCTGATGGTTTGCAAAAAAAACATACTGTTGACATGTGCCGTATCTTATTAGGAGACCTCCTTCTTTTGGGAGGAAGTCCTGCTGTTACTGTATGTACCATTAGAATATAATGTCATATTTTTTTATAACCTTTCCTTTCACTGCTGCTATACAAGGATGATGATGACTGTAAGAAATAAGGTTTACCTTTCCCATTTTGCCATAAACAGTTTGCAATTTTGAACATACATAGTATATCATTGGATTCTACATAAAAATGTAAGCATATGTCTTTGAACTCTATAAATCAAGCATCCATATTTTGTACCTAAAGGCAAAACTGAAAGCTTGTGTCAAAACAAAAATATCTGCTACAAAGATATTTTAATATTAAACCCAGGAAAGATACTAATTTTTAGAAAAAATCGAATTATCTTCATTTTCTGAACCATGATTCATAATGAAATGCAGGAATTTAAACCTTGGTTTAATTACATTGATGTTAACAGTGTGATATGTAATTCTGCTTTTTCTAATAGGAGTGCAGTTCACCTTCTACACCTTTCATTTGGAGGATCATCATGACTACTTACTAATAACAGAGAATGGCAGTTTCACACAGCCATTAGCACGTCTGACTGGCTCAGAACTTCCTTCACCAATCAATGCTGGTCTCTATGGAAATTTCAGGGCTCAGTTGCGCTTTATTTCAGATTTTTCAATATCATATGAAGGATTTAATATTTCTTTCTCTGGTAAGGAAATAGCTGGCTCCTGAAACTTATGCTGTGCCATTGTTTTCATTTGTTTTATGTACCTGGGACATTTATGGCTCTTACAAGAGTGGTAAAGCATGTTGTTTTATGCCTCTTAAAAACATTGAGAATGTATTCATTAGTCTTACTTCTTAAAGCAGTATAATTGCTAAGTTAACACTTACGCATTCATTTTGTTTTTAAATCTGAAATCTGTATTGATATGTGGAAATATACAGAAATTACTAGACTGCAAGATTACAAATATGACTCACAGAAAATGTGTTGCTCTCACTTGTACAAGCTGAATTGCTCTCTTGTTCTCAGAGTATAATCTTGAACCTTGTGAAGATCCCGGGATCCCACAATTTGGTAACAGAATAGGATTTAATTTTGGAGTAGGAGATATTCTGACATTCTCCTGTTCATCTGGATATCGTTTAGAAGGATCTTCAGAGATTATTTGTCTTGGTGGTGGCCGACGAGTATGGAGTGCACCTCTGCCAAGGTGTGTGGGTACGTGGTCAGCTGCTTTCATTTGCTTGTATGTGTAGTCATTGTCCATGGATTTGCAGATTTACATGGAAATGCATGGTAATACACCTCTTACTTTTTAATGTACTCTCATATTCTCCAAATCTCCTTAGTCAAATTTGTTTAATATTTCCTTAATATATTTAGTATTAGAACTATCAATGGACTTCATAGTCTGTACTTGAAAGCATTTTAAATTGAGGGCACAATGCTTACTCTTCTCATTTTGATTTGTAGGTTAGGGAAACTGAGTATAAATTTAAATCAGCATTTACCAGTTCAGTTACCTAATAACTGACTCTTTTTGTCAGTGCAATCTTCCAAGTGATACCTGTATTACAAAATTGTATGACTATAGTTAGATCACTTAGAACAGAGTTATTTCATAAAACTAGGTCTATGTATAGGAGTGCAGCCAACAAGGCCTTCCTATGTAATTTAGAGTAGAGAACCATCTCCTCAGAATATCCTCAAAATATCCTCAGAACAGTTGTTCTGGTTTTGAAATGATAGCTAAGATAACTGAGAGGAAACACTTTCTGATCCTGTTGGTCACAGTCACTTTAGAGGTAGCCTACATATGTAGCTTTGACTAGAAACTTAACTTTTAAAGGCTAATGTTGTCTGAGCTGAATTCTTCATAAATGTCTTGATTTTAATTTCTCTTGGGAACTGTTAAAATAACCACAAAAAAATTTCTAAGAAGTAGGATAGTTACTTAATGTCTGTATTTTTTTCATTAAGAGTATATGCTACATGGAAAGGTTTATCTATGAAAATATCTGTATCTGTGCATTTGAAATATTTTTTCATACTAAATTGTATGATAGTAAAACATGTTTCTTTCAGAATCTGATTGTATAATAACTATTGATTCATTATGTGCTTGCTCTTATCCAGTGTTAGTTTCTGTATCATAATTTTCATGTCCAAACTATTCCTATGCTTACCTTGGTATGAAAAAATTCTGAATTTGGCATATACATAAGCGACATTTATGTATGTATCTACAGAAGAGATGGTTTAGAAGTTGAGTCAGTGTAAAGCATGAATGAAAGTTATTTTTGTGCTGAGGCTGATGCATTTTTAAACATAATAATAATAATAATAATAATAATAATAATAATAATAATAATAATGAATGCATGTACAGATGTGAAGACAGGTTAAATCTCAGTAACAAATTTCTGGAAGTGTTAGTACACCGAAAATGAATTGGTAAATTATCAGTAAAGAAGTACTTGCTCAGAAGCATAAATGAAAAAAAAGGTTATTTAGTTTTCATGACATAGAAAATAATGTGTACATTTGTGTGTCAGGGGGGCGGAGGGGGGGGGAAGTAAGAGAAAAGCAGGAACAATTGGAGTAATTTTCCAGTCAAAGTATTTTGTCTTTATCTTTGAAAATGAAAGACAGCATCCACTAGAATGACTTAATCAGCCATTTTCCCCCCATAAATGTTAAGCTTTTGTCAATTTTGTGCTTAATTAATATGCCATAATAATTAAACTCAAACAACTGGAGAGTAGAAATTCCTGTTGACCGCATTTGTCGGTTTCAGAAATTTACATATTGGTACTGTTGTTTGTCATTTTCTGCTGAGGTGATTCATGAGCTTTAATGCTTTAATGTCATACACATTAATGCTTTAATGTCATACACACTATCACATACACAGAACCTCAACTGGGAACCAGCGTTCATAGTATTTGTGTTCAGCTTGTCAAGAATACAATACAAGAAAGACACAGATAAACTGTAACAAGTTAGGTGGTGGGCCACCAAGGTGGTTGAAAGCTGGAGCACAGTGGCAAAAGGTGAGAGAAACATGTCTTTTCAGCCTGAAGAAGAGACAGCTTCTCAAGAAGCTAACATGGCTTCACTAAGGGCAAATCGTGCCTGACAAATTTGGTGGCCTCCTACAACAAAGTTACAGCATTGGTGGGTAAGGGAAGATCAACTGATGTCATCTACCTGGACTTGTGCAAAGCATGTGACACTGTCCCACATGACATCCTTGTCTCTAAATTGGAGAGACATGGATTTGGCAGGTGGACCACTTGGTGGAGAAGGAATTGGCTAGAGGGTTGCACTCAAAGAGTTATGGTCAATGGCCTGATGTCAGAGTGGAGACCATTAACGAGTGGTGTTCCTCACGGGTCATTATTGGGACTGGTGATGTTTAACATCTTTGTTGGCAACATGGACAGTGGGATTGAGTGCACCCTCAGCAAGTTTGCTGATGACACCAAATATGTGGTGCAGTCGACACGCTGGAGGGAAGGGATGTGCCATCCAGAGGGACCTGGACAGGCTTGAGAGGTGGGCCTGTGCAAACCTCATGACGTTCAACAAGGCCAAGTGCAAGGTCCTGCACATGGGTCAAGGAAATCCCAAACATAGATACAAGCTGAGTGATGAGTGTGTTGAGAGCAGCCCTGCAGAGAAGGACTTCTGGGGATTGGTGGATGAAAAGCTGACTGTGAGTCAACAATGTGCACTCACAGCCCAGAAAACCAACTGTATCCTGGGCTGCATCAAGAGAAGAGTGACCATCAAGGGAGGTGATTCTGCTCTGCTCTCGTGAGACCCCACTGGGAATACTGCGTTAATCTCTGAGGCAACCAACATAAGAAGGATGTGGACCTGTTCAAGCGGGTAGAGAGGAGGGCCACAAAGATAATCAGGGGGATGGAGCACCTCCCTTATGAGGACAGGCTGGGAGAGTTAGGGCTGTTCAGCCTGGAGAAGAGAAGGCTCTGGAAAGACCTTATAACAGCCTTCCAGTACCTAAAAGTGGTCTACAGGAAAGTTGGAGAGGGACTTTTTATCAGAGAGTGTAGTGATAGGACAAGGGGAGACAGTATTAAACTGAAAGATGGTAGATTTAGATTAGGTATAAGGAAGAAATTCTTTCCTGTGAGGGTGGTGAGGCACTGGAACAGGTTGCCCAGAAATTTGTGGATGCCCCATCCCTGGAAGTGTTCAAGAACAGGTTGGATGGGGTCTTGAGCAACTGGATCTAGTGGAAGGTGTCTCTGCCCATGGCACGGAAGCAGGAACTATGTGATCTTTAAGGTTATTTCCAACCCAAATCATTCTGTGATTCCATAACCTAACAATAGTTCTCAGTAGCTGTGAGGAGATCATTAAGAGGATGGAGCAAGGTTCTTCACAGTAGTTTACGACAGAAAAGTGAAAGGAAAAGGCATAAATTGAAATAAGAGAGTTTCAGACTGGAAAGAAGTGAAACATTTTCACAAAGAAAATGTTGAACAGTGGAACATATTGGCCAAAGATGTTGTGTAGTCTCCATCCTTGTTGTTTTTTGACATCCAACTGGTTAAAGCCCTGAGCCCAAGGTTGCATCAGGGTTGAGCTTGCTTTGAGTAAGGGGCTGGAATACAGACCTCCTAAGGTCCCTTCCAACTTGAATTTGCCTGTGTTCTTGATCCTATATCCTCTTGATAGACATATATATATATATATATATATATCAAGAGTCCTGTATAGTTGAGTTACATAATTGTTACATATCTTAGCTCTCTACTTTCATTTGTGTCTTAGTCCTTTGAATTCATTCTGTGGTCTCTTCATATGTGAACCATTTTGTTTTCTTCAAAACAAAACCTTGCAGTTATAATGATAGTTCACTACAGAATATCCTTCCAGTAGGCAATATGGGTAAGGCTGCACTAGGTCCTGTTTGCCAGTGGAGACCTCCTGACAGCATTTTTGTTGACATGCATAATCAAAGTCTGTTTTGTACCTTCAGTCACTGTCACACCATCATGCCAATCTTCATGTCATATTACCCATTTATGTGACTTCATGAACAAAAAATCACTAGTATTCTGGATGTAGCACTGTTCTTAAATAATTATGCTTTTGGACCACAGGGGCACCACATAGAACCTAAAGGACACCTAAAACCATGTAATATTTGTTATAGACATTCTCAGACTTCTGTAGACAGACTTAGCTCTGAGCGATATAGATGGACACAATACTTAACCCTTTAGCCTGCGAGCCGGTGATGTCTTCCAGGGGTGGATGCATTTAACAGTGTAGACACAGGTAATGTGACCAATATGCTTCATTAGCATGATGATCATTAGCAAGAATCTAAGAAGTACTGAGGTGGGGACCAATAAGAATGAATTTTTCTGGTGGTGTTCATATGTCATTCATTGGCTGCAAATGGACTTTGTAGTATGTTGGACTACTAGTAATCCTGAACCTAAGTAAATTCAAAATTTGAAAAATCAAATGAATCATAAATATCTTGTGAAAATTCCTTAAACAGGAAGAGAGTGAATTTAATAGATTAACAGTATTTTTCCCGGTGCTTAAAATTCAGTGTGATTTCAGTTATTGGATCCCTTAGGTTGCTTGAAATTTGCCATGCAGTTAAATAAAATAATCCTCATTTTGGTAATACATGTTTATAGGTTTATGTATTCATTCTCTATTTTGGTTATACATATCTGTTATTTTCTTTTCTTTAGAATTTGACAAGATTCATAGCTCATAGCTTTCTTTTAGTATTAAACTTAACAGATTTTACCAGAAGTTTAATGCAAAAGTGACTTAAGTGTGTTGTAACCTTTAATTTACAGACAGAAAATAAACAATAATATGGTAGCTATGGCAATATACCTAGTCTATGAACTAGTCATTTCAGATTTTCAATGAGTCATCACAGGATGTTCTTCTGCTATCTTTGCTGTATTTCTGGTGCCACATACTAAATCAAAAGAAGACCAGCCACAGAAGGCACATCTGCCAAATGTGAGATAGGGCTGCTTGACATGGTGCAGAGATTCTTGGAAATGCATACCTACACTAGATTTCCAGTAGACCGAGAATATTTAAGAGTTAGTAATTATACTCTCTGGAGTATTTTCAAGTACAGACAAAGCCAAACAGACAATACTGTCTATATTTATTTTATACTCATTTCATCATTATGATATGCGTATAATAATGGCCAACTAAACGTCCAAACTACTAACCATACTGTCAACATTTGAAAACTCTCAGTTTGTGTTATTATTCTCTGACCTATTCCCAGTACAGTTTTATTTCCTTTGCAAACTGAGGAAATAACAGGCTGTGCTGCTCTGTATATTCACCTGTATATTAGGAAAACATCACATGTACATAGCTGGGACATTTTTTAACTGACCAAAACTCTAGGTAAATTATCACTCTTCTCACCTCCCTCTTTTACCCTGGGCAGACATAGCAAAGGGTTAGCCTATCACTTAAAATGGTCACCTTTATGGGTCAGAATTTCATGTCAGCATTCACCCAATGGTCTAGGCCCTGTGAAGAGAAATAAAAATTTAGGGTTTTTCATGAAAAGTACAGAGAACTAATGGATAAAGAAGAATTTACTTTTTTCAATAAAACTTAAGAAACTTTCACGTGAGATTCTATGAATTTGTTATTAGATTTAAAAAAAAAAAAAAGTAAGAAGAAAAACTTTGTAGCAAAGTGAAGAACATGCATGCAAAAAATCGATCACATTATTGAAGTAATGTTTCAGATTTTGTATCTTGCTTTAATATGTTCATTACTGATTTGAAAGTGAACTCTGTGATAGCAGTTGATTAGAGTAGTTACAACCAGAAGAAAACTTGAAAGAACCTGAGAGACATAATACGCTAGATGAATGAACAGATCAACTGTATGACAAAATAAATGTAAGGTTGATAAATACCATGAGGGGAACAAAAATTAAAAAGAAAAAAGACAGCTCATTGCAGTTATACTTCTTAAGAATTCTAAATTTATGACATTAACTTAAGAAATTGATTTCAGAATCACTGAAAACAAAATAAAAATTATATGGAAATTCATATGGAAGAGAGACTGCTTGCAGTATCTTGTAGTTTCACCTAAAATATTTCCAAATCTATCTCCATGAAAATACTGTAGAGCTGGTAGGAGTTCAGAGAAGGGTTAAGAAGAAAGGTAATGAGCTTGTACACATTTTAATATAAAAAGAGAGATGATGGAAGTGTTTTCCTATACAAATTGCAAAAGTAAATTAGCTCAAAAGATTAAATTCTCTTTTCCATTAATGCAAGAAAATAACACTTTAAAACAGTAAAGATGTTATAAATAAATAATTTTCCCTTCAACATTAATTGAATTGTGGAAATAGGTCTGGTCAATGATATAACGAAATTAAAAAAGCAATTGTAGATGTAGGTGCATAACAAGATTATTCAGAATTCTTGCCAGAACATTTATCAAGCATCCCTTTCTGGATACGAAGGAGGCCAATGTGCTAGTCCTGAAACAGCGTAGCCAATTATAATAAATGCTAAATCAAATAATTTGCCAGTGAATCAGAAGCTGTCTTTCTTCTTACTCAGAAGTTGGATAAAGAAATTATATATATTAATTAACATTATTCAATTTATGAAGATATTATTTTCAAAACTGAATTCAAAATGAAGTCTTAATAAATTAAATTTTAAAATTAAGAGTTCATAAATGAAAAGTAATGTTCAAATAGCAAGCAAATATTTGTTACTGAAACTGCTGAACTGCTCAAATTATGGCATTATCTGAATTCCGTAGGGCTTAATGCTGTGCTGGAAGAATTTTTATAACAAGTCTTTACTACCAATGCAGAAGCATTTTTCATATTTCTGTTTATTTAGCTGGTTCTGTTAAATGACTACTATCTTCAAAGTTGATAAACTGTTACGGAATTAGTACCTTTATTGTAAATCCTGATGAACATGATAATTACAAATAACCACATTCACTAGTTACATGATTGATAGAGGTTCACACAAATACATGTGTATGTCTTGTTTATATGTCTGTATAGCATTCCTAATATCCTAAAGTTACCTTTATAGCAAATGTATATGTTCTCAATATAGATAAGAGTCCTCTGTATGAGTCAACCATTTTTGGGGTAGATGTCTATAGTCACTTGTGAATTGTATCACTTGTGTTTCCAGCATATATATGGTAGTTTTAGTTAACTAACAATGTTAACATACTGTCATTGTTTTGTTTTGATTTGCTTTGGCTTTTGTTGGCTAATATTTTGGTATCTAAATGAATATTCTTTTTCAATGAGCCTAGAGACTTGTATTGAATAATATAGTAAAAACCCATAAGAATAATTGAGAAATTGTTCACATCATAATTCAATTCTGAAAACTTTTGTATTTATTTAAATATACACTCTTATGATTAGCAAGCAGTAATATCAATACTTTATCCTGTGAAAGTTAATGTTTCTTTAAGCAAATAACTAAAAATGGGGAGGGGAAAGATTTTGTTCTTGGGGGAAGAGGAAATTGTTGAAATCAAGCATATTTAATGTGATAAGTCTTTCAACTTGTCTCTTTAGCTGCTTCCACATTTTGAAGACTGATGCCTTATTTTGTATCAAAACATATATATTGTCAGTCTTTTCAGATTTGTGGTCATTCTTGACTCTTGCCTCTGGAATTTCTCTACTTATCCACTTACCTATCCTTTGAAATGAACTTCCTAAAGCTCAATACATTACTCAAATCTGAGGCCTTACCACTATCAAACAGAAGAGACACAGACAGTGCTCACATTTATATATCTTAATCTTATGATATTATGAAGAAGCCAGTGATACTGGTGAGCTATTTGAAGTTTTTGATCTACTGTTAGTACTTACATCTTTCTGTGCAGTTGATTACTAATCACAAAACTTTTCATTTATTTTACTGAGTTTTCCTCCTTATTCAGGCAAATTCCTCAATTTTTCAAGAACATTCAGAAAGGCGTGTTATAGGAGAAGACAAAAGAATTGAAACAAAAAACAGTAGCAGGAAATTTTGCACTAGACTTTTTGAGACTGCTTTATTTAGTGCTGCATATTTTTAATAATATGAATAGCCTGTGAAATGACTGTAAAATAGTCTTAATGAGGATCCTAATCTACATGATGGGTTGTCCCCAGTTGGCATATGAGTACCCAACCCAGCCGCTTGCTCACTCCCCACAGTGGGATGAGGAAGAGAACAGGAATGTCAAAAGCAAGGACAAAAATAGCCAACACAAACTTGTGGATCAAAGTAAAGTCAGTTTAATAAGTGATGGGAAAAAAAGAAAAAAAAAAAAAAAAAGTGATGCAGAGGCAGTCACTCACCACCAGCAGACTGATGCCCAGTTGATCCCCAAGCAAGGACTACTTTGAAAAAACTCCCCCAATTTTATTGCTGAGCATGACTCTCTATGGCATGAAATACCTCTTTGGTCAATTCAGGTCAGCTGTGACAGCTGTGTCGCCTCCCAGCCTCTTGCCTACTTACTGTGGGGCAGCATGGAAACAGAGAAGGCCTTGATGCTGGGCAAGCACTGTTCAGCAGTAGCTAAAACACTGGTGGTGTGTTATCAATACTGGTTTGGTCACAAATGTAAAGCACACACTATATGGGCTACTATGAATTAACTCCATCCCAGCCAAATCCAGTACAATCTGTTAAATGGATGTTTCTAATGAATAAAAAAACCCCAAACAAACAAAAAACCCCAAACCAGAATCTTTAAATTGCTTACTTTGAGCTTCAACATGGACAGTGAAATTTTTTTTTGTTTTGATTTTGAGTAATACCGTCTTTGAAAAATACTTTAAGTAAGTATGAATAGCTCTGGATAGTCCTAAGCAATAAAGATTTTCAACAATATATTAGGGGTATGTCTCCAGCTTGTGATACAGAGCACAAGTATTATCTTAAGTTTGTGAATATGCAGTTCAGTTGTTTTCATAGGGTTAACTGTGTTATAGCCAAGAACAAACAAGAGCAATTATTGTTGCTTTAAAGAGAAAATAATAAAATAGATAAAATTAAACTTTTCTGGTAATCAATAATGGAATTAAGATGATTAAAGATCTGTGATAATACTGTCATTCCTTAGTTTCATGCTTTCTTTTCATGCGTTATTCAAATAATAACCAAATACTGTGTTCATATTCAGCACACACACTGCTTTCTTGGAGTCAGGTCTATTTCTCGTGAAATGTAGAAAGTCATCCTTTTTATGCCAGGATTTCTCATGTCTTTTTTTCTCTCCCCTGCCCTCTTCCATTCTCTTTTTTCTTTCCCTTTCTTTTTTCTTCCTTCCCTTACAAGGCTGTCCAATAGCCAAATTGCATTACCTTTCATTATAACTCTCATGTCAGAATTTATAACCCATAGTTGCTTCTATGTCTATGTAAAGAAAATGATCTAGCCTCTTCATAGCTTTCCACCTGTGTAGGGCCTTTTCCTTTGGCTTTCTCAAGGCCATACAATTTCTTTCCGGTCTTCTAAACCTTAGCTGGAAGATGGTGTTTTCTTGTGCTCATATGCTGCTTCCACTTATATTTCTCCTTGTAACTTTTTCTGTCCATTTTTCTCAGTATATCTTAAAGAGAGTCTCTGGTATTCTGTCATACAGATTTCCAAGGAACTAACCCCTTACAATTATGAAAAGCAGAAAAACAAACATAAAAACTCAACAAGGAAATCCATTCATTTATGTCATGTTTATTGCGTACTCTTCAGATAATATTGTTTATGGATCTTTGCTGGTAAAGATTTTTGCTGAAGTGATAGGGCTTTTTCTGTTTACCAATGTAGCTTCTTTGCCAAGCTTGAGTTAAGGAGCTTTTCAGGGAATACCTGAGGAGTTAAAAATAGAAATGTCTGAAAGGATATATTGTATGAGAGAAAAAATAAATTTAGTGTTGAACTTAAGCACAATTATCTAACCAATGAAGTGAAAGTTCTACCACACATACGTCTGCATTAATTACAGTCCCTTAATTAGCAGGGTACCCATTAGCTACCCTCTACACATCTTATTCCACATTGCCATTAGAGTCTTTTTGCATAGCTTTATCCATTTTTGTGAATACACAAAATTTAAGGCAAAGATTGTTTTTCATATTTTGGGTTTGAAAAAGTGTCCTTTTCCTAGTTAATTAAAATTTTTAATATATGGAATGTTTTGGTAGCATGAATTCTCAGCTTAAGGACTGTGATATTCACTTGTAAATGTGTCATTGATTCCTCTCAGAACAAATTAATCCTAATCCTTCTTTTGTTTGTGAGAGATAAATTTATTCCTTTAAATATTTCCCCTGTAATTTCTGAATATGTTGTATTTCTGTTATTTTCTTCAGGGATAGGATATCCTGAACAAAGCAAAATACAGCTATTGAGGGCTCACCATCGATTAATATAATGGCATTATATTGTGATAAGAACCTTCATAACAGTTTATTTATTTTAATATTTTACATAAAGTTTTAACTGGTCCTGTTCACAGTGTGGAAATTTTCATTATGACCCAACAGTTCTCAAGTTATTTTATGTTTTGGTTTGGTTTTGGGGTTTTGTGTTTTGGATTTGCTTTCTTTGTTTGTTTATGAGAATGTTATAGTTAGTTTAAAGGCAAATTGTGCACATTCGTTGTTTAAATTCTCCTAATGTATTTGTTAATACATTTTACCTTGTTAGTAGTGCAGAAGCTCATTTGTCATGCTATTTCTCCATCCTCCTTTGGTCAATTCCAGTGCAGGATCATATTGTTTAAAGTATATGGGACTCCTCCCCTTTCTTGTCAGATGGAGCTATTAATTATGAAACATAATAGTAATAATGTAAATAATTATATCTAACAATTATTTCTTTTGTATTTGGCCATTTTAGTAGAAACATCAGCTTGATGTAATATTATGTGTAGGTCTTAAATACAGGACCTTCCCAAATCTGATAATAGTGTTTTTCATTATAACATAAACAATGCAGACAGATAACAGCCAAAAAAGTATGTACAAAGTATATTGAAAGTAAATTTAATACACAGACAGCCACATGAATCTTTTAATGTTCAGATCAGCTCTGATGTAGATGCATGTCCTGCAGATACATAATAAGACATTGCAGTTATTAATTTGGAAATCTGGTCTTTTGGAACAATATAAAATAAAAGTAGAAAACACTATTCTTAGTGATTGAAGAAAACCATGTTCCTTTCATTTTTTTCAACATCATAGGGTTCCCTGTACTTCACTCTGTCAGGATACCAAAAACACCTGGAAAACTTTTGAGGACCTCATAACTCAGGTTATTCAGGGAAAGAATGCTTCACTCACAACTTAATTCTTTCAAGATTGTCTTGTTATCCTCTGTTTTGTTGTCTTGCTTTGACAAGAGTCTATTTTCTTGCTTACATCTGCCATCAGTCGAAGGGGTAGAATTCAAGAAGACTAACAAGTTTATAAGAAACAGTTTGTTGAGCACTGAATTTAGATATACTTCTGAAGTAACTGCTGATTTGCAGTCTACTACCACTGCTAGTGAAAGATAAAATCCTTTTTAGAATGTTTCCACTTACTTGCCCAGTCAAACTGTTGCAATGTGCTGAGTCTCCTAACCAAGCGATAACATCTTTTCAAAATACAGAACTGCTATTTGCAGCTCTTATTTTTTGGTTCCAAGTGATTGTCTTGAAGAAAACAATGGTTGAATTTTAATCTGTAGCAACATGACAAATTTTTTTGTTTGATAATTATGGTGAGCATTTCATCATCTGAATTGTGAGAAACCTTGCAAAATTGCATACTGCATATTTTTTAAAAAAAAACATTCATTGAAGGATTGTTTTGAAATGGTTACACTACCCAAACAGATGCATTTCATTCCTCGGTTACAATAACAATGGCATTTTACACAATTACAGAATTTAAATACACTAATAAACAGTAGTTTAAACTCGTCTGTTATATTATGGAAATGTGCAATGAACACACGTTCATAACCAAAAGCATAACAGTCCTTTCTTACAAATAGCTCATTTTATCAGTATTTTCCTTTCATTATTTTTCTTTGAGTTTTTGTTTATTTTCCTTTCTAATACTGAAATGATTCTATATTTCTGCTAAAGTCCAGAAACAATTATTTACTTCAATCTTAGTGTTAGGTCCTTGCACTTTATATATGGCTCAAATACAGTTTTGAGGAAACATAGCTGGATGTTGGTGTATTTTCCCTATTTATTTTTTTCCTATAAGCCAAGTGTGTAGGGTTGGTTCTAAGTTCAGCTGAAATAAGTGGAAATTTTTTTTCTAACTTTGTCACTAAACCAACCTGAATTTCATCTTCGTTGAACTGGGAATGTTACTAAAATGAAACATTAAGGCAGTGCAGAAATGTTTGTAATTTCTGGTAATAGTCTAAGTACATTTTTAAAGGAAGGTCACAGACTTCTGTTCCTCTGTGATTTTTCCTTTACTTCTGAAAGAGGGTTTTGTCCCTTCTTTTCTCTCTTCTATATTTCCCTCTTTACACATTTTCCTTTCATTTTATGCCAGTTTGCCTCTTCAGTCTCTTTTTTCTATTACTCGCTGCAATGCCTGTTAAAATTCTTTTCCAAACACTTTAAACAACTTACATACATTTAATATTTGTATTTATTTTAAACTTAAGAACTCAGTTAACATTTTTTTCCCCGGCACTTTTTTACTCAACAGTTAAGTGCACATAGAAGTATTATGGCCTTTTTTTTATTTATGCAATAGTATTAATATCAAAGCATAGAAGGCAGCTATAGGTTACCTGAAGTTCCATGTAATTTTAAGCAACATAGCCGTCTGTTCATGTTTACAGACAGAGGTGGAGATTGGCAGAAAGAAATATCTATGGTATGGGCTCGGTTTTGGGGCCACTCCTATTTAAGATCTCTATTGATGATCTAGACGATGGGATCGAGTGCACCCTCAGTAAGTTTGCAGATGACACCAAGTTGGGTGGGAGTGTTGATCTGCTCGAGGGTAGGGAGGCTCTGCAGAGAGACCTGGACAGGCTGGAGCGATGGGCTAAGGCCAACTGTAGGAGTTTCAATAAGGCCAAATGCCGGGTGCTGCACTTGGGCCACAACAACCCCCAGCAGTGCTACAGGCTTGGGGAGGAGTGGCTGGAAAGGTGCCAGTCAGAGAGGGACCTGGGGGTGTTGACTGACAGCCGGCTGAACATGAGCCAGCAGTGTGCCCAGGTGGCCAAGGCGGCCAATGGTATCCTGGCTTGTGTCAGAAATAGCGTGGCCAGCAGGGAGAGGGAAGTGATCTTACCCCTGTACTCAGCACTGGTGAGGCTGCACCTCAATTCCTGTGTTCAGTTTTGGGCCTCTCACTACAAAAAGGACATTGAATTACTCGAGCGTGTCCAAAGAAGGGCAACGAAGCTGGTGAAGGGTCTGGAGCACAGGTCTTATGAGGAGTGGCTGAGGGAACTGGGGTTGTTTAGTCTGGAGAAGAGGAGGCTGAGGGGAGACCTCATCGCCCTCTACAGCTACCTGAAAGGGGTTTGCAGAGAACTGGGGATGAGTCTCTTTAACTAAGTAATAGCAACAGGACAAGAGGGAATGGCCTCAAATTGCGCCAGGGAAGGTTTAGACTAGAAATTAGGAAGCATTTCTTTCCAGAACGGGTTGTTAGGCGTTGGAATGGATTGCTCAGGGAGGTGGTGGAGTCCCCATCCCTGGAGGTGTTTAAGAGTAGGGTCGACATAGCACTGAGGGATATGGTGTAGTTGGGAACTGTTAATGTTGGGTTGATGGTTGGACTGGATGGTCGTCAAGGTCTTTTCCAACCTAGATGATTCTGTGATTCTGTAATATCAATTGCGTATATTCCCAGTTTGATTCAGCACTTATTCAGAACTATACTGCTGGTTTGTGTGTGTGTGTTTGGTACTTTGTGGATTTTGTTATTTTTTATTTTTTTTTTAAAGTCATAATTTACTCTGACAGGAGGCAAGTAGAGAAGCCAGGAACTAACTTGATTTGTGAGAATCCCTCTGAGAAGTGTACAAAAGAAGCTACTCTTGTAGGCTGCAGTGTGTGCTTATGTGGAACTGTAATGATATAACTGAATGCTGTGGGAAAAATTATTTTATACTCTGGTTTTCAAGAGTACTGTTACTAAACTTGCTTTCTTATCTGCTAACACAAGGGTTGAAATTATACATAGAATCACAGAATGGTTTGGGTTGGAAGGGACCTTTGAAGATCATCTAGTTCACGCCCCTGCCATGGGCAGGAACATCTTTCACTAAATCAGGTTGCTCAAAATCCCATCCAACCTGACCTTGAACACCTCCAGTGATGGGGCACCCACAACTTGGAACACAACATTCTTGCTCTAACTCAAGAAAAGTACAATCAGATTGATAAATATTATGACATGAATAATTTCCTGATTTTTTAACAGAAAGCATAGCATGGCTTTCAAATATTAGTTAAAAATGTCCTAACATTCAGCTCCCTGCTGTGTTCAGATTTTTAAAAATTGCTTTGAATTACAGTTCTGACAAAAGCAGAGTTGTTGGATCAATTTAATACCATTATTACCTTGTGCCTTTTGTCTTTTCTATCTCTCTGAAATGGGAAAGGATATCCCACAAACCTGAAATTATAATCATCTTACTCCTATTGTTGTAATTCAAACTGACCTATGCATCTTCAGAGTAGGAAATAACCATTTATTTGAGAATGAAATAAAAGGATAGACATGATCATGTGGACTAAAATGTTTTCCATTTCTGCCTAGATTATGTGTATCCAACTGTTCTAAGACAAAGTGATGACACCTGAATTATTTGGGTACTTGTTCTGTGTCACTATTGAATTACACATAGTCTTCAAACATTTCTTCTGCTTTGATCTGTGCCTGATTTGGCTTTCTGCACAATGTTTGTTTTAGTTGCATACAGAAAGAGTAGTTAATCAACATTTTTTTTGCTGTTTAATGAACAAATTTCACATACAAAATATATATTTCAATATCCTGGATTTCGCTCAAACAAGTCTGGTGAGGGAACTGTAATAATGCTAATAAACAATTATAGCTTTTAAAATAGATACCATAGATTGTTTAAATATCATTTCAAACCTTTCAAAGTACCACATAGTTTTGCACAAAAGGATTTCCTATGTTAAATTAACTGGGGTGCATTCTCATGAGACTGGGTAAAATAAATGTCAAGAATATTGAAGTGACCCTGAAAAAAACCCATAAACCCAGAAAATTTAGTTTTACGCTAAATTTAAAATTAATCAAAATCTGTTAAAAGAGAGGAAATGCTCTTGTCCTTAAACTATAATGACCGCATATCAAGACTAAATAAAAAGGGAAGGAAAAAATTGTAATAGTTTGTCACTGTTAATTTAAAATACCTGGTACCTCAATGCTAAAAGTGTCTTAATTAAAATTATATAGGTCATCTAAGATATGATAGTAAATGAAAGTTAGTTATTAATGCCTACTGTAGCATTGCCTCAAGGTTTTATGTTTTCAGGGTTTTTTTGTGATTAAACTCAGATACCGAAATCCTCAACTACAAGGTTTCTTTTTGGAATAATAACAGTATTACTTGGAAACAGTTTCTTATTTAAACCCATTTTATTGATTTTTATTTCTCCCCCCCCCCCCCCCCGAATTACTATTTTTCTATTTATTAATGAAATCATTTTTTCTATTGTTTATCTGGTAGATATAGCACAACTTTTTCTACCGTGATTTATACAATTGACTATGTTGTTTATTATAGTAAATTAATAATAGGGAAAAATTATATTTTTTCATTAATCTGTGTGTATCTGCATGTATGTATATTTATATACATGTTCATATATACACATTAAAACTTTTAGAGTTTTTTACTTTAATTTAATTTACAAGTATTTATGAATTCAAGAAAGATCCTTTAAAACATTATAATTATGGAATGTGCCTTAATATAACTCTCCATATCATTTTAACATACTTTTTAAAGTATTTCAATTTAGAAATATTCTTATAGCTTTCAATCACTGTCATGAACACATATTTAGAACTAGATTTTAGATATCAATAAATGTTAATAATATTGAACTAGGTTGCATTAACATTCTCGTTATCATCATTACTAAAAGTGTTTATGTTTTCTATTAAAATATACCTTAACATTTTCTTTTAATTGCAGCTGAATGCGGAGCCTCCACGACAAATAATGAAGGAATCTTATTGTCCCCAAATTATCCTCTTAACTATGAAAACAACCATGAATGTATTTATAGCATTCAGGTACAAGCAGGGAAAGGAATCAATATTTCTGCCAGAACATTTCATTTAGCCCAAGGAGATGTTCTTAAGGTATGTAATCATGTAACTTATTTGTTATTTCTAAACTTGTAGTTCCTCGTATTGTCGAAGTTTATCTGTCTGTGGTAGTGTCAGGTAAGTTTGTAATAAGCACCTCTTAGTAAATATGTATCGAAACCAGTTCCATTTCTAAAAAGTTAAAAATTAGGCAACCTAAGGTGTTTCTCTAGTCAACATATATTTTTCTGACTACATACAACTAAAAAAGAGATTGAAACTCTAAACCATATGGTGCCTTAATGTGTATTTGTAGTCTACTCTTAGTGTTAAATATTCATCAATTACATCTTTTGTAAATCCTATTTTCTTCCTCAGTATCTTCATAACTTGAGCTGTGATCTAAACATAATAAACATTACACCCAGAAGCTTAATTTAATACACTGTCTACCTACTGCATTTTGTACATGAGGTTTACACTTTAAACGACTTTAATCTTGTGTGGTATGTAACATCTCCTGCAATTTCGCAGCAATTACATTTGAAGAGAATTTTTGCATTAAACAAAGAAACAAAAAGGGGAAAAACAGAATAATAAAACTTTCCAGAGTTTTATAGAGTGATTTCAGTCTACAAATTCTGTAGCATTTACTTTGATTTGTTCATAGATTTTATTATTGTATTCCCCAAAATATATATTTCCAAATGCATGTATTGCTTAACCAACAACATATTTAAAGTTGCTGATGATCAGGGTGTGTTTTAGTACTGTCCTGGGAAAACACGACAAACACATACCATCTAAATACCATAAATATCTGTAAAATGGATTCAATAATTGTCTAAGTTTTCAGACTATATAATTAAACTTGCCTCTCAGAAATCAAAGAAACAAGAGGTACCATGCCAATTATGTTTGATTTAAAAAGTTTTTCCACCATATTCTGCCATGTAGTTATGAAAATGAGAAGGATTATGGAACGATACATTTCTAAGAAACAGCTACGATTCAGACTGCTTTTTAGCTCATCTAACTTTAGCCATCTGAGTATTAGGTTAGGATTTCTGTCAGACATAGGCATTTCCAAAAGGGTTTAATTATACTTAAGGCATAAGCAGACCTAAACAACTAATGTAAGATGAAATCAGGCAGGAAGAATAAAATAAATTTAAAAAAATGTTTTAAATAAAAATAAGTATTATGTTCTTCATAAAACAAAACACAGTCAAAACAAAATAAACCAAAGGCTACTAAATACCCATTTTATTTTGGCCTCACTGCTTATTTCAGAACCAAGTAGATATATTTTAATTTTTACATTCATTAATACAGAAAGATTTAATTTGAAAGATGCTTAGTATTTATTAACTTATAAATAGCATGGCAGAAAACCAAACAAAACTCCCCAGTTATTCAAGCTAATGTTAAAACATCCAGATGATGTGTGCAAGTATGTAATTTTAATGGTTTTGGAATTTCTTAATGAAGCAGAAAAATTAGTGAAGTTATGGTAAGATCTTTAACCAAAATAATCATAAGATTTGAGTCAGGTCATGTGAATTTGAATCCTTATCCATCCAAATCACTATCCTAATGTTTCTGTCCACATTTTTTATGCTCATCCAATCAAAGAATACAACTGCATTTTCCTCAAGAGTTTTTAGTTTGAAACCTTTCAAATCTATTATCTTAGTGTAAAAGTCATAGCACTGGAGGGAGGGAGCTGCAGTTATATACAGTTACAGCAATATAAACTTTTATATAAATATAAATAAATACGAATATAAATCAAGACAAACTTTTTTCTTCTTTTTTCTTCCTTAATCATTTAATGCACATACAATTTTAAAAAGATCCATGCATTTAAGTTTTCTCAAGTGCCATTCCAACCATGTGCACTACAGATGTTTAACCAGAAAATGTTAACTCAGAGGCTTATAAAATGGAATTCTACTTTAATATTGCTACTCAATTAATGTGAACTTAAGAGTAATGCCAAATTAATTATAAATGGAGGGAGGCCACCACTCAGCTGTAAATGTCATTGGCAGAAATATTTGCTGTGTTTTGCAGGTGTGTCTATTAGGTGAAAGTAGTATCTAGTAATTAAAGTGTTTTTCAGATCAGCAGTCTTGAATTATAATAATGAGCTGAAGATAGCCCCAAATCTATTAAAAAAATACAAGAAGTATTATTTATTATGATTATCACTTTTTTTTCAGCCTATCTTTCATTGTAGCAAGACAGAGGCACTTGACGTTTAATATTGTGGGAAGGAATTATATCTGGAACTCATCGTGTCTTTTCTTGCCTCATCTCTCAGTTGAAGCTCTTACAAATTGTCTTAATCCCATAAGACTGTTTTTTGATGTGTTCATTTGAGAAGGAGGTTTGTTTCAGGAAATATAAAGAAGCAGTCGCACATTCCAAAACTTTTCTCATGGAACCAGTTCTGAAGTTGGTCCCTATTATTATTGATTACTGCTTATCTCCAGGAGCTGAAAAAGAATCAGTGGAAGATTTGGTGTGTGATTGACTTGGGAATATGCCTAGTATTTATCATTAATATCTTCAAGATAAGGAAAGTAGTCTTGGTTATCCACATTTTTTTCCTGTATTCTCTTAGACCGATTTACATTAATCCCAGTAAAACATCTTTGAAGACAAGTTTGCAGACACTTCATTTTATTTTTGCAGAATTTGTAGCTAAAATGAAAAAAGAGAAAATACTGCTTGATTTGCCTGTTTTGCTGACTTTGGAGAATACGCATTTGGCTACAGGACTAGGACATTAAGATTATACTTTAGTTTTAAGTGAATCAATAATAGTCAACAAATGCGTACATCTATCTAATATATACCACTACTTTGTAAATGTATATAAATATTAATGCCTTGACCAAAGTCTAAGAAATATCTGAGGTAAGTAAAGAATAATGATGTCTTCTAGAATGAAAAATGTCAATGGAAGGAAGTTGAGTTAAAAAATAAATAATCATCCAGTCTTATACTAAACAGCTGAGTGATGTATAGTGAGTGACAGTTACCTTTTAACTATGAAGTAGGGAGGGTAATGAATTCACCATTTGAAAACCAAAATACTTAAACAACACCTTCCAGACAGGACTTCCTTTCCCCAAACACAATTAAAGCAACCCTGTATTATTTCATAATTAAAGCTCAGTTTTTTAGCTACAGACTTTGGTTAAGAAATGGATAATGGATCTCTGTTCTTCAGAACTGATAGATTAAAATGTTGACAAAGAAGTTAATCATGTACTTTGTGTTACTTTTTCTATCAGCTAATATTTTAGATTATTAGAGCTATTCAGATAAAATTCCATTCAAAGAATAAAGAAACTGAATATTCTACTAAATTTTTGATATGTTATTTAATCAAGTCATGGGGTCTACTGCTTACCACATGAATTAACTGACCATGGATCAAATTTATACCTGACAAGCACTGTGATTGAAACAATGAAACAGCTGGACTGGGAATACAGCATTAGAGGCAAACAGCATATTTAATGCAAAGAAATCACCACCCTTACTGTTACTCCCCAGGCAGTGAAGGAGGAGTTCCCATTTATCAATTCTGAACTGGTATAGAACAAAGGTTTCAGAACATATAATTTGTTTTTTATTTGCTTCATTTAGTATGCAATTCTCTTTTTATCTTTTTGATGTAAGTGCTCTGGCTACTTACATTAATGTTGTATGTGGGTTTTTTGTTTTGCTGGTTGGTTTTTATTGGAAAATATAAGAAATATATGTGTGTCTACTTTTATTTTTTTGTGCAGGGCTATAACCTGCTCTTGGTAGTGCCACATCTTGTTTTAATATTCATGAAAGTTTCATGAAGGCATATGAAGAATTTAAGATCTGTACAGTCACTATATGCAAATCCATTAATCTCAGAAACTGTATAACAATTGTTTCTTTCTTTGTAATTGTACTGATAACTGAATTTGTGCACTACATTTCCAGAATACAAAATTTTTAGAGTAAATTTCCTCTGTGGGAGGCAGGGGAAAATAATACATGGTTTCCAAATATGAGAACATTTCTACCTGCATTTTTTCCCTTGCTTTTATCTCCATTCACCAGTTTGGCTTGTAAACTCTGTAGTCTCTGTTAGCTGTAAGCAAACCCTTTTGATATGCACAGAAAGGAACAGAGTTGCCATTCTACTTGCCTGAATAGTCCATTGTTAGTGGTGAACAATTCATTGGTGTTGAAATCAGCTGAATGTAGAAAGTATTCTTGTATGTCAAAGATTTTTTAATATACTTTTCTAATTTACTGGGGGGAAAGGTATCTTTTATTATAATTGAAGCTTGAACAAAGATAATATGATTATTTTCTTTATTTTCAGTAGATATCAACATAAATAAAAATGTACGCATGCATGATACTAATTACTGAATACTTTTCTCTTAATGTTAAAAAAAACCAAACCCCTGCCCTGAAAAGATCTGCAGGCAGCTTCCATAAATTAACCTGAAACAAAAGAGAAAGGAACACCAAGTATGAAAAGGACTGACATGGAAAAAATATCAGTTGTTTGTGGGGATTTTTTTTTCCTTTTGTAGTAGGTTATGTGCTTGGCAGTATGTAGAGTGAGAGCTGATGGGCCAGATGAGTTTGCAACTATGTGGAATAACATAGTTTTAAGAATTATTTTTGATAATGCAAAGAGCAATCTTTCTTTTCCTTCTACTAAAACACTCAGTGCAGCAACAGGCAGGTAATGGTGCGTCAATAAACCAAATAGAAGAACTGGCATCAAGGGTCTCCTTATCCTGGGCTTGGCTCAGCACTCTTCGTGCTCTTGCAAAATATGGAGCTTTCAGTTTTACTGCATTTGTTTGCCGTCTCACCTGTGGGCCAGCTTTGAAATGTGTGCATGATTCAGTTTTTGAGGGTTTTTATGCAAAGACCTTGAAAGGAGGTAATGTTTGGGGGCTTTGCTAATTTGCTTCTTAAGAATCTCCACACTTGCTATTATAATCTTTCCGGAATATCATCCTGAAAACATGAGTGAGAAATAGGTAATAAATACAGGGGAAAAAAACCCCACACCAAACATATGGGTGCTTTTCTGTCTTTATATTAGTGCTTCTATTTGCATGCGATATAAATGATACATTTGACAGGGTGTTGACAGCCTCAGCTTTGAGATGCTGATTTTATGTTATTTCTTCTCTTTATAAAGGCACAGATCTTCATATCCATATGCCTTTTACGTTTCAATGACAAATCTCAAAAATAGTTTGATTAAAATGCACAGATTTCATACATTCACTTTATAATATTCCCTTGCTAAAATTTTATGGAGTTAAATAAGTTAGCAGAAACAAGACCATCAATTTCCATTTAAATTTGTTGATAGTGGAACCCCATGAAAGCTTAGGAAGTCTTATATATTCTGTAGCCATAAATGCAAACATAACCTGTCTTCCCCAAGTTAAACATTACATCAGTTCAAATCATATTTATCTAAAGTGTTCACTATTAGCATCCTTCCCTATAACATTTCAAAATATCACTGCGATATGAAGGACATAAATGCAATTTTCTGTGCCTTTGCTCCTCTTTATGAATTAATCATTTATCAGAACAGGTCTTTAAATAGCTGATAAGGATGGACCACTGTTTTCCAAATATCTTGTCACTGACATGTTCAGGCATTATATTATTCAGGCCATACATTTAGCACCCATGTGAAATAAATCCAGATGTGCTGGCAAGGCCTGTAAGAAAGAATATTCCTAAATTAAAAGTAAGATAATGGTACTACCTTAATTCACATATAATCTCGTCTTCTGGATCAAATTCTGAAGCTGAATTATTAATTTCAAAATCTTTAGCAAAACTCCCACCTATTTTAGGAACGTTAGAAAGAAAATGCTGGTTCTTCAAATCTCACAAGAGAATGTAGGCTGTTACCACTTTGCAACTTAAACTGTATAATTTAAATTACATCTAGAAATTTCTATTTAGTGCCCATTAACTTGAATGAAGCACAAAAATGACAACATGACTTAAATTGAGAATTATACTACAAAATACACATCCATTTATTGTCCTAAGGGAGATCCCACTCTGAAGAAGAGGACTATATGTTACTCTGAATATCTGTAAGTCAGCAACCAAAAGAAAATAAAAAAATTCAGTTTCATGTTCAGATGAATCACATCTTCTCCAAATACAGTTCTCCTACTTAAAGAATCATAAAGTTTCAGAAGTGTTAGGGTACTTTAAATTTTGTTCCTTCATAGAAATAATATAGACTTAGAAGTATTCTAACAGTGGGGCAGCTAGTTAGCCCATAAAATAGTATTAGTGTCAACTCTGGAGAGATGACAGTTAACAAAATTGGCCATAAAATGTGTGTGGGGAAATTCTAACATGGAGAAAATTTGTATCATGAGGTGGCTTATGGGAAGTTCTGGTGAGATGTTGAGAATAGTTGGTATAACTTATTATTAGCTTCCTTTGGTTAAGTATAAGTGATACACACATAGCAGGAAATGGATTACTCTTATGCAGTGTTTAAAAATAAAATAAATCCTGAAAACTTGTGTGTTATTATTAATAAGTGGCTTGGAGAGATTAGGAGAAAGAGCATCAAATTTAAACAGGGTTTTCTTTAAGTCTGTCATGATGTAAATATCTCCATAAGTTAACAGTAATTCTCCTGGAATGGATGTTTTTCTTTCAGTTACCGGAGCAAGACTAAGTCCATCTCAGAACTAATTTTCTGTTGTTTTTTTACTGACTTGATTACTAATCTCAGTACAGTTTTAAAGAAGTTTGAAATAAAATTAAGAAATCCATTTTAATACTGTTATATATTTTTAAAAAAATTATTTTTTAGTTGATAAGCATTAATTGCACTTTTTTTTTCTTTAAATTCATATTTTTACTCCATTTAAGGACATTGGCATTTAAGTGTGAAGTTTGCTTGGAATTTATTTGCTTGATCAGTAGAAAACAAACAAAAAAAATGATGCCAAGTCATTTAGCTGTGCTTCTTAAACTGCTGTACAATTATTTATTCATTAGAGATAGCTAGAAATGGCTTATTTGTTTTATTTCAACAGATCATTAAATGTAAAGTCTCTGTTATTGCTAGAGATGAGGATTTCTGCACAATAGGGTTTATGTGTATAAGTCATTCTCACAGATGGAGAACAGACATCATAATAGTTCACATCCACTTTGTTGCCTTACAACTACTGCTGGTGTATTTTTTAATTTCATTGTGGTATAAATTCCTGTTTACAAATGTAAGGTTTAATTACAAGTTAATAGAATTAGATCTTATTTAGAACTGGAGACAATTCCCTATTTTTTTACTAAAACTTTAGAATTTCCCTATATTGCAATTTGAAAATTATTCAGAGATCAATTTATTGATTTGCAAGGGAAATTTTTCTTAAAATCTATTTACCAAAGTTTTAGTTACTGTAGAAGTCACTAAATAAATCCTACATGACATAGTGTTTGGGTTAGTAATTATTATTAAGTTATAGTTTAACTGTTTTTAGGAATGATAGGAATGCAGCAACCTGTGATGTTTTAAAGCAGCCAAGCTTGTAAGGAAATTTGCTAGGAATTATTAAAAGATTGTTCTATATATTTAATAGTCTGATAGAAGTTTCTGTTTCAAATATGGAAAAGAACAACTCTTGAAGAAAAATGACTAATAAAACTGCTGTGTTTCAATTTACATATAGATTACATACTCCTTCAATTTACAGAAGCAGTTGTTTGATTTATTTTATTTCCTAGTCTCCTTTTACTTTATAGTAATATTTGAACCTCTCTTTACATAAAAAAGAAAAAAAAAAAAACAACCCAGATGTTGGTTTAACAATCCAAAGTTGGGGAGATGTGAGCTTTTTTATTACACCACCTCAGTGACTTGAGGCAGACACAGCTACACAAAATAGGTGTTTGCTGATAGGTTGTGACCAGCATTACAATACTGGCAGTAAAAGAGAAAGCACAGGTTTAAAAACACTGAGCTGATATGGCACCTCTGTCCACTTCCATTGTTATGCAAAAATGGAACTGACATATTTTAAATTGTGCATTTGAAAAATCACCACAATTAAGTCAGCTTAGCTCAAGAGAGGCAAACAGCATATCCAAAGAATAATCCAGGTTGACTGGCAATAGATATCCTTTGACAGAGCTGTCCTCCCTCTTAATAGAGATGTACAGAATTATCCTGTAAATCAAAGATCTCATTTTTTTTCTTCATAACTGTAAAACTTGCATTTGTTTTACAGATCTATGATGGCAAAGACAACACTGCTCACCTGTTGGGTGCATATACTGGGGCATCATTAAGAGGCCTGACACTAAGTAGTACTTCAAATCATTTGTGGTTGGAATTTAACTCAGACATGGAGGGCACTGATGAAGGTTTTCAGCTTGTGTATACCAGTAAGTATCTGAGACAACAGTAGTAATAGATTTACGATCTTAAATGAACGAAAAGTCTTTGCTCATAATATGAAAAGGCAGTCAAAAGACAAATAATGATAAAATCAAAGGCAAATCACTCATCTCTCATCAAAATAATATAGTTTCATAATTGTACCTCAAAAATCCAAAACGTGTAGGATACTGAAGCCTTGTTTTGACAGTACTTTGCATAGGTTGATACTTAAACCACTGTCTTTTTCCTAGAGAGTTATTTTGAAGTTTTTTTCAGTCTTGGAAAAGGTAAGAAAAAATTTTCAATTAATTGTATTAGCACATAAAAATATCTAAGTGTAAGTAGTTTTAAATGTGTAACCAAACCCCATTGTTTCATGTAGATAATTCATAAGTAAAAGACATTCTCCATCTTAAAACTTGTGTCTGATACCAGCTTTGCCTTAGACTAGCAGTTTCTGATCTTGGATTATTGTTTGGAATAATACAGTTTGGAACCAAACTGAAAAGAAAGGTTCCTAACAAAAACTTCTTACCTATATATAGACTGACAAAATTAAACTATAAAGATTAGAAGAGGAAAAACCTTTTCGGATCTCTGGCCTAGAGGGTATACAGGAAATAGTAATACATATCTATTTTATCAAGTGGCAAGTTCTGAAAATATATATGACTGTTACATGTGTCTATTGACAAGTAGTGTATATGATTTCTTTAGTGTATAATTATTTTATCATGACTGAATTATTATATAAAACTGAATTTTTAGCAAGCAGAACAGTATTATAAGGTAATTCTGCAATGTAGCTGCTAAAATCCTTTTTTCTTCCTGTGCTTAAATCAATCATTTTCACTTGTTCAAAAAATGTTCTTATGCTTCAAAAACTCTCCATCATGTTTTTAAAACTAATTCTAATAAAAATAAGTCTAGCATAATGAAAGGAAAATATTTCAAGATACTACAAGAGTATGTAATTATTTTTCAGGTGAAAGTTGCATAATTATACTATGTATTAGCCTGTGATAGCATAGGACTATACCCTATGATTAAAGATAGGCCTTCCAGTGCTGTGTTACTATGTAAGTGTCAAGGTATTTAATTTTTCTTACTTATATAGGTACGTGCAAGCCCAACACTTGAACCTTATCATTAACATTTCCTGTCATTTGAGACAGGCATTCTCACAGAACACACTTTCCTACCCTGAAGAGTTATTAGCCTGAATCTTCTTTTGTAGATATTTGTAGAATTGGAAGAGAACAACTGAGAAAAACTCACAGGTCAAAATAAAGATAGGGAGGAAAGAGAAGATGAAAAAACAAAGTGATGCAAAGTCAGTCACTCATCACTTCCCACAAGCAGAACAATGCCCAGCCAGTCTCTGAGAAACAGCCCCTTTGGAAAGACTATCCCCTAGTTGAATGACTCAGCATGATGTTATGTGGCATGAAATATCTCTTTGATCGCCTGGGGTCAGCTGTCCCAGCTGCGTCCCCTTCCAGTCTCTTGCCCACTTCCAGCTTACTTGCTGTGGGGGCAGAGTGAGAAACAGAGAAGAACTTGATGCTGCGCAAGTACTGCTCAACAATAGTAGAAACATTGGTCTGTTATCAACACTGGTTTAGTCAATCTAAAACACAGCACTTTATGGACTCCATCTCCTTTACACTCTCTCTTCAGATTTATAGGCATGGATAAGATCCCCCTGAGCCTTCTCTTCTCCAGGCTGAACAGTCCCAGCTCTCTCAACTTTTAGGAGAGATGCTCCCATCCCCTAATCATCTTAGTGGCCCTTCACTGGCTCTCTTCATTAGCTCCACATCTCTCTTGTACTGGGGAGACCAGAACTGAACACTACTCCAGATGTGGCCTCAACAGTGCTTAGGGTAGAGGGGAAGAATCATGTCTGTCAACCTGCTGGCAACATGCCTACTAATGCAGCCTAGGATAGCATTAGCCTTCTCTGCTACAAGGGTACGTTTCTGGCTCATGTTCAGCTTGGCATCCACCAGGACTCCCAGGTACACTTCCACAAAGCTGCTTTCCAACTGGATGTTCCCCAGCATATTCTGGTGCATGAGGTTGTTCCTCCCCATTTGCAGGACTTTGCACTTCTCCATGTTGAACTTCCTGGGGCTCATGTTGGCCAGTTTCTCCAGCCTGTTGAGATCACTCTGGATGGCAGCATGACCCTCTGGTATACCAGCCACTCCTAGTTTCATGTTATCATCAAACTTGCTGAGGGTACACTCTTCTCCTTCATCCAGATCATTAATGAAGATGTTGAATGGGATTGACCCCCTATTGACTCCTAGGGCACACCACTAGTTACTGGCCTACAACTACATTTTGTGCCACTAATCATCACCCACTGGCCATTTTTCATTTTGGGAAAGACAGCTAATACTTGTTTTGCATAGACCATGAAGCCTTCAAAGAGTACCATGGGCTTACCCTGGTGCTTTTAAGCACTAAATAAAATCCCCACAAGATGTAATGAAACATTCTGTGTCTTCAGGGACACTGTGTGAGGATTCATCCTCTTTCAGTTGCCTAAAATATCTAACTACTGCCATTCTAGATCCCCTTCACTATGCCCCTAGCTATGAGGTGCTTTTCCAGAAGGGTACAATTTTCCCTTTGGTCTGGGTGCCAGAACTGCCAGCCCTGTGTGGATATCTGGTTAGATGTTCACTCTCAAGAGGGAAGTGATCAGTTAAAAAATCTACTTTGGAGGTGTGTCTATAAGCAGGCCATCCAGACATGAGGACATTTCAGAGATCAAGACATGCTTTAACTTCTTTTCACACAGTATGATCAACAATTTTCTTAGAAGACAGAAAGTTCTAACTGGTCAATAAGTATCGAAACTGGCAATATTAAAAAAGCTTCATTTGAGACTCACATTAGCCTCTTTTAGATCTTTTGCAGTATGGTCCATACTGGGAAACAATAGCTTAGCTAGGAATATGAAAACTTCAGCTTGGAGGTTGTGGAGGGTCTTCGGGAGGTGAGCTATTTCAGCGAGACTTTAAATGGGCTGAAGGAAGAATTGGAATGATACAGAATTTCACCTATTTATTTTCCTTATGTGAGCAAACAGACTTATCCAACCTGCAGCATTTGGTCTGTAAAATAAAATAATGACCATTTTTCAACCAATTGATAGTAATTATTCAGTACCTGAGGAGAGATTGTGAAAGGCTACCAACTGTTGACCAGATGGACAAATGCTGTGTAAATCACTGAACAATGAAGATATGAAAAACCCTTCATCTGCTTCCATGTCACCTACATGTAGGAATATAAATCTGACACAAAGTGCCTTTTTTACCTTACCTTGATATTGATAAAATACATTTGATTTTGAACAAAGTGAGGTTTCAAGCTGCTTCTTGGTTAATAACAGAAAACCTTATTCCCAATAGAAAATCTTTCCACCAAATTACAGTTTGTTTCCCCAAATGTTAACACGCTTTCCTGTTTCTGCATAATGCTTAAGTCATTTTGTTTTCTTCTTGCTCCATATCTCTTAATTCTCCAAAGTGTTTGAAATGTTTGTCTTGAATTCTTTATATCATCATTATCATTGCTTCCTGCGTGTGGTTTTTAAATTTACAAGCTATTAAACACAGGGTTATGGTAGGGATTGATGAATATAACAGTATTTCTTTGGTGCCATAGGTGCTACTGTGCTCAGTAACAACAAACAAATCTACTGTGCAATTTTGTTTATGAGCCCTTAAATGTATATTCACAAACAAGATTGTCATCAAAGTAAATGGACAGTCACTGTAACTGCCATTTTACAATTTATCATATAATTTTAGAACTGATTGATAATGATAATGAATTTCCTTCTCAGTCTTTAATTGGACTCTTAGGAAAAATGTTGTTATGACACAGTTTATTTTGTATGCTCTAAGTGACGAGTACAGACAGTTATCCTACTTAGACTGTTTAAAAGCAGAGAAGAAACCTTAAATATCTTGTTATATGTAGTCTGAAAATGCTTGATTTCCACTGGAAAACAGAAAATCTTGATTTCATTAATGTATGTATCTGATTTTGTAACTGCAATGTTTTATTCCTACCACAGGTTTTGAACTTTCACATTGTGAGGACCCTGGTGTGCCACAGTTTGGATATAAAATCAGTGACCAAGGCCATTTTGCTGGAAGCACTATAATTTATGGATGCAATCCAGGTTACACACTCCATGGAAGTAGTCTTTTAAAGTGTATGACTGGAGAAAGAAGGGCATGGGACTATCCTCTGCCATCATGTATTGGTAGTAGACTCTTATTTTTTATTTACTTAAACTATTACCTGAATATAAGAAAGAAAAAAATTGTAAGGATTGTTAGATCTGTGTGAAATCTGATATGTATTATACAGATCTATTTACACTTACATTTACAGATCTGTCTGCATAGGTCTAAGTCTATGTGAGTGGTATTGGTTTTCTTATGATAAAAAAAGTAATTACTAAACATTTGTGCATATTGAAGTTCCTCATACATGAAAATCTAGTTATAGTCATCAAATAGTCAACATAAAAAGACAGCTTATTCAGAAAGCTGGGAGCATATATGTTTTACGAGGGGTTGTAAAACTAGTATTTTTTTTTCTAATTTTATATAAATAATATTAAGCTAGAAAAATTTTCATGTATTTACATATAAATACTACAAAATCAATTAAAATAAAAACTTAAAGATACAAAGAGATAAAGACGTATTTTCATCACTTGGCTTCTGTTATGTTGCTGTGATGAGTAACACAATATTATACCCTTTATTACAATATTATGATAACTTTATAAGTTGTGCAGGTCCCTACAGGCTTAATTCCTGAGCAAAAAGAAGACAAGACTTAAATATTTTAGGAATTTTCTTCCTTTTTCATCTCTTTTTAGATGAAATTGGGATTGAATGACTAGGGGAAGCATGGGGTGAAATGTACTTTGTGCCTACATTTAAGTTGAACAGAAGACAATGTATTTTGGCATAACTTCATCAAGACATAAAGCCCATTTAGGAAAAATATACAACAAATAAGAACTGAACAGCTCTCTTAGACTAAATAGGGAATAAATGCTTAAGTCCAAAATTTGTGATAAGCCTTAACTAATTTCCACATCATTTAGGATATATGAAACCAAAGAATTAGGGGGAAAACATGGTGTTGGAACATGCCAGTAGCAAGTAGGAGGTGTACAAAGAATAAGATGGAAGTTGAAACAAAAAGATCAAACAAAATGTGAAGGTGCCCAGAAAGTTGGAATTAAAAGTTTGAAAAACAAATTACATTTGTAATTCCATTGTAAGGATTAAAAATTATAGGTTGTATCACTGTAGTAACACTCAGATACCTATATGAGTTAGTTCTTGGTTATAAACAGACCAAGGTAAATATGTTTGTTATTCCTTCTTTTTTGTATTAATTATCTATATTGGGTACTGTGAACTATGTACACTAACTGTGGGAGCTTCAACTTTCTCACATTCTAAGCAAATATTCAAACCCTAATATAACTCAAATCTAGATGGTCTACTGGAAGGGGATCGCTAGAATAGCTCACAGATGGGAGTTGAACACTGTTGTCATGTGTTACCTACATGACAGGCTGTTTGGAGGAAGATCCCTGGATTTAATTATTCAGCGGTTCCTCTCCAAAATAGATGCATACAGCTCAAAAGGTACAGGTTGGCCACCTCTGTATTAGGAAGTGAGCTATATTCAGAGTTGATATAACTGAACAAAAAATTTCAACATACTGAAATCTAGAGTTGAATCTGGACCTCTGTTAAAAGTGATAATTTGCTGCATATACTCAAGGTTTTATATTCTTTTTTTTTTTTTCAATATTGGTAAACCATCCATGTCAAATCTCTATCTTTCAAAAAATTACACAAATTAAACACCTAGGTTTTGCACTGACACCAGACACATTATGAAAACTACATTATAATTATTCCAAGATGTTCTGTATAGGTGAATCTATTTAGAATGTGAATTAATCTGTGGTGTAAGCTTCTTGAGTTTTAAATTAATCTTATTCAAAACATATCTATTATTCTGCTGTTTACAGGGAGGTTACTTACTTATCCATCCCGTTCAGAATATCATGTATTTGTATGCATTGCTCTTCATTAAGCAAACAAAAGTACGTAGATGGTGTCATTTAAGTGAGTTTAGAAATTATTTATATTGATTTTGTTTATATCAATTAGGTATTTCTCCATAGGCAAGTAGTAAAACATGTTACTTGCATCCAGAGAAGAGTTAAACAGCTGTAAAGCTGTTGTCTGTATCAGCAGTAGTATCCATCCTAACCTGAGGATTGCATAGCTTTGGCTAAATAGATTTTAAAAGAATTTTAATTAAAACAAGTAAGCTTTTTCTGTAGACAAGCCTAAGAAATCAAAAGCTTTTGAATGTCAATTGTAAATAATGATCTTGAATTCCACATACCTTCTGGTTTTTCATGTTAATTAAGGATCACTGCATATGCTTTGAAATACTCTTGAAATACTCTGTTACTCCTGCCTGTAACCTGAGAGGGTGCTGCTTTCTGAGAAGTCACCACTAGCACAGCTGATTCGGCAACCAGAAAAACTGGAGAGCTGGAACCTTGTTGGAGAGGCAGAAATAAGCCACTGGAAAGAGAGAAGGAATGTTCAAAAATCATAATAAAAAAACAAACCGGTTATCCTCTGTGAAAATTAGAAATTATAAACTTGTAGTTGATCACTGGTCCTGGGTGAAATGCAATTAATTTTAAATTTCATTCAGTGTGTCAGTGAGTAATTTTTTCTTTATAGTGTACTCTATTTATATCCTTACTCTACTGGAAGAATAATGGATTATGCTATCTTCTGAGTTGAATAATTATGAATTTTTTTTTTTAAAGAGTATTTAGGGATTAACAGATTGGCAAAATGCTTAAAAAAGATATGAAAGGCCACCTGTCTCTGCAAATTTGCTTTTATTATGTGAGAAAATCCATCAAGTGTAGCATTTCAATTATATTTTGTCATGGAATTCACAGATCATAAGGTAATATATCTCTCAACTAAATGATGTTTAATCAAAATAAAACTGCATTTTAACTATACCATGAGATCTAATCAAAGTATTAATTTGGTTTTGCACTTTACAAGAGAGAAAGCATTAGAGGGACTTTAAAAGGAAGGAAAGTGAAATGGGAAAGCTTTAAAGGCCTCAAGGATCTACATTTAAAAAATCAGGTTTTCTCAAAGATTAGGTATTAAGATTACGAAATACCCAGTTTTGCCTAATAAATGGCTGAGGCCATCTAAGAGGGAGCTATTTGCCACCTGTTATCCTCTAAGAAATACTATAGATTCAAGGACAAGTTTTGACAAAGATTTACAACTTTTTTTCCTAGGGTCAAAGGCTGATTTTTTCTCAAAATAGCCTGCTTTTATTTAGTATATATAATCTATTTTTTAAAAAAATATATATTTTATTTTGTATTTATTTATTTAGGTTTTTTAATTTAATTCTACTGCTTTAGGGTGACATGGTGTTCTTGGTGTGTTGGGTTTTTTAACAATCCATGTTCCTTTCATTATATAAGGGCATGTTTTCTAATTATTAAGGTGTGTTAAATTATTAGAAAAAACATATATGCCAAAGGAAAATACAAACATATTCAAATAAAACCACATTTACAGGTTCCTTTCCCAAGGCATTTCAAGTCCTTATATGTTGTTTTACAATCTTAGGGCATAGTCAGTTTAGTTGTGTTACTTACTCAGCAAGAGAGTAGATGTATAAATTGATTGCTCAGATGATTAGCTGGAAGACCATCTGTAATGAATTAAAAGTAACACATTATGTAATGTTCTTTATTAGCTGAATGTGGAGGCCGTTTTAAAGGAGAATCATCAGGAAGAATCTTGTCTCCTGGCTATCCTTTTCCCTATGACAACAATCTGCGTTGCATGTGGGTGATTGAAGTAGACCCAGGAAATATTGTCAGGTACTGGAAACAAATCTTACAACAGAACTTTTTGATTATGTAGTAACCAAGTCTTACCTGTACAGTGGTGAAAAAAAGGATTTAGGATTTAAAATTTAAGATGCAGCTCAAGGCCAGTATTTTCAACATGCTAAGTTTGAATATGTAGGTTTGTGTTGAAACTATTTTTCAATGAACATTGTCTGATGGAGATCAAACTTTAAAATTGGTTATATTTTTGTGAAATGCTGATGAAATTTAAACCTATTCATAACTGTATATAGGCAAAATATATACAGACTGGAACTGTTAACTGGAAATCTGATTAAAAATATTTAATATTAATGATATTTTAATGCAAAAGTTATAAGATTGAATATGTAAAAAGTGAAAAGTGCTGGGGTCAGCAGAACCGTTTAGTGGAAGACTACATTTTTTAAAAAACCCTGGAGTTCAGTAGTTATTTTAGTTAGACATCTATTCACGCTATATTGCTAATTGCATGAGTTTACAGCTCTATTTAATTTGTTTTCATGATAATGTGATACATAATATTGTTGAGAAAAACAACACTATTTTCTGAAAAGATTCTGTGGATACTTATAGATTATTTGAATGGCTGAAGTACTGTATTATTTCATGGTAGGCAAATTCAAATATTATTGGTAATTTTTATTTCAAATACATTTCTATATTGGGCTTTTATGAATCCAAAGGTAAAGATGTGAAACATAATGGAAAATCACTCTTGGAAATCAAAGTTTATTTGCTTTCTTGATTTAGTTTTGTTGGTAAAGATATGTTGCTATATGAAAGCTGACAATAAAATCATGGTATTCTTACAGCCTCCAGTTTCTTGCTTTTGATACTGAGGCATCCCATGACATTCTACGAGTTTGGGATGGTCCACCTGAGAATGAGATGTTACTCAAAGAAATTAGTGGATCCCTTGTTCCTGAAGGCATTCACAGTACACTCAACATAGTAACTATCCAGTTTGACACAGATTTTTATATCAGCAAATCTGGATTTGCCATACAGTTTTCAAGTAAGTTGATGAATTTAATTTTTTTATAAGGTGATTCACTCACAGATAATTGTAGTGCTGGGAACAATTGAAATCAGTGAAAACATTTCTGACTTTGTTAGGGAAAGTATTGGCCCAGACTTACAGATTGGTTGTAAAGCTGTATTTTTATCTCAAAAAACCCCCCCAAAACAAACCAAAACCCATGTCCTTTGCTAGTTTGGCTTTGTTTCAAGGGCAGCTGTGGCAGTGCCAGAATGCTCATAATTATGAAAAGGAGGTGATGGAGGCATGATAAAGGCTCCATCCTTTTTTAATCAGTAAGAGGTTCTGCTTTCAGAGACATCTGTGCAGAGTTTTCATTCCTGCAGCGCTTGTTTAGGATGAAATGGGAAATAGCACTACAGGAACAGCAGTGTCCTTCTTCCTTTTGCCTTCTAGCTCTATTTCATCTCATTACAGCAGCATGGTAACAAATCTAAACAGTTACTTAACTATTATTAAATCCCTTTAGAATTTTTAATGGTGATACAGAACAAATCATTGAGTGAGGTCCAGTTTGACCTTCTTTTTTTCTGGTCAGTGAAATTTATATGTATTTTTTTCAAAATTAGTAAGATCTATTCTAATATTGTAATTTTGTTTAGCAGTAGCAATGTTTCTAACATGGGTTGACACAGACGCTCTTAATGATAACATTATTTACCTTGTTGTGCTTCCTGTTCTTAGTAGTTGTATTAGTCCTTGTTTTCCCCTACCCTCATTCTTTCTATGTGTATGATAAATACATGTGTGTGCACACAGTGATTTGAAGGAAGAATGGAGCATGTGAATGAGAGGACAAAGTACAAGGTATTTAATGTGTAGTGAAAGAGTGCATCTGCTCCATCTGCTGGTTTTTGAAGCCATGAATACAGTTTTTAATTCCTTTGCTCTAAGATATTTTTGTAATTTTACCCCCTTCCAGAGCCTGCCTGGGAGAGTCTCACATATTTGCTCCTTTATTTGATGTTGAGGCCAAAAAGGGAATGGGGAGAGCATTATGCACTGAACTTATTCAGGTAGTCATTTAGGGTGAGTGGAAAAAGAGATTGATGTAGACTAAGAATGGATTTGCAAGGAAAAATGGATGGGACATGGGACAAAAGCCATAAAGCAGCTACTGATGCACTTTCCAGTGCTTCACCTGAAGAGACGTTTTAGAGTTTCATCTGAAAGGAGAGGTATTTTATTTAATTCTCCATGCTCTTGCAGTCTGTTGAGATCTAATGATGACAGTTTAAAAGGATCCATGAACTGTTACTGCCTCAGCATTTCTCTTACTCTCAGTCCAGGTTCACAAAATCACAGTGATCCTTCTCAAATACTTGATGTTGCACAGTTTGGGTATATATTCCTTATTAGGATTGCAGAGGGTTTGTTTGTTTGTTTTTTATAATGTTAAGATTGTTGCTGTTTCAACATATTATTTTACTAACCAGGAAAGAAGTATATTTGAGGAGATGGAGGAAAGAGAAAGATGATTCTGTTCAACTTCATTTCAAGCTTTCATATACTTTCTTTGAGTATATAATGTTGTCTGAGTGAAACAGATGGTGTCTGTGTACTTTACCTACAGTGTAATTAACAAACAGAAAGCTCACACAGGGGAAGTATCTGCTTCTACTTTCCTCTTGCCATTTCATGAAATTGGGTATGAGTATTTAACAGAATTATTGACCCTTTTACCTCAAGAGGAATGTTATTCAATGACAACAGACATTTTATGTTCAAACCTTTTTAAGGCTATGAATGCTTTATTATTTTTATATTATTTTCTTAATCTTTAAACTAAAAATCTGTTTTAAAAAGTGCATTAAGTTTATCAGTTCCTTACAGTTTTGATCTCATTTTATCAACTGTTCATACACAGTTTTGCATCTGCCATTTATTTAATGAGTGAAAATGTTCACCACTGATAATGTGGTATAACTTGAATTTCACTCCTTTACAAATCATCCAATATATACAAAAAAATAATTTTTATCTGATAACATAAATTACAGATGAGATAGCATTCTTCACCAAATTAAAGGGTGGGGAGAGGGAAAGCCTAGAGAATCTGAAATATTATATAAATAGTAGAAAGAAAATTATAATTTAATTAGTATTATGTATTCCAGCCAGCACTATTAGAATTATCTCTGTCTAGGGCTGCCCAACATAATCCTTTACATGGCATCAAAGTTGTTAATACTTTTGTAAAATTTAAGGGATGGGAAGAAGAGCGTCAAGATGAGATTTTCTTGCCCATTGCCTCAATTAGTCTGTTTTGTTTCTTTCTTTTTGTTTTCTTGCCTTTTTTGGAGGAAAAATAAAAGGGATGTTTTTTAATCTGAAATAGTAGAACTATTTCCATGATTTTAACATTTATAATCTCTGTAAGTAATTAATATGAAGAAAACTATTTATTTTATGCTGAACTTCTAAGGAATACTGCAGACTTTTTTGAGGTTGACAAGGATAAATTTTCTAAGTTAGTACAATTGTGCATTACTCTTGAGAGGGAGAAGAGAAAGTGATGGATTTGGGATGAAATAAGGGAGCTCAGCCTACTCATGCTTCTGTACTTTCCACCACCATCATGTATCTAGGACTACTAAGGTACTACTAATGTAAACAAAACATGACTCGTTGACTTCACATCTCATCACTGAGTGGAGCAGACCTTTGGTCTAGTACTGTCTTTGATGTGTAGTGTCTAATTTTCTTTTTGGACATCTGCAAACCATGATTATGGAATCTCTTCACATAAACTGTAAAATTTCTCAGTTTCTGTGGTCTCCTTTTAGATGATAGTGAAGGAATACAATAGAAAGAAGAGCCCACAAAGCCTGAAAAACAAAGTACAAAAAGATGTGTAATAATGCAGAATATTTAAAAACTTTGTAGATACGTGTATACACTTTGTATATATGTGTAAAAGAGAAATAAGAACCTGCAGGGATTCACCAGTAGGATCGCAGTATCAGGATTTTGGAACGTGCTTAAATGGGATGGAAATATTGAATAATGTAGCTAGAGAACTGGTGCCAGAGGTCTTCCCTTAAATTAAGAGTGAAAGGTTGACAACAGGCCACAAGCACTATGCAAACAAGAAGTACCTGTTATAGCATATTTTCTCTGAACTGTCAGAGACAGAGAATGAAGAGCCCAATACATACTAGAAAAACATCAGTGAAATCAGCAGTAAATCCATTTGGTTAGTAAATTCTGCACAAAATGGAAAATTAGACCTTCAAGAAAAGTGAAGGAGAAAGATAAGGGAACAAGAATGTATTTGCCAGAGACATGAGCTGTATATATCAGGGTCAGACAGAAGTATTAAGCATAATGAAATATTTTGTTCTGCTAACATTGCTTCATGTCACTAAGTGAAAGTAGTAGTTGAGAGAGGAAAAGACAAAGAAAGAGAACAGGAAAAAGTTCAGTGAGAACATTAAAGGGCAAAAAATTGGGTGATAATTGTGTGTGCTTAAACTTTTTAGTCTCTTTAATATGGGTGAAGTGTGTAATACCATATCCTACTGAACTTGATGAGAGCAGCTCTGCAGAGAAGGACTTGGGGGTATTAGTGCATGGAAAACTGACTATGAGCCAGCAATGTGTGCTCACAACCCAGAAAACCCACTGTATCTTGGGCTGCACCAAGAGAAGCGTGGTCAGGAAGTCAAGGGAGGTAATTCTCCCCCTCTATTCTACTATCATGAGACCCCACCTGCAATTCTGTGTCCAGCTCTGGGGTCCCCAACATAAGGAGGACATGGGCCTGCTCAAGCGGGTCCAGAGGAGGCTGTGAAGATAATCAGGGGGCTGGAGCACCTCCCTTATGGGGAAAGGCTGAGAGAATTGGGGTTGTTTAGCCTGGAGAAGAGAAGAATCTGGAGAGACCTTATAGTGGCCTTCCAGTACTTAAAGGGGGGCTACAGGAAAGATGGGGAGGGACTTTTTATCAGAGAGTGTAGGGATAGGACGAGGGGTAATGATTTTAAACTGGAAGAGGGTAGATTTAGGTTAGATATGAGGAAGAAATTGTTTACTGTGAGGGTGATGAGGCACTGGAGGAGGTTGCCCAGAGAAGTTGTGGATGCCCCCTCCCTGGCAGTGTTCAAGGCCATGTTGGTTGGGACTTTGAGCAACCTGATCTAGTGAAAGGTGTCCCTGCCCACGGCAAGGGGTTTGGAACTCAAAGATCTTTAAGGTCCCTTCCAATCCAAACCATTCTGATTCTATGATTTCCATAGATTTCTAGGGCCTTTGAATCTAGTATTACAGAGAGGTTTCTTCTCTGCTAGCCTTAGCAGTTCAGGTGCCATTTATCATTTATGCACAAAGGAAGGATCTGTATTTGTCTTTTGTATGACACTATTTCATCATTAACAGCTGTACTACTGAGTCATTTGGCATTACAGACGGTATTCTGCCCAGACCTAAGTGTGCAGTCACATTTCAGACTAATTAAACAGCACAAAATATAGAGAATTTTTGGAGCATTATAAGGCAGCCAGTGCAGAACTAACCTGTAAACATGTTTTAAGTATTTGGGAGTTTTTTTGTAAATAGATGTTCTAGCAGTATTTTATATCATGTGACAGCAGTTTCTTATATAACAAGATATGCCTTAAAATGCTTGGATTTATTCTACTGTCAAACTACAACTCTCTCCTTATTTTAAGGCAGGGTGAATAGCCCTTTGGTGTTACTTGTCTCTGCAGACTACAGAAAAAGTCTAGAAAATTTCTGTTAGTTACATATCTTGATGGCTTAAGTTTTGCAATATTGTTTCCAGTCTAGAATTAGACTGCATGATATTGCTTACTTTGATTACATTTAATGATTAAATGTTTACAAGTCAGCTTTCTATATTTCTGTTTAGTGCTGATTTATAGCCACACTGTCTTCTAAATGCCCTATGATTATTTTTTTGGTTGTTGGTTGTTGGTGATTTGAGAATGGATTTGGGGAATTTAATTGTTTTCTTTCTTAGAGTGCTCTTTATTAGCACAGCTGGTCTAGGAACCGTTCCCTAAAATAACTCAGCTTTTCTGAAGTCAGTAAGATAGGATTTATTATTCCTCATGTCTATTCCATAACAGAACCAGCTTTTCATCTAAAATGTTTTCATGCTCTAGTTTGGATTTCTTTCAACTTTGAGAGGAGTCCTTTGGATTTACAGAATTCAGGATGACTATTTTTCTATGGGAAATAACTGAATGTTCACACTTCTAAATTTAGCCCAGTATTTTTTGTTTTGTTTTGCTGGGGCTGGTGTTGGTGTGTATTTTCTTGGTTTTTTTTTGTTTCTGTGTGGTTTTTTGTGGGTTGTTTTGTTTTTGTTATAGCATCAAGAGGCTTAAAAGAAAGAAACCATTGAATAAATTTGTTTCCTTTTATCAACTGTTGCTTTTCTTCTAAGTAGCAGATATTAGTAAAAGGAATAACCACTTATGGGTCCTTCAGTGGCAAAAATGTCGTTCCTGTCACAAGTCTGTAATTGACATTAACTGCTCTGTAGCTATTATCTCTTAGTTCAGTAGTATATAGGATATGTGTATTTTATGCAGGCAAATATGATGAGTTAATACTTCCATGTGAAATGCCTTGGTAATGGCTTGTAGCTAGAGACCTGGATTTATGGTATGGATAGCTGAAAGCAGAAAGGATTTATTGAAAGAAACAGGTTAATCTGTAAGTACTGTTGAAATTATAAACGAATAAATAGTCCTCTTGGTCATGTTACCGTAAAAATTACTCAATTATATTGAAGATGGAACTTCCTTTAATTTAAACCCCATGCAACATAGTTTTGCCAAACCCTTGTGACTTACATCAATGCAAAGCCTATTCACTTGCCCTAAATTTATAGATGAAGAGTTAAAAATAGACTTTGTCTGACTTGTGACATGGCATTTCAGAGAGCTCAAGCTGATTTGGCTCCTAATTGGGAACATCATGTGTCTCAGATTAATGTTTTAAGTTCATATTTCAATTTCATATGTGTGAATCTATTCTTTGAATCTGGAAAATATGCTGGTATGTTTTCAGTTAAAGCAATAAAAAATTGAACACTGTACTTCAGGTTTCTCAGATAAAATTTGTAATTTTGGTGGGTCATTTCATCTCCAAACAAAAGCCATCGCAGGTCTTTATAATTTTCTATAAAACTAAATTTGGAAGTGAAAAAATATCTTTATGTGGAATCATAATGTTATAAATGAAACTACTTTTCTATTTCAGAAGAAGGTCTCTTTAACTTTTATCATAAATTTTTTCTCTTTGATTAATCCAACCTCTTTGACTAAATTCTTTAAAGAATTTTTTGATTGAAATAGTGCACAAAAGGGTCAAAAGTTTCTATAGTAGTACGTTTGTACAAATATTTGAAATTATTTCAGCTAAGATTCTTTGAAGATTTAATTAATAGAATGTATGTTATTTTCCATTTTGTATTAGTCAGTAAAAAATATAGTCAAAAGTATATGGGTTATGCTATTTTGTCTTCCTAACAGATAGCTGTGATATCAATAGAAGGGCATTACAATTTGGTCTGTATCCACATACCCAGCTGTACGATTTTAGTCACAGTAGCAAATCAGAGAATGAGGGGATAAGGAAGCCTGATCACCAAATAGTAACCTCTGCTTAATAATGCAGTTTGCCTCTTTAGGCTTCTTTGGGACTGAAATTATGTGCCTCGATTGACTGGATGAGGAGTGGAATCTCAGTGAAGCTTTCCCTTCCTTGCATTTCCATTACTACCAATAAGTGAGCAAAACTGCATGGGACCAGAGCTTGCTACTTTTTGTCTTCTATGTATGAAGAAATACCTCCCCAGCCACTTGTCCTGTGGAGATTTCACCCTGAAAATTAGTGTCTGCATTCACATGCTACATTGGTTATTCAGCAGTCATTTTTTGCAATCTTGCATAGAATTACAGGCAAACTGCAGTGTGACTGGCAAATTCATCAGATGAGTTTTACAGGAACTATTTTGATGATACCAAGTGTTCTTACAGTATGTTTTGCATGTAGGAGAATAGTCTTGAGCTGGTTTTGCAGTATTCTCCAAAAAGGTATCTTGTTTAAGTATTTGGTAACAAACACTGAAGAAAACAGCATGGAATTGACAATCATATGACTGGGCAAACCATTTTTCAGTGGTAAAAAAATGAGATGCCATAGTTATTCTGCCCTCTGTTTTCACTGACAAATTCTGGTATTGCACTAATGCTACTTTGGAGATGGATTTTCTGTTTGTCATTTTCAGTATCAGCAATTTCCTTTATGATTCATGTTCCATCCTTTATAGATATACACAAACACATGCATAGATGCGCACACATGCACACAAACAGATATGATGGGCTCTTTCCTCCAAGTACAGGTACATTTTCTGGGCTGTTATCATTTTTTCTACACTCAGGTTACAGTAGAATGGATAAATGTACAGGAGGGACAGCTATTTGGAGATTTATCTTCTGTTTCTCCAAGGTCTTATCCTCCTCTCCCTATGTATCTGTCATTGTCAGTCAGTGAGTGTAATTGAAGTGTGTTTTCTATTGTATGTAATCCATACCGTAAGAAAGAAAGGCATTTTTGAAGTTTTATTGCTAACTTATAATGGAATGAACACATCACAAAAATGTATCTAGAGAGAAGTAATATTTTGGGAGAATGGCCAAAATATACTTATATAAGTGAAAGTCCTTGAAGGCATATCAAACTAAATTTACACTTGATCAGTGATACTTTTTCATGTTCTATAACTAATCTCGTGGCCTTTTGGAAAGCTTTCATTAGTGGAATCCAGACCCTCTTTCCCAGGCCATAATTCTTTCAAATTCCATATATGGATTTTTACATCCCACATACATCTCCTTACTTCAGATTTGACAAGAGTTCTTAACATGGAAGTTACTTCAAGTTTGTTAGCTCATTGTCTGTTCCTACTTTCCCTTTTACCCCATTCCTGGTAGAGCTGGGTGTTTTGTAACATAGCAAAAATCTCCCTTTAATTTAACTGTTATTTTATTGCCATAGAAATATTTCTTTTTTCTTAAAAGTATTCCAATAAGCTGCCTGATCTAATAAAGTACAGCTCTAGCAAAGACATTTGACTGAAGGCATGCTCATCATTCAGTCTTTTATATATGACTGTGGAAAAAAATTATTTGTGGGCTGGTAACTTCAGTTACATACCACACTCAGACATGCGGTCTGAGATATAATTCATTTACATACAGAAATTTTAAAACCTTGCAAAAGAAAAAGAAAATAAGAATCAGTTCTTTACATTCTTATTGTTGTGTTGGGAAGGTGTAATCTGTGTAATGAGACTAAAGAACACAGAAGCTGTTTTCTGACAGTGTTCTGTAACTTTTTGCAAGTGACCATAGTATAATGCTTTCCTAAGTCAAATGTTTTAGTTATCTTAAGAAAGATCAGAGTAATGTCATTCAAGTGTACGGATGGAATGTTACCAAATAATGAGGCCAACTCTGTATTAATGTCAAACTGTTCAATTATAGTACCAAAAAAAAATCAAAGCAAAAAGTCAATGATAACTTTCAATGATAACAATGATAACTTCAGACAGATTAAACACCGTCTTTCTTTACCAGGTCTCACGAGCTCCAAATTTGGCCCTATCTTTAAGAACTCCCAAAATATTAATAGGGTTTCAAAACTGTAAGGCTATAATGCTTATATGCAATTTGTGATACTAAAAGACAAAATAGAAAATTTGATTTCTAAGATAGGAGCAATCTCCCCCTCTTTTCAGAGGATTTCAGTTCACCCAGAGTGCAAAATTAAGGACAAGGTAAACAGCAGTGCTGTTCTCTTTTGCAGAATTGTAATCCTTAACAATTGCAGCAGAACAGGTTGCGCACTATTCTGTAAAGAATCAAATATAAACAGATGTATTTTCACTCAGATCATCTTAATGATCTTTTCAGTAGAAATGGTGTTAAAAACCAGGTGACCATTGGTAACATTGTTCAATGCACAAGTAGCCTTTGTGTGTGGTCCAAGATCCTGGTGATTGCTTCTTTCTGAGAAGCCATTTCTACCTCTGTATATTCATATACATACATAAAGAAATATGCCATCTGAAATAGGAATGGATCTGGTATAAAAAGCTTAAACATATAGTTCCAAAAAAACTAAAACTCCAAATCTAAATGAAATTAAGATTTTTTTTCGAAACACTTCTCCCCTGATGGAATGCATTGCCAGCATGATTACATATTGTCACAGTATCTATTTTCTGCTGAGTTCCAGCAATTATCTGAAACCATATGTCAATTTATTTGGGACTGGGTTTCATGCTCAGTGCCAAAGCTATGAGAAAACGCTTAAGGAATAATAGATGTTCAGAACTGAAGATAGCTCATGAGGTTGTCCAATAAGACATAAGAGCAGTGTAGTACTTCAGATAGTTTTAACAAAATGCATTTTAACAACTAAGCTAAATTGACAACAAAAACAGTAAGAAAAAAGAAAGTTAGGTTATCTTGTTAAACCTGTGCCTGTTATCTCCCTAAGAACTAAAATCTATCTGACAGTAAAATCAGATAAAGTCCCTTAGGAAAGAACTTGATCTCCACTGTTCCCCCCACAAAAGAAAATATGAGACTATACCAGGTTATAAGGTAAACAACACTTTTAAAACAAGTTCAGTTAACAATTGCTACTAAATACTTTTGATTGGTAATCCATAGAATGCATAAAATAACCTGGATACGAATTCTGAATACAGTAGCAATGAAATAATATTTAAATATGAAGTTGGCCAAGTAGTCTGTGTCTTCCAACTTGAGTTATCAGGTAAGCATTCTAAAACTTATCATTACTGGTCATACAAACCATTTCTGTTGTAAACACAGAAGTACAAATCTCCAGGTTTCATAAAGAATCATATGCAATACAAAACAAAAGCAGTGTGATGAATATTTAATAACATGGGACTTGGCATCTATGGTAACCATGAACCTGTGATGTCTATCAGAACTACTTCTTGTTGAGCCTTCTTGGAAAATCTAACAGGTGAATCTACACTGATTAAACTATGTATGGAGTGAATTTCTTAATGAGCCTCAATATACACCAAATATATATATAGGTTTAACTAAAAACCCTTGAATATGTGTCAGGAGAAAGATGCAAAACCAAACCAAACAGATGTTTCTTTTTCTTCTTTTTTTCAAGGCCCTATCCAAATTTACTTTTTTGTTCTGTTTGGGGTTTTTTTTGTTTGTTGGGGTTTTTTTGTTTTGTTTTTTCCAAAATGATTAATGTCTCCTACATGTCAAATAAAATTATTAAAATAAAGTGTGTTTTGATAGCTAAGAATAAGATCCTTGAAGTGACTCTGCATAGAAATTTAATTATGTCTTTCTATGAGTAGACAATTCAGTAAAACATTGTTTTAAAAACAGCTTTTTCCACCTTTTTAAAACTTAATTGCTTTGTGTTTTCTTTCAAAGTTTCTTAAATAAAATAATCTTTCCATATGTCAGGGTCTTGAGTGCATTAAACTGGCCTTACTGGCCCTGAGTATCTTCAACTGGGAATCCCCTTGGCCCCTGCCCAGGAGCCCCATTTCATCTCAGTACAAGGCTCCTGAGCAATGCTGTGGGAGTGCTGGTCTCCAGCCCTGTGGATGGACCCCTTGGACCTACACTGTGGGGAGCTTGGCTCCTGTACACACCTTTCTGCCATATGCTGTAGGGAGCTTTGCTCCTGGATAGACTGCAAGCCAGTCATATCCCTGGATTATATTGCCTGATTTAGTAGTTGTTTTCAGAGGGTAGATTTCCCCCCCCCCCCAAATCCTTCCCTCTTCCCACTTGTCAAATGCATACTTAGAGCATAGTATGTTATGAAGGTTGCCAGGCATGGTTTTACTTTCTGTATTTTTTTGGTAATAATTGTCTTCAAAAGATTTCTGGTCAGGGTCGTCTCTAATGCTTTTTTGCAGGTTGGGATCTCCCAGAAAACTTTGTACTCAATTTATGTGTATGTGGATGCATGAACCTGTGCATGTGCCCACATACAATGCAATATAATGCACATATAATGCAAGGTTTAAGAAAATACCTCACAAAGACATTACTGGTTATTTATTATTAAGACAATATTACCAAAATGGGAATATTATTTGTTATATATTTGGAAACAGGGAAAGAAAAGAAAAAAAAAATAAAAAGCCATTACCTTGTAAAGGACCTTGCTGCAGTCTCCAGCATGCATCTTTTCATGCAACTTTACAAGTTATGGCTTGCCTGTTTCTGTGAGCCTGCGGACAGCAAGAGAAATCCCCACTGAGGGACTACACAGCTGCACAAATTCACAAGAAATCTGTAACTCAGTGAACTTGTTTTTTCAGGACAGAACAATTTACTTGACTTAACCCTTCTTTTGACAATAGCATGCACACAGCCTATGTTTGACAATTACATGTTTAAAAAGACAAATACACAAGTATCACAATGCAGTCCCTGTGAGTTCAGAGGCAGCCAGGGAAATGCCCATGGAGGGCTACTGGGGAAGAGTGTTACCTTTCCTGTTCCAATGTATAACCCTTCTTCAGTCATCTGTTTCCTGTTCTGATGTGTGGTACCAGGCTTGGTGCTGGGATGCATTTGGTCAGTCCTTAGTGTAAGAGGGAAATAAGACTCAGAAAGGATCACTGAGAGTTATAGAGATATGGTAGAGATGGGCCCTGCTATCTGTAAGATAAGTACCAATGATTCCTATGGCTTTGGACAGCAAATGACCTGTTGGCTGTGACAGAGCCCTGGTTTGTCAAGGTGTTTGCTGCTGCTACTCTGAGAAGGTTATGGAATGTGTGACCTGGTAGCTGCTATTGATAACCCACAGCACCTATTGCTCCATCATCTCTCACAGTCCTGACAGCAGCAAGAGAAGCAAGCCAATCTGCTGTCTCAGCTCTAGACATTCCACATGGACCTTCTCTTCTTCCAGAAATTCATTCAAGAATTTCATCTGTTGTCTGGTCTTCTTGGAATATCTGCAACTGAAACTTAAACAGATGATTTAGCTATTTTCTTACCAAGCTTTTATTTCTTTTAGATTACTTAAGGATTATTTGAATCTGAAGCTAAGACCATGTATTACATTCTTTGAGCTATTGACTCTTGAACTACTCAGGAAGTTCTATGACAAGCCACATCAAAATGTATTCCATCTTCTGTTTCCAATTAGGAGAGATTCGAACTGTGGTCTACCCCAGTTCACTAATTTCTGTGGTTTGGGGTTTTTTGAGTTTTTTTGTTTTGGGCTTTTTGGTTGTTTGGTTGTTTTTTCCCATGTAAAATAAACTTGACCTATCTTACACCTCCTAACTTATTTACTGTTGCAGAATCTGAGAGGATTGAAACCCAAAGTTAAGTGCCTAAGATGATGTAGCTAAGACTTAGGTAAACAGAGAACTTTCCTAGACAACCTAGAAAACCTTGATTGTGAAAAAAGTTACTCTTTTTGTTGAAGGGGTGCATTGTCCAGATACAATTCAGATTTTGTGCTTTATTCTTAATATTTTCCCATTTTAATCTTCAAACAATAACTGACAAACTTAAATAGAGTCTATGAAGTCATACAAAGTCAACAAACTGAGTCCGTGGTTAGAATTTACTTAAGAATTTTAATGGCTCTGCTCATAAATCTCTGTTAAATCTACAGCAGAAACAGAAGTTAAAAATAGACAAAAAATTCTCATCAGTGCTATGCTGGTAGAAGACTCAATAAAAACAATGTAGCTATTTTATTCTTTCTTTTTCAGGAAAAATTTTATAGAAGGTTGGATTTGAGATAGAAAATACCAGGCTGACCTGGTTGTCGAACACCATTAGAGGTGCAGGGAGACTGCAGTGTCCCTATGGCTAAAGGTATTACATGGAGTCTGGGACAGCTTGAATTTTGAAGGTGCAGTCTGTCAGGATTGGTTCAGGCTGATACAAGTTTGAAAGATCAACACTTATAGAAAGCTTTATTTAAAGTGATAGTAGTTTAGAAGAACATGTTGGTTTAAGTTAATTTTTTTTGACATTCTGTGTGTTATGAAGAGCTTGAAATTTGGAAGGCTTAGAGCTTCCACCCTGATTTTGTGCTCTGTGGAGGCAAAAAGAAGAAAAAAAAATGTTTGGTTTTTTTCCCCCTAATTCTAAAATAAACAAATAAAATTCCCCTTTGTTTTCTCTCCAGAAAACATGCATAAATTAATCTCAAAGAATAAGTAATGTTGTCTCAGGGTTGGGGTTCAGACTTTTTACTGATATCAGTCTTGGCATTCAATAGAAAACTAAATTTAGAAATCACTGTTAACAGCAAGAAATCCTGAGATATTTATTATATTGATCTCGGCATCAGTGGAGTCTACTAGTGCCTTGTCGCACTTTTAATACCATGTTTCAAAGTATCTGTCCTGCATGAAAATGGAGCTGCCATCTTAGGACATTACAGTCACATATCAAATTGCCTGGGCTTATGAACTATCAGAAACCTTTGGACTCTGGCAGTAACTTACTATTTTTGAAGCAGGAATGATCAATTTACAATAAGTTAATGATCTGATTTATTGTTTAAATGTATTTTGGTGACTTATTAAAAAGGTGTATTGAGATGCTTTTATACCCCATATCAAGGATGTTTGTAGTCAGATCTGTGTTTAAGCTTTCTGGATATGACTGAATGCTGGTTTAATGGTTTCTGCAGCTCTGTAGGAACATTTCTACAGTCATGTACTGCTAGTCAAGTAATGATTTAAGATACTCCCTCTTCTCGTCTTAACTGCTCAGAACATATGAGCTTGTTCATACGAGTGTCTTAGGACAAATCCAAATGGAAGGTGGGGAATTTATTACATGGCTTTGCTTCTATGAAACTCCAAAACAAGATTCTGCCCCACTTCCTTCGAGTCACATATCAGGAATGGGGTAAAATAAGTAGCTCTCCAGAGCTATTACTTGTTCCTGTGCATCAACACATGTTTTCTGGAGAACTAACTGATGGTCTCATATTCAAAGTCTACATTAGAGAATATGTTGTATGGATATCTGAGGTATGTCTCACTTCTGGGTCCTTTGGCTATTTCTGTATTAGCAAGTAACATAGACTAAGAGGAGCTGATCTACAGATTGAAACAGCTGGTACCAAAACACTGCCGGCAACACTCTCCATATTCAGAGATATTCTTAGTTCAGAGTTGTTCTAGTGTAGTTCAGAGGTTTAGTTTCATCCAAAAGGAATCAATTCATGTGGTCCAAAACTGTGCTCCATAGTAAACAAAAACACAATCTGGAGTTTTACTTCACAAACACACTCAGTTCTGAAGTGTGAAGTGCTAATATTGAAACACTTCCTATCACTCTGACCATGTAGAAAGACATACAAGCTCTGTGTGTCTAATCTGTATACTAATTTCTCACCTACTGAACAGTTTGAGCACTGAGTCTCATTCATCCCCATTTTGTAGTTGGAGTTCATAGGTAGGAACAATCTCTCTGAATTCTTAATCTACCACAGATCTTTTGACTAATTGCAGTGTAATTATTCCAAACTAGAACTGCCCAGAGAAAGATAAAACAGGTTTCTGAATTTCTCTATCTTCATTAGGAAAAAAAAAAAGCTCTCAGGTGAGCACACACAGGCTTATGCTACACACATAGTCTTTCCTGCACCTGTCATGCTGCATGGACTATGCAACGGACACTTTTTTGAATTTTTTTTTTCCCATCTAGCAAAAAAACTAAAAAGCAATTTAATTGATTACAGTTACAAATCATATCTCATTAGTTATTCAAGATAATGAGACTGTAAGAGAAGTCTTTTCTTAACTCTGAGTTTACAATCTTTGTAATAGAATAAAACCTGATGTATTCTTGTCTTACTTTATCGATCAATTTTAATAAGTCAATTTTAATAAAAGAAGAACTTTAGAGCCTATACATGAATTTATGGGGAATTGTGATAGCCTGCTCCATTTATTTTGCAGAAGGCTCTCAAGTCTCCATTGCAGGTATGACAGCAAAGTTATAAAGGACTTTATAATTCCTGAGATTTTTGTTTACTGCACAAGTTTTCATGGGGAATGATGAAGGTAGTGATTGAGGTGCCTGAATATATAATAGGAAAAAAAAAAATCAGTTTTTGTACTGGAATATATACTTCATAAGTAAAACAGTATAGATACTTCAAAAGAAGAAAAAAGAAGTCTTGAAGGTAGATAATGAAAAGAAATATTCAAAAATAAACAGAATAAAGTGGCAAACAAACTTGAGAATGCAGTACAGAATACACCCTATCAAGACAATTATAATAGAGATCCTTTCTGAAATCAATCAAACACACATTTTTTAACAGTAGTAACGATGGGCTAGAGTCAGGCACATCAAACAAAAACTAGTGAGTAAAGCAGACATTACAGAAAGCTGTGATTAAGAAACTCCATTTGAATATATAGTTAATATATTTTAGCTCTCAAGAAATGGATTGGTTCTATAATTATATACAGTGCTGAGTTTTTCCTTCTCTGGTTTCCTTCTAATATCATTATTTTTTAACCTCACCCCAAAAAAAGATATTTCTGTGTTTGAGGATTCTTATTCTGACAATCTAATTTAGCAAAAAAAAAAAAAAAAAAAAAAATCCATCTCCTTTTAGAGGCAAATACATGACATCGAGGGATTCGAAATTTATTGTAACAAATTTATCCTTAAAATAGAGGTTATATGTGTAATAGAAATTATTCATACAGGATTTTTCTCTCAATGGAAAAAGATTGATGTATCAGGTCAATGTTTCCTTCTGTTCCATCACATGAGAATGTGAAGTGTCGAAGACAGAAGTAGATGTTTCTCCCTTGTGATGTTGACTGTACAGGGAATCTGGGAAACAAGCCTATTAATATGACACCTAAATTTCACATGCCCAAAATTAAGTTAAATTAATCTCATTCCTAATTAAGCAAGTTGAATTTAGAGACATGCTTACAAAGAAACATACGTGGTTTTCAGAAATACTGTAAAGGAATAATTAATTACACTTTAACCTCAGTGTAAGTGCAGGACTGTGTTTGGATATCTTCTCCTAGTGTGCTCCTTTTAAAATCAATTAGAAGGAAAAAATGAAGATAAAAATGGTCTTTTTTTATTAATTCTATAATGCTCAGTTATTTCCTCCACAAAATATGGGAACAGGTAAGACAAATGAATAAATAAAATAAACCTCTACTACCATTTATATATATGACCCTCTACCACCATTTAAGATGACAGTCAAATTAAAATGACAGCTGAAATTTTGTATCTAAATCTGTTCTTTACTTTTGTTGAAATGCTCTGTATAGGTATGTGTATATTTTGAAATGGAGGTCAGAGACAGATACAAAACTGACTGGAGTGCTTGCTCTCAATAGCAACAAAATATTGGAGATTTTTATATAAGTATAAATTAAAAATTTAGAGCAAGACATGTCAAAAACTTATCTATGTTTGACTTGTCCAGTATGCATACCTATCGAAGGTTTTTACCTATTTTTACCCAATCACATTCCAAAGAATGTGGGACAAATTATGCTAAATATTCTAAGTTAGTGGCTTTGTAAATCTACAGGGTACTTGCACTAAGAAATCAGCACTGTTTTATTATTCTGATGATGATATTGAAGATAATGTCACACAACTGCTTGAATAAATAAATCACATATCATGTAGTAGCAATATTATGGAGGTTTTTTACTCTCTTTCTTAAAATGCCTCCCTAACTTAGCACTTTAACAGAGAACATAGAAACAAAATTTCCCATGGATTTTAGACAACTTAAACCAAAATTATTATTTATTTATGAGAAAGTAAAAATAAATATATCAATTCATGAATCTTAGTGCTGTTTATGGCAAGCTATGTTCTTTCCCTAAAACAGTTATAGAATAGTTTAGATTGGAAAGGACCTCTGAAGGCCTCTAGTCCAACTCCCTGCTCACAAACAAGTCAAACATACCAGGCTGCTTAGGGCTTTGAATATCTCCAACGCTGGAGATAACACAGCTCCTCTGGAAAAAATTTTCTGGTGTTTGACCACCCTTGTAGTGCACCAGTTTTTTCTTTTTACGCAGTTGTAGTTTTGCTTGTTGCAACTTCTGAATATTTTGTTTGTGTTTTTGCTGCACAATTCCAAGAGATTTTGTCCTCTCTATTCCTTCTGCAAAGCTGCTTTCTGGCAAATTGTTTCTTGGGATTGATTTGTCCCAGATGCAGGATTTTGCATTTCCTTTTTTGAACTTCATGAAGTTTCTTTCAGGTCTTTTCTCCAGCCTACTGAGATCTCCCTAAATAACATCGCTGCACAAGAGCTTATCAGCTGATCCTCCAGTGTCTGTAAACTTGCCAAGAGTTTTCTTGGTCCCACTGTCCTCATCTTTAATGAAGGTGGTGAACAATATTGAAGTCAACATCCACCCCTGAGGGACACTGCTGATAGTCAGCTGCCGCCTGGGTTTTGGATCATGGGCACTCTTTAAGCCTGGCATACCAGCCTGTTTTCCATCCATTTCATAGTCCACTTATCCAAACCATGTTTCACCAATTTGGCTACAGAGCCAAAAGAAAAAGAAGTAGGTTGAACAAACATGCAAGTATGCAAGAAGGCTACTGTACATGGCAAATAAGGAAAAGTTTATCAGTTTGGCATATGTAGCTCATATTATAAAGTTAATTTGCATAAGTATTACTAAGTGATTAAAAGAACCCCAAAGAGTTTGTATCAGGAATTCCAAATACATCTGGGTGGCCCTTTACCTTCTTTTTCAGCCATATACAATTCTTTTGCAGAATGATAGAATCTAGTAAGAACAAAATGATGTACAGCTAATAACAAATTTTATAGCAACAACTTTCTCTCTTGAGCACTTCAAGACTGATTACAAATTCTGTGTGTCAGCCCCCATTCTTCTAGAATTGATTTCAGCATGTTTTAAATAAGATGCAGGAGTGTTACTCTTGTTTATGGCAAGATTCGAGGCAGGTAGTATTTAAGTGGGCAGCACAGAGTTTATCTCCAATATGGACTGCTCTGACTGGCCAACACTAATCAAAAGATACAATGACGTGTTCTGTGTTCTTCAAAGGGAGGAATGCAGATTAATATATGACTATTTTTACTACTTGTTTCAATCTAGTTTACTTTAAGGATTTCTTTTTTACTTCTGACCTGTGTTAACATTATGAACCTTTTCATAATTTATGAAATTTCACTTCTCTGTGATCTAGCTCCAGTATCTTATTCTCTTACATGCAACATTTGCAAAATCTGCTAGTATAGTGCAGTGAAATTTAATAAATCCATATTTTAGTAATATTTTTTCTAAATTGTAAACCAGCAACTTATTTAAGATATAAACAGGAGTCCTGATCATTGTGTCTAAAGCAGAAACTCTAAACACTTTCATGATTATATTAAAAAAAACTATCTTTAATTTATTGTGCTGTAGTTTATGTTTTAAATAAATATGTATTTAATCTTTGAGGAATAAGGAGGAAAAATTTCCCTAACTTTCAGTCATAGCTGATTTCTTCTGGGGTTTTTTGTATTTGTTTCCCCTGTACTCAGGACTTCTTATGTGGAAAAATAACCCCATAAAAAGCCCCATAACTTTATAGAGCTAATTCTTTTTTATTAAGTATGTCTTGGAAAGCAAAATACATTTTTTTGTTTGTTTGTTTGTTTAGGGACATAATCCATTGAGACCAAGATTTCTTCTTCAAAAACATAGTAAATATATAAACCACGTGCATTTCAGATTAATACGTTGCTGTCTGCTGGTACTAGCTCCCCAGAAAGAGGGCATCTGAATTAATTCTTAGTACTGCCACTTTGTGTTTATGTTATACAGATTACTGAGCTCAGTGGGACTAGTTCCACAGGCAACTCTGACATCTGTTATCTATTTGTAATACATATAACACATTGCAGTTCTATAATGTAAGTAGGAAATAATGTTTACTTAAATAAACATTTATGTGCTTACTTTTCACATAATCTTACATATTTTGGTGCATAATATATTAAATAATATGTTGATCCTAATATGTTAAATCTGGGGAAAATTCTATAAATCTCTCTTACTTCTCTTGTAGTCATTGTGACTGAGTGTGTGGTCTTAGCAATAATTTGTACTTATCCATTATGTGTAGCTGTATATTCTCTCAGACTAAGTCCATGTGTATTTTTTTTGTGAAGGTGATTTCTTTAATATTATTTCAAAAGCCTAGCATGGTAGATATGTCATGTTAAAGGGTATAGATATGAATGATAAATTAAATTAACTTCCAAATTCTCTACTAAATGTTACACCATACATACTTTTAAGAATGACAGAATTGTGGAGAACTGAAGATGTGTACAAGCATGGCTTATTGGACAACCTGAGGTTCTTAATCTGTTCTTTCCTTTATTCATATTAAAATTCCTCTAAGTTAGAAGTGCTGAGTGTCCAGGGTACTAGGAAATCTCTTACTTCCCTTTTTACATATTATAATGCCCCATAAATTTAAAAAAAAAAAAAAAAAAAGTGAAAAATTAGACACTTTCAATAATTAAAGCAGGTGGCAAAAATTAATGGTATAAAACCAGCAGATTGTAGGATGATTTCTCAAAATTTTAGAAGTGAGTAGGAAAATTTTGGATTTGCAGAGCTTCCTAATCAGAAAAAAGTAATGGAGAAAAAATGGATTGCAATGCTGACTTCTTAAAAAATTATTTTATTTTTCCCTTTCTCTGCTAGGTTCTGTAGCTACTGCCTGCCGTGATCCTGGTGTTCCCATGAATGGAACTAGAAATGGGGATGGAAGAGAACCTGGAGACACTGTCATTTTTCAATGTGACCCTGGCTATGAACTGCAAGGAGATGAGAGAATAACCTGCATTCAGGTAGAAAATCGGTACTTCTGGCAGCCCAACCCACCAGTCTGTATAGGTATGCAGAAAAAAATCAAATAATGCTTTCCTAAATTTTGAAATTCTAGTATAATGAATCACACTGCTCTAGAAACTTTCTTTGAAGAACAAATGCATACAAGTACTGCACATCTGATAAATTATTCTGTATAAAGCTCCAACAGACATTACCAAAATCTTTCCTCTGTAGTTGTAATAGTTCTCATCCTTTTCCTCTCAAAGCCATATCATTTATAATTTGATGATCTGTGACAGAGAAAGCGAGAAAGTCAATGTCAATAACACTCAGCTTTGCCTTAAAACTTGAAAAAATGGTGATAAATGGGGAGGATATGGTTAAAGTTCATATGCCCGTGCATGTAAACTATCAGGCAAATTTCCTGGTGAATTTATAGATCAAGTAACATTATGCAAGGCCAAAAGTAGAGTGCAACAGAAAAGACTGAGAAGATGGTAGCCTAATTTCTCTGGCCAGTCTTCATTATTTTAGAAAGAACAAAATTTTCAAAAAATTACAATGTACCATTTATTTCTAGAAATACTGTCTTAGTCTCTAATGCTATTCTGATTAACATAGCTCATATTAAACGGATTTTGAAAGCATTTAACTCGGTTAACTGAATCCTGATGAAAACTAATAAGAAATTACAAAGGTCTCTAGTAGATAGTAGCCTTCCAGTAATCTTTTCTGAGGCAATCCTAATAATTATTGTTCTAGAAAATATCTGAATTGAATAAAATTTGTCTTGGGAGATATTTTACAAAGTTGAAGATTAATGGGGTTTTTTTACTGCTGTTAATGGTATAGTTTGAAATAAAATGTATTTTGACTGTCCAACTTTGTGTACTTTAACCCCCTGGAGAGTCTCTTTCATTATCAACTAGACATTGATAAGGATTAAATGAAAGAACCAGTCTCACTGTAAACAGAAATAGTAGCTGCTAATGTGTGTAAAGGAAAGAGTAAGTAGATAAGAAAGAAGCTACTAATATGCAAATATTCTATCAATGAACTTAACAGAGAACTAAAGTAAATCAAGACACATCAGGAAAGTATCATGAATGCAGACATTGCCAGAAAGTAGTCTGAAACAGGGACATGACAGTTTGAGTTAACAACTTTCTATCAACATATGTAAGTTCAGGGTGCCTCAGAAAATGTCATCAGACTGATACAGTTTAGGGGTCATTTCAGTGAAGCTTGGTTACAGTGAATACCCTTAATGTTCTCTTCAGTACTTTTCATATTTTCATTCTTGAGATACACAGATAGTGCAGCCTGAACCATTAAAGTACTGGAAGAGCATGAATTTACAGGATTATACTGAAGAACACTAGCTCAAGGTCATGAGCAGCCTTTACATTCCATACAACCTCACAGTTCCTCTTTTGCACAAACTTTTAGTTCAGCGAGATAGAAGGCTACAGTGACCTCTTTTACAGTTAAAGGAAGCATATTGCTTTGTAATAATTTAATATTATTTTGTTTCAGAATTGTAACAAAAGAAAATTAAATAAAAGATGTGACTGATTAGAAATAATGCCAATTTTACTATTGTGAAGACAGAGAAATTGCCATTATTATCCTTATTATAAAACTAAGTAAATGTTTTGTACTAAATCAAAATCCACTAGTCTGTTACCTTGTAGCTAATGCAACTTTCTCTAGCAACTGAAAAGCTCTGAGAAAATATCATGATGAAATTTGTATTTGGCGATTTGTTAAGTGAAGCAAAAAAATTGTGCTAGGTCTCAAAAAATTATTATATGCATTTGCTAGTACTACTGATTTAAAATATTTATGTGTTCCTAGAACAAGGTGGTGTTTCAGCTAACTGGTTTTACACAAAACAGTGATTTTGGAATTCATTACCAGTTATAGTAACAAAATATAATGGAAGATTCTAATTTTATTTTAGTTTTGAGGTAATTTAGCTATCCAGTGCTCCATTTTAATATAAGATAAATAAATAACATGTAGGAAGACTATACTCATATATATTGTAACTGCGGATATGTTAATCTACTTAAGTTTTCTACTTGCACTACTTGAATTCTTAAATGATTTGTGATTTATTTCTTGTGACATTAGAAATCACTGTGTATGTTTCCCACTCAGTTGATTTATATCTGTATGTATCATTTTGATCTGTACCTGGACTTTAGTAAAGCCTTTGACACAATTTCCCACTGTGTTCTCCTGGAGAGACTGGCTACTTGTGACTTGGATGGTGTTGTGGTTTGAACTCGCCTGGTAGCCAATCACCAACTGGCCAGTCATTTACTTCCCCTGCCCCTCCCCGGTGAAATAGGGGAGGGACAAAAAAAAGAAATTCGTAGGTTGAATAAAAAAAAAAATAGTAATAGTAATAATAGTAAGTCCAAATGAGTAATACACAATGCAGTTGTTCACCAACCAGCAACAGGTATGCAGCCCACCCCCAGCAGCGTTCCCAAACCCAACAAAGATCCCGCCATGCCGACCGGAAAACAGAAATGAGAGAGCACACATCTCCTTTATATACTTAGCATGATGTCACATGATAAGGAGTACTCCAATGACTGATCTAGGCCCGTCTCTCTTGCTGTGCTCCCTCTCAACCCAAGGAAAGTTAAGCCTATCCTGGCCAAAACCAGGACAGATGGGCATACTCTTTCCTTAATAAAAAAATGGCTCGATGGACAGGCCCAAAGATAGGTGGTGAATTAAGTTAAATCCAGTTGGCAGATGGTCACAAGTGATGTTTCTGAAGGCTCAGTATTGGGGCCAGTTTTGTTTAATATCTTTATCAATGATCTGGACAAGGGGATCGAGTGCACGCTCAGTAAATTTGCAGGCAACACCAAGTTGGGCAGGAGTGTTGATCTGCTTGAGGGTAGAAAGGGTCTATAAAGGGATCTGGACAGGCTGTATCGATGGGCTGAGGCCAATAATATGAGGTTCAACAAGGCTAAGTGCCGGATTCTGTGCTTGGGTCACAACAACCCCATGCAATGCTACAGGCTTGAGGAGGAATGGCTGGAAAGCTGTCTGGCAGAAAAAAAAAAAAGGGGGATGTTGCTCAACAGCTGGCTGCAGATGAACTGGCAGTGTGCCTAGCTGGCCAAGAAGGCCGATAGCATGCTGGCTTGTATCAGAAATAGTGTGGCCAGCAGGACTTGAGAAGTGGATCGTCCCCCTGTACTCAGCACTGGAGAGGTCACACCTCTAATACTGTGTTCAGTTTTGGGCCCCTCACTGCAAGAAAGACACTGAGGTGCTGAAGTGCATCCAGAGAAGGCCAACAAACTGGTGAAGGGTCTAAATCACAAGTCCTGTGAGAAGCACCTAAGGGAAATGGGGTTGTTTAGCCTGGACTCTACCTGAAAGGAGGTTGTAGCAAGGTGGGTGTCAGTCTCTCTCACAAGTAACAAGCTATAGGACAAGAAGAAACAGCCTCAAGTTGTACCGGGAGAGGTTTATAATGTATATTAGGAAAAATTCCTTTCACCGAAAGGGTTGTCAAATGTTGGAACGGGCTGCCTAGGGAAGTGGTGGAGTCACTATCCCTGGAGTTATTTAAAAGATGTGCAGATGTGGTGCTTAGGGACATGATCTAGTGGTGGACATGGTAGTCTTAGGTTAATGGTTGGACTCGATAATCTTAAGGCTCTTCTCCAACCTAAATAATTCTATGATTCTGTAAATGAATTAATAACCTTTGAGTTATTAATCTCTGTTACAGAAGACCTGAGCGATCAGCTCCTTTCCATGGTACTGCAGATGATCACTTTGTAGAATTCATCTTTGCAAAATTATAAGTCTTTCTAAAATCATATCTAGAATCTTTTGAATAAAATTTAAGAAGTTCTTTCAAAAAAATCTTTAGAAAACATGCTTATTTGTTTTTGTCCTATATGAAGTCTCAGTTAAAGAATGCTGAAGTAGAAAATTTCATGAGGGTAGTGATACTTTCATTCCTTTTATTAAGTGTTTACGTTTCTGGACCACAAGCACACAACATTTAACAACCTTAAAATCACATAGAAAAATGTGTTTATCTCTTCTGTATGTGCTTGGAAGATATTTTATTTATCTCTGAGTTTGAAAACTGCGATTACTAGAACGTTTTCATTGAATTTCACTTATATATCAGTCTTGATCTGAATTAATAATCAGTGCTGTCTGGTGAAAATGCAGCGAGTTTCATTATCAGTGGAAGTAGATCATATTTCATAACCTAAGAAGCTTCTTTTAGATTGCCTTTAACAAGAAGTAAAAAGTGGAAAGCTTATCCAGTCAAGATTTTTATGTCTGCAGCCAGAACATTTTTCAAGTTCATAGTATTTTCAGAAAAGACTTGACAGAATGTTATGCACGCAAATAAAAGGACACAGAGTTCAGAAACAAGTGCTTCACTTAGTAGTATTAGTATTTGTCTAAGGAGAAATGTGAATACATTTTTCGTTTCTATTGAAGCTTTGTAAATACTTCACTTGTTTCTTGTTTAACTTTTAGAGGACATTAAATGTCAGTGAACAGCTTGCTGGTACTTGCTTCTTTTTCTCTTACCTTCTTTCTTCAATTCCAATTTATTTTTATTCACAGCTCCCTGTGGAGGAAACTTGACTGGCTCATCAGGTTTTATACTTTCACCAAACTTCCCTCATCCTTATCCCCACAGCAGAGACTGTGACTGGACTATCACTGTTAATAATGATTATGTTATATCATTAGCATTTATCAGGTAAACTGCTATTTGCTCATAATTTTTGAAGTCATGTTTGTAGCTTTATTATTGGCAATTGTTCAGAGCCTTGTAGGGTAATATATGTATGCTTAATATAATTATCAAAATGATTAGTAATTGTTATTTTTGTTAGCAGTCACAACAAATACATTCGAGTATTCAATACACATAGAGGTGGAGCTTGGGAGCTCATAGCTCCTGTTCAGTTAAAAGCACTCTCAATTTACACTGACTAATATGGAAGTGGATGGTGCTCAATTTACCAAGATTCTCCTCCTGAGAAGGCAGCATGAAGTAACTCACTGAATTGTCCCCAAACCAGGAGGATGGTTTTTAATGATGAAGCCAACTGATTCATCATATTTTGTATGAGACACTCACCTGCTATTTAAGCAAGATTTCAAAAGTAATCTTTAGTTTTATTAGTCCATATTATTGCAGGATACTTCAGCAGGATACTTCCTGTTGTTCTGGTTATTAAATGGAATTTTAGTTTTAGTATTGAAATTTTAGTATTTTTCTTTATCACAATGCAAAATTAAATTGAGCTTAATGGAATCCACAGAGGGACTTTTTCTGCCTGCATTGTATGTAACCCAGAAAGTAAATTAATATACATATTATGTGTGGAAAATATGCATCCCAAGTGGGGCACATGATGATATCACAGAAAAGTTAAAAATTGTACTTGTAATGTCCCATCAAATTTAAATCCTTCTTATGCTGGATGTTCTGTAATACTGGCTTTATTGTTCTGATCAGTGATAATGTGGAAACTTGTTTAGTGATGTAGGTCATACAGTTGTCTATTCTCAGTGCTCAGTGATATAGTGTGTGTTTTGAAGAACTCCTGCCAAGCAAATTAATCACTCAATTATATTTACATAATTAGCAATTTAACCATTTTGTTGGAGAGTTCAGAATGCTGTTAAGTTGCTAAGCAACTTTATACTGTGCAGTAGCACTTTTTTTTTTTTTTTGTTTGATGAAATATCTAAGAATATTCTGCTCTTTATATTGTACATTTAAATATGAGATCCTCAATCTTACAATAAAAACAATGTTTTACATTGTGACTCAGTATAGTATATGAACAGTTTATAGATCCCAAATATTGGCAAGTTGGTCTTAAAATCTGAACAATTGCTACAATTCTTGACAGAAGCTGACAAGCTTAGCCTTGGTCAAAATATATTGCATACTTACTGAGGCTTGCCTCACTTACGACACACAATGTTCCAGACCGAGAAAAAAAAACCCTCCTGCATAAACCAGACTCTGGATACTCCACAGAGTATTGTTAAATATGCTTTTGAGTGGGACTTACTGTAGCTAACCCTTTTAAACTCAAAACAAACTATGGCACTTGAAAAATTGAAGATGTTGACATTTGACTTTCACATTTCTTTTGTAAGAAAATATTTTTTAAATAATCCAAAATTTAAAAAATATTTTCACTGAAGGAGCTGTATCAGGTCTTCAATGCCTACATTTATTTTATTCAGGAGCTAGTGTCAAGTAGAGGCAAAATGGTTGGATTTTCATTCTTTTACTAACAATCTTTTCAAAAATTTTTTTTTGTACAGGGACAGTCTTATAAATAAAGTCCTTAACTAAAATTAAAAATTAGTTAACTATAGTTACGTAATTAACTAAATTAATTAATTTTTAAAAATTAGCTAAAATAAAGTTCAAAATGAAAGATGATGTTTCAATACTACACCTTTTCAATTAAACTGATTATAAGGAAAATGCTTCTTGCTCTTAGGGTTACTGGAAGATCATCCCCTGGCTGTGTGAAAGTGTTCAGTCTGACTGGAAGTTGTGTACACTCTACTCTGCAGCTGACTGCATTATATCATAAAATATTTCTGCCAAGAGTTCCAGTAGATCTATGTTGTTTATTTCTCTAAAGCTTCAGAAATATTGTTTTGGGTTTTTTTCTATTTAAAAAATTTACTTATTTTTCTGACTAGCCGCAAAATATTATTTCTAAGTGGAGAACTGATAAATATAGCATTTCTGTTCATTTCTAATGAAACACCTCTACAAACCATTATTCTGACAGTGGAGATTTTTTTCCTCTTATGAACACAGTGATAGTAAACTTTTACTTAAGATAATAAGAGTGAAAGCAAAGCATATTCTAGCTAATATTTCTCTTTTTTGTTCTACAGTTTCAGTATAGAACCAAATTATGATTTTCTTTATATCTATGATGGGCCAGATGGTAATAGCCCACTGATTGGGAGCTTCCAAGATAGCAAGCTGCCAGAGAGGATAGAAAGCAGTTCAAATACCATGCATCTGGCTTTTCGGAGTGATGGATCTGTTAGTTTTACTGGATTCCATCTAGAGTACAAAGGTAAATAAAATTATTTTTCTTTTCTATTAAAAAAGTTCAGTGCATGAGTGTAAATTTTAATCTGTTTTAATTTCTCATAGTTTTCTGCCTGGTAATGTTTTGGTTTTGCCTAAGAGTATGGTAATGTGTATTATCTATGCATACAAAATATAATGTTATAAGTTTAAGGTAAAGCTTCTAGTATGATTTCATTTAGCTGATACATGATAATGTTAAATGCATTATTCAAAACAAAAAATAAATTCAGACAGCAGTTTACGGTTTCAAAAATAATGATGCAGTGACAAAACTTAACAGCATATATACATGGTTTTTTCAGAGTAAAATTTATTTTTGTTTTTTCTTTGCGTATTAGGGCATGTTGTCATATGTGTATTTAAGTTCCTGTAAGATGAAACAATGTGCTAGGATCTAGGAGGCCAATACTGAAAATGAAAAAATATTTCGGCTAGACCTTTGTATGATAGGCCATGGTAGAGCTGTCTACCTATCTCAGACAGATATGTCTGAGGTCATAACACAGTAAATGAGAAAATACTGGCTTGTAAAATTCATAATCAATAGGAGCTTTCATAACTGCCTCTGCATGGCTCAAGAAACAGAAATATTTGATAATAAATGAATATGAAGACATCCACTAATCTGTAAAGACAACCAGAGGGAAAATACAGATGTTGCTGATATAGAGGCAATACATCCTAACCTCCTTTGATTTATTTTCTTCTCCATTTATTCTGAAAACAATCTGTAAATGTAATGGTATACAAGGGAAAGACTGATGCATTAGTTGCTTTGACAAACCCACAAAGTCTCCTTTTACTTTCCTAAATTCATTGGATTCTACAGATGTAAAGGAAGCTGTCTCCACAGTATGAGCTAGTGCTAAAAAGCTAAAAATAGGTGTCAAATATGTTGATGGTAAGCCCAGATGTATATACTGTTCCACATCACTTAAAAATATTTCTTTTTTCTTCTCAATTACATTGAAGAATGGTAAATGCAGATGGAAGTGCTATAGAAAGCAGTTCAGAGACACAGAACTTCTAAAGAACAAGAAAATATATTGATTTTTCAAAGGGCCCAATCTTTTTCTGCTGTGCTATTGAATACAGTCATTAGGGACACAGTCTCTTCTCATTCTTGATCTAGGTTTAAATAAAGAAATGAGCCACTGTACTTTGGAATCAAGGCAGAATACTATTTTAAGATTACTGGTAGCCTGTGTGTGCCACTAAGATCTCTTATTTCTTTCTGTGTTTCCAGAAGTCACAATGCCAAAGAAATAATGTAGATTTTCACCAAATTTGTAAAGGGACTGGAAATCTAAGTAATGGGAGGACGTAGGCATGAATGTATGTGTTTGTGTGTGTATATGTGAGGGGAAATTTCAGAAAGGAATCAACCTAATCCCAGTTTTCCCTGTTCACCTGATATGGTTATGTCTCCTTCTTTTCTCAGAATATCTGGAGAAAGTATTTCAGCATCTACCTTAGAACAAGGAGACATAAACAAAAGCAAGTGTTTTAATTCTCATTTTAAAATTTCAAGGGTTATTAAATTTGGACAGCTCAAAACCCCTTAAGCAGAGGACCAGCTTACTCAGTGAATTATTCCATTTTTACTGGGACTGTGTGCTAAATATGACACTGCACAGTTTAACTCATTTTAAGAGTATCATAAGAACACTTACTGTGAGGCCACACCACAAATACTATGTTCAGTTTTGGGCCTCTCACTGCAAGAAAGACACTGAGGTGCTGGAGTGCATCCAGAGAAGGCCAACAAACTGGTGAAGGGTCTAAATCACAAGTCCTGTGAGGAGCACCTAAGGGAAATGGGGTTGTTTAGCCTGGAGAAAAGGAGGCTGAAGGGAGACCTTATCACTTTCTGCAACTACCTGAAAGGAGGTTGTAGCAAGGTAACAAGCTATAGGACAAGAAGAAACAGCCTCAAGTTGTACCAGGAGAGGTTTATATTGTATATTAGGAAAAATTCCTTCACCGAAAGGGTTGTCAAATGTTGGAACAGGCTGCCTAGGGAAGTGGTGGAGTCACTATCCCTGGAGTTATTTAAAAGATGTGCAGATGTGGTGCTTAGGGACATGATCTAGTGGTGGACATGGTAGTCTTAGGTTAATGGTTGGACTCGATAATCTTAAGGCTCTTCTCCAACCTAAATAATTCTATGATTCTGTAAATGAATTAATAACCTTTGAGTTATTAATCTCTGTTACAGAAGACCTGAGCGATCAGCTCCTTTCCATGGTACTGCAGATGATCACTTTGTAGAATTCATCTTTGCAAAATTATAAGTCTTTCTAAAATCATATCTAGAATCTTTTGAATAAAATTTAAGAAGTTCTTTCAAAAAAATCTTTAGAAAACATGCTTATTTGTTTTTGTCCTATATGAAGTCTCAGTTAAAGAATGCTGAAGTAGAAAATTTCATGAGGGTAGTGATACTTTCATTCCTTTTATTAAGTGTTTACGTTTCTGGACCACAAGCACACAACATTTAGCAACCTAGAGGTGGAGTGACGATACCTGGAGCTATTTAAAAGGTGTGCAGACATGGTGCTTAAGGACAATATCTAGTGGTAGACTTGGCAGTATTAGGTTAACAGTTGGACTCGATTTTAAGGGTCTTTTCCAACCTAAACAATTCTATGTTGTAAAATTTGAAAGTGATATAGCTGTTATTAATTATCAAAAGAGCAGTTGTAAAAATTCTTAAATTTTTTTTAGTTTCTTGCATAGTGGATTGTAAGTATCACAGTAGTGTAAGCATGGTATCTTCAATAGAAAACTGACATGCCTCTGATTTAGTCAAAATGAATAATTACATTATTGAGGAGAAAACTCTTAATAGAATGTTTTATGAACCAAGTGTCTTTCTTTTACTTAGAATGTGTGACTGGGCAGGGAACATACAGAGCAGCAAACTTAAGGGAGGAGTTATTAATGGTGTGATATATCATAAATAGGAAAGAAAAGGCAGAGGAAGGTAAAGAATGGATTTAAGGTGTACACCTAAGAAATTCTAAACTACTTTCAATAATAGCTGCAATTTTGTGAAGGATTAACATGTTTCAAGAGCAGAGAATGGTTAGATTAGTTGAGGAAACCAACTACAGATGATAATTTTATAGGTGCCTGACACAGATCAGCTGGCCAAGATAAAACAGATGATACCTGGAAGAAGCATAGCCCTGGTACTCACAGGGAATTTTAACCTCTCCAATAGCTGCTACAAGGACAATGTGGCTTAGAACAAGCAGTCCGAGTGATCTCTTGAGTGTGTTCATGACAACTTTTTTGATGCATGTGATTCCCTAGCTGACTAGGGCAAATGCTGTGCTGGAATGTTTACTTACCACTGAGGCTGAGGACACAGTGAAAAGAAAATGGAAAGGTTGTGGTACTTAATGCCTTTTTACCTTGTTTTTTAATGGTGTGTTTTGCCTCCAGTCCTCCCTGAATCTACTAGTAGAGTTTGTGAGAGTGCAGCATTATCCACAGTGGAGGAAGAAAGTGTCAGGAAGCAGTTAAGCCATCTGGTTGTACATGTCTCCACTGAAACAGATGAGATGCACCCAAGTGTTGAGGAAGCTGGCTGATACCACTGCAAAGCTGCTTTCTATCATCTCTGAAAGGTCATGACAGTCAGTATGGTTCCTGGTGACTGGAAAAGATAAATCACTTGCACCTTGAAGAAGAGTGAGAAGAGGACCTGGGGAAGTATAGGGCTGGTCATTTTAAACTCCATCCCTGGAAAGATTATGGAGCAAATCAGCCTGGAAACTATTTCCAAAACAAAGGGCTAATAGCTGATTGGGAACAGTCTGCATGGATTTACCATGGGGAATCACGCCCAATCAACATGTCAGTATCTATGAGGAGATGAAAGGCTGTGTGGACAATGGGAGAGTAGTGGATAATTAATACTCTGACTTCAGAAAGGCCTTTGACACACTCTCCCCCAGTATCCTGAGAGCCCAGTTTGACGAGATATGGGCTGGCTAAGTGGATGATAACATGGGTAAAAAAGTGACTTGATTGCTGAGCTCAGACTCTTGGTTAGTATTAGTTGTGATTAATAATGTGGGCAGTATTATCTTTATTGATGACCTGTATGGTTGCTATATGCCCCATCAATGGTATTACAGTAAGATTCATCCAGATTAATGAAGAATTAATTTTGATAGAACCAGAACTGGCTTCAGCATGCAACAATCCAACACCACACACCATCTCCCATGCCCTGAGGGACTGTTGACAGGTGGAGCCCAAAGTCATGGACTAAATGACCTCAACAGACATTTTAGAGGCATGGCCCATAGGCTAAGGGAATGTTATCTGTGTGTATATATCAAAAGACAGAAAAGATGGTGATGATTAGTTAGAATGTATTGGAAAATGTGGGACCTGGGCATGACATAGATGGTATAGAATAAGGGGTGAATATAAAAGAACTGTCATGATTTAACCCCGGCTAGCACCACACAGCTGCTCTCTCACTCCCCCTGGTGGGAAGGGGGAGAGAATCAGAAAAGGTAAAAATAAGAAAACTTGTGGGTTAAGGACAGTTTAATAATTGAAATAAAATAAAATAATAATAATAATAATAAATTACAATGAAAAGGAAAATGACAAAAAGAGAAATAAAACTAAAAAAAATTAATGTAAATGAAAAACAAGTGTTCACCACCAACCAAGCAATGTTCAGCCTGTTTCCAAGCAACAGCTCCCCAGACAGATTTCCCCCTAGTTTATATGCTGAGCATTATGTCGTATGCTATGGAATATCCCTTTGGCTAGTTTGGGTCAATTGTCCTGGCTGTGTCCCCTCCCAGCTTCTTGTGCACTCCCAACTTCTTCATTGGCAGGGCAGCATGAGAAACTGAGAAGTCCCTGTCTTAGTGTAAGCACTGCTCATCAACAACTAAAACATCAGTGTGTTATCAACATTATTATCATCCTAAATCCAAAACACAGCACTCTGTGAGATACTAGGAAGAAAATTAACTCTATCCCAGTCAAAACCAGGACTCAAAGGCAAATGACTGACATCATCTACCTGGGCTGTGCAAAGCTTTTGACACTGTCCTGCACAACATCCTTATCTCTAAATTAGAGAGACATGGATTTGATGGATGGACCACCCAGTGGATAAGGAATTGGCTCGATGGTTGCACTCAAACGTTGAGGTCAACAGCTTCATGTCCAAGTGGAGACCAGTGACGAGTCAGGTTCCTCAGGGGTTGGTATTGGGACTGGTGCTGTTTAACATCTTTGTTGGCAACATGGACAGTGGGATTGAGTGCACCCTCAGCAAATTTACCAGCGACACTAAGCTGTGTGATGCAGTTTACATGCTGGAGGGAAGAGATGACATCCAGAGGGACCTTGACAGGCTTGAGAGGTGGGCCCATGCAAACCTTATGAAGTTCAACAAGACCAAGGACAAGGTCCTGCACATGGGTCGAGGCAACCCCATAGACAGCTACAGGCTGGGCGACAAGTGGATTGAGAGCAGTCCTGCAGAGGAGGACTTGGGGGTATTAGTGGACGCAAAACTGACTATGAGTCAGCAATGTGTGCTCATAGCCTAGAAAGCCAACCGTATCCTGGTCTGCACCAAGAGAAGTGTGGCCAGCAGGTCAAGGGAGGGGATTCTCCTACTCTACTCTGCTCTTGTGAGACCTCACCTGGAGTACTCTGTCCAGCTCTGGGGCTCCCAATGTAAGAAGGACATAGACCTGCTTGCGCAGGTCCAGAGGAGGGTCACGAAGATGATCGGGGGCTGGAGAGCCTTCCTTATGAGGACAGGCTGAGAGAGTTAGAGTTGTTCAGCCTGGAGAATAGAAGGCTCTGGGGAGATCTTATAGCAGCCTTCCAGTAGTTCAGGGGTGCCTACAGAAAATCTGGGGAGGGACTCTATCAGGCAGTGTAGTGATAGGACAAGGGGTCATGGTTTTAAACTGAAGGACAGTAGATTTAGGTTAGATACAAGGAAGAAATTGTTTACCGTGATCATGTAATCTGAATCCTTTGAAATCGTAACTCGACTGGACAAAGGCCTGAGCAACCTAATCAAATTGTCCCTGCTTTGTGTGAGAGTTCTGCTACATCTCTTCCAACCTAAATTTTTCTGATTCAATGAACTTAATTTTTTCACACAAATTGTAGCAGCTGCAGTTGTGTCCTATATGTTCACTAATCTTATTTTAAGTGGCAGTAGTGCTCAATGTACTTCATTGACAGGCCATATTTTTCAGATAGAAATCTCAGACCTGACCCATGTCTCAGGTCTGGTCTGTAATCATGTTTCTGTTTGGGTTTTGTTCTTCCCTTTCTCCCTCTCTTCATTTCTATTTTATAATGGAGGAGCAGCTTATTAGTTCTAATAAGTGCTCTGGAGAATAATTATGGAATGTTTGCTATAGTTAGGTATGTCTGTAATATTCTCTCTAAGAAGCTTATTATGGCTTTGTTCTCTTTGAGACTTAGGGATGGAGTAGTAAGTCATCAAGTTCTGGACAAAACACCTACTTCTCTTGGCTTTCAATGTTGTTTTCCATGCACTGAGATACTAGTTTTCTAGAGGGTTTTGGCATCATTACCATATGTTAGCCAACAGAGACTTCCTTGTTGAACTTGAGATTGCAGCAGCATATATTGCTGTTTGCAGCCTGTATTTCAGAAGCCTTAATTGATCCAGTGGTATGCCAAAGTTATCAGAGAAGTAATTGCTGTTTTTCTTGAATCTTGTTGCAAAATTTTATTACGGACAAAAGGAATTTACACCTAGTATGCACAGCCAAGAATATAATGTTACTGTAACACAAATCTTAACTGTCTAATGAAACAACTATTTTTAGTCCATACCTACTTTTTACAGAAAATAATTTTAAAAGTACTACTACAGAAAAAAGTCCACATAATAATACAGCTAAAATTGTAGCACACACACTCTACAGCATTTTTTCTGATGTTCTGCTAAACCTGTCACTGCCCTTCTGTGTTTTCATCTTAATGATATTAATACTCTTGGGAAAGAAAGGGAAAGGGCTACAGGGGTCATCAATGTCTTGAGTTCTTCAGTTGGAGCAATAGGACATTGATGGTGAAGGACTTTTCCTCCTGTCTCATGGGAGTACTTCTATTTTTTTACATATATTTGATAATACATTCTTCTTATTGGCTCTTTTTTTCACTAGTTTTCAGCTAGACCTGAAGAATTATTTTGCCACATTTGACATAATTCTTCATATATTATAGCACAGTATACTGACTTTCTTTACAAGTTCATTTAGCAGCTACTTCATATTTGCAAAAGTAGTTTGAAGGTGCTAAGTATTTCTGGCTTTATTTTTCAGAATAGTTATTAAGAATCCATATTTCTATAGTGACATTATTACTGTTTAGTCAGCAACTTCAGGAGTCTGTCACAACTGTACCTTTGGGGAAAAGAAAATTACAGGGCTGTAATTTTTCCCTAGAGAAAATTTGTGCTGTGACAGATCATGTCTTTCCTCAGTTTTTGATTTATGCACCAGACATAATACATTATTTTATCTTCTTCTCTCTTTAAGTTCTCTCTACTTTATCCAAGAATCTGCTAGAATTATGAAACATGGGTTTCTTACCATAAACTCGGGAATGTGATCTCACAATATCAGTTGTGTATCAATACAAATATATTAATATCAGTTCAGTAAGAAAAAAAAAAGTGTTTTATTGACATTGTCAAAATGTTAGTTATAATTCTAAAATAAATGATCCTTTTTTTTTAATTTGAGAATTTGGAATTGAAAGAATTTTCAGTTTGCCCTAAGGTCTGCTCAAATGACAGTGTGGTTGGCTTACATAATAATTATTAATATCTATGTGGTAACTTACAGACTTTCTAGTAAATTTTATCTTTAAACTTGTGATTGTCCACAGAAATTTTTGAATATGAGTGTTACAAAAGCCTTTCTTTTCGTAATGTCTTATTTTGAAGCCTCACCATTCAGAACAGGAGACAGATGTTACAGACACCACACTACAAATACCTAAATGAATCAGTGTGCATATTAAATACGTGTTCTTAATAATTAACTATGTGATGTAACTATTATTTGTTATTGTACTGTTTTTCATATCAGAAGCATGCTCTGTAGATTAGATATGCAAATCCTGATAAATTGTTAACCTAATAAATTAGGACATCTTCATGTTCTTTTGGAAGTTGTGAAGTTGAAATTTCAGAAGAATTATTCTGTGTTTCCGTCTTCAAATGTAAATGTTCTTTTATGGTTTTGCAACGTAATTCTTTCTCTTAGAAATACTGCAACATAAAAATGGCCTTAGGGGGTCAAACCAACAATCTACTTAGTTCATTAGCTTGTGTCTAGTAGAGACCAAGGGTTGATGTATGTCTAAACTATATAGAAGTCAAATATATAATAATTTTTCCCTATTGGCTGTAAATTTTCAGAAACTTCAGCTTAGATACTGCCAGAATCAGATATAGTGTCTTTGTATTTAAAGTTCTTAAATAGCCTTCCAGGAATTTCAAAGTTCATCTAGTCTTTTGGCAACCATACCTACCTGTAGCAGAAAGTTCCCCAGTATAAATACGCCTGGTAAAAAAACACCTCTTTTGATGTATTAGAAAGCTGGCACTGATCTTGCAGAAAGTGAGTAAGTGTTCCCTATTGATTTCTCCACAACACCCTTAATTGGTAAAGAAGAAAATGTGAAATTTCTATCTTCTGCTTGATAAAAGAAGTTACTCCAAACTCCATCCTGTGTAGCACAAAATAATCTGCTTCATTCCAGCATCTACCATTTCCTAATACGTTTACTGTTTTTTCCTTAATGGAAAAACTTTGCAAGTTTTTCCAAAATGTTTACCTTTTCTCCCCTTCTGAGTAGTAATGTTGTTAACCAGAAGTGCCAAGTGGTTATTTTTGTGCAGTTTGTTATGTCTTGGATATTAAACACACTGGTATTCACATTATAGAAGGAAGAGGGAAGCAAAGAGAAGAGGACATGCATATGTTTAAATTTATTTCAATATTTTCAAACAAATAGCTATAAATAAGAAAAAAATGAGGTAAATTTAGGGAATATTTTCATGTTTTGTCCTCCAGTGAGGAAAAAAAGCTATATAAAAATATATCAGTATATCTTATGCACAAATACAGATATTCATTTGAGTTTTATTAATTTTGAAGAAATTCTTGTTTGCATACTTTTTATTTTGTGACACACTATTTATATGGGTTTCCTCCACTTATCAGTTTTCAGATCACAGATTTTAAAACTAGGATATGTCTTAGCTACTGGAACAGTGTCCATATATCTAAATTCATCTAAATACATAACTGCATCATTGGTCACAGTCAACTCTGGTACAATAGTTCTTGTAATGGAGTTCTATGGGAGTTATTTAGGAAAAATACAGGAGACATGGCTTTGGTCATTATCTAGGAATTTTTACAGTCTTTGAAAATGAAGGGAGTGAACATTTGCTGTAGAATGGAAGGATTTAAAAAAAAAAAAAAAAAAAAAAAAAAAAGGAACATCATATGTCTACAGGGTGCTCAAAGAAGCCCTTGAGAGAACTCCAGAATATATTTGTAATGTTTTAGATTATATTCAGAATTATGTTTACATTTGTTTCCTCTATAGCAAAGCTTCGTGAGTCTTGCTTTGATCCTGGAAATATAATGAATGGAACAAGACTTGGAATGGATTATAAACTGGGGTCGACTGTCACATATTACTGTGATGCAGGTTATGTTCTTCAAGGATATTCTACGCTAACATGTATCATGGGAGATGATGGAAGACCTGGATGGAACAGAGCCCTGCCCAGCTGTCATGGTAAGAGCAGTTTTTCATTTATTATAGTTGCTGTTGTTATTATCCTTGATTTGTCATATGGATGAAACAGGTACAAAATAAGAAGAAGCAATTTTAATAAACTTCTCTTTTAGGGCAAAGCCTTTTTCAATGCTATATTTAATAAAATAACATATTTAATAAGTCAGGATAAATATTGTTTCAAATTTTTGATAACATTGGATAAATAGTGCTACAAGTTATTGTGAATAGAGATTAATAGTAATGTCATCCTCTATGCAAACCTGTATTTTTGAATTAGCAAATTTACAGCAGAGTATAGAGATATATACCTTATATATGTATTTAAATAGAACATTAAGTATACTCTGGATGTCACAACATATGTTTGGGTTTTTTGTTATTACTGCTTTTTAAACCATGTAGGTGAAATATTTTGTATATACATTACACCATTTAACCTGCTAGACATGTGGTCTCTAGAAAAATTCAGCCTTGAAATGCACCAAAGATCCAATCATTCAAACTTTTATGGATATGAAGAACTCCACTCATTTCAGGAATCTCCTGACTTCAGTTATATTGCCACTGATTATCTCAGGCGTACGCATTTTCAGATTTAAACTCTAAGAAAAGATTTAATTTTTATTTTATTGATTTGGTGTTAATTCTTACCAGCAGTTGATAGCTCCTTCAGAAAGAAAAAAAATAATATTCATTTCACATATTCTGTAAGATTAAGCACAAAACCTCTCCCATGTATCCAGATATTAATAAACACAAAATTCCCAAATTATAAATTCAACATTTGCTTTATAAATTAAAATAAAGTCTCCTTATTATCATGTTAATTTCATTTCGTTTTCATAATTTGAAGACAAATAAGCCGTTAAATCCATTTCCAATTTTAATATATTTATTTTAAATAGCATATGGGTTTGCTTTTTTTGTACTTAAATTTCTGTTGCAAAGTGGATAGCAGAGTACCAGCAAAACAGAAAAAAAGAAATAGTCAACTATAAAGAATAACCAATAGTATAAGCATTTGAAGAACTTTAGTATTTTCATTATCCACCAAAATCATCATAGCACTGAACACCAAACTTCAGTGGCATCAAATTGGAAAACTGTCGCTAGCAAACTTCTGGAAATGTGTTCAAATTTGTAGACTGTGTGTAACGGAAGTCAAAAGTTTCTTCCTCATTTTAAAATGAGGTATGAATGTTGTTTTCTAGAGAGAAGTCACTGAGGAAGGTTGTTGTATATAAGAGGAGAAAGCTTTTCTTCTTTTGGAAGATCTTTTTCAAGGGTAATGAAAGATAAAGAATTTATCAATGATGCCATAATTGTGTCTATTCATGACATAATCTACTTAGCAATCTTCCAGTGCTATCTATTTTAACATTTCTAAAGGGAGAGTGTTTTGCTTGGAAGGACTGTCATTTTAATAAAAGGAAAAAAAAATCTCCTAATAAAAGGGGTAGTGGATATCTGTCACTGATTCTAACTGGACCATTTTCTTTCCTGGATGAACAAGGCCCTACTTAAAGATGACAAACCCCACACTTCTTTAGGATATGATGTCACAGAGTAAGCTCTATAAAAAAGCCTTAGCTTTGCAATTTTCACTTTTTTTTTCTTATATTGCTTTTTCCTCTAGTTCAGAGTCAATGAAGGTTTGTAGATATGTTGCTGTGATATATAATGCTATATTTTTACCATGTAATCAATGCTTTTCACTTTTGTGGGATTTAGCTCAAGAAAACCAGAACATTTATATAGCTGTGAGAAAGATTATATCAGTTGATTAGCTTTCAATTACATGGAGCTGGCAGAAACAGTTTGAGAGGTGAATTTTGCCTCCTGACCACCAGTCTCACCTACATAAAAAGTTTGCTTAGTAGAAAAATGAGACTCCTCCATTCCGGCAGTTGTATTTTTGAAACTCCATTGAAACTGATATAATGAAATGTGGTATACAATACACCTCAGTATATTTATGGTTTTTCCATTTCCTTATTTATTTTTAAGAAAAAAAATGAGGACCAGAACCCCTGTTATACCTGCAATACTTTGATCTAATGTTTTCAGTATGAAGTAAAAAAGGTTTTTAAAAAGTTACTTATCATTCTCTCTGAACTTTTACATTTATAATGTCAATTTAGAATCCAGGTTCTTCTGTTAAATTCCTTTGAGTCATACTTAGTCATATAGCTCTATAGGGGGAGTGAAGCATCTCAGAATATGGAAAAGAGAAATATTACAAATGAGTATTCTCATTTTGCTCATGTTTGGAGCTAAGTAGGTCAGAGGAATGGAAGGGAGAACTTTCAACACTCCAGATGCTCTCTGGGCTCAAGGGACATGCTTTACAATGTATAGAATTGGTCCTGTAAAGAGTATAATTCAAATAACATAGCAAAGCTCTTACTCTTCTAAGAGAATTTGTGTCAGTAATATTTGATCATTTCCATGAAGAAAATGATTAGATAAAAACATGGATAGCATGAGGGTGAAACTGATACAGGGGTCCAAAGTCAGACCCTATTAAGTAAAAACTCTTCTTGTTGCAATTAGTATGGCTATTTTCAATGAACAGTAGAATCTCAATAGAGGAGGATAGAGTACCATCTCTATACCCATTCTGAATAACTTGACATAACTTAAGACATACTTCTGAGAGACAGTAGATGAGTTTGAATAGCCCACATAGAGTTATGTGTCTTACTTGTTCTAAAGTCTACCCTTTTAGATAAAATCTGGGCAAAAATACATTCTCCATTCAGAATTAAAAAGAAAATGAAGGCCAGGGCTTTATTATATTAGAAGGGCAGCCATTTGGGATGACTTTAAGCATTCTCTGAAAATATCTGGTACATCAAGCCCCATAGGAAATCTTTGTTGAGGAACACTGATGTTCTGGGTCTGGTCAGGCTTTAGCATGATCTGACTGATGAATTGCTCAGTCTGTCAAAACTTGTTTTCCTGGGAATGTGCAAAACTAGAAAATATGAATATACAGACCCTGAAAGTCAATAACTGATAATTCTGGAGATACGTAAAAGCTGAGCAGAGGCTTTCAGGATCATAGAGGACTAGTTTTCCAAAATGTGCTCCATGCATAAAGCTGATGATTTTGCAATTGTATCTTTATGCACCAAATAGTTTTTATGACCTAGTCCTATGTGCATTAGGCATGACTTGCATTTGGTTGAAATGATTATTTAAAATGACCTTGAGCCTCTCTAATAAGTGTAGGAAGTGAACCAAATCATCAGTTTCATTCTTTTATGAACACATGCAAAGATTATCCAGGCTAATAAGCTAAGCTATTTGTCATTTCATGGTGGATGTTAAGAACAGGATGTAATTAACATATGCAGATGCAATATTACTATGACAGAGATGATGATTAATGATTTCTCTTAGCTTCACCAACTATAGTTAATTTTAAATTTTTTGGTAGCAAACAACAATTGTTTACAGAATAACAAAAAGCCCTGTAGTGGGAAATCACATTTATGACTGAGTATAAAAACCTTGTTCCTATCAGAAGAAATAATATACTGATCACTAAAAAGTATTGCTACATTTCATTATAGCCTGTTGTTTAATCCCTTAGAAATATTTTAATCCAGGCTTCAAAATATCTCCATCTGAATGATATATCTAAAAATCTCAAATATTGTAATGAACTGTGTATGATGTATTCTTTTTTTTTTTTTTTTTGGTAACAAAACATCAGTATTTAGGATATTTGTATGTACTATTTGTCTTTTGTTTAAAAGAAATCCAAAAAAGTCATGGGATTGCTCACAGAACAATTCCATACCGTGATATTTAAAAGCAACAGAAACATTCTTAATTATGATTGAAACAAGAAATCTTAATTCCCAGTCTTATAGACACAATTACGTAATATAGCCATGGTGGTTTTCTGATTAAAAATGATGCTAAAAAAACAGATGCATGTGCATTATGGGAAAGAAGAGAGAACCTTGAACTACATGTCCACTCCTCTGTCATATGACCTGGGGGATAATTTACATTATTATGAGCCGGGAAAAGGGGTGTCTGCAGCCTCATCTTCTCCCAGAGAAATGTTTTCCTGAAAACTGAAATGTCAGGGAAAGTACCTGTTCTTTGTTTCGGCTCTGACAGTAGCTCTTGGTTCAATTTGCAGTTATTCATAGTTTTCTGTATGATTTTTCTGTTTCTTTCTATCTTGTCATAGCTATTTGAGGTAACGTACATCAGGTTTGTATCTAAAAGCTTTTAGGATGGAATACTGCACAGAAAAGCTTAATCTGTATTATTTTGTAATAAATATTGACAGCTTTTTCATCAATCATTCATTATTAATTACTTAATCAGAGGCTTTATAGGTTGCATTTTTATGCAATTTTTACATAGTGAAGCTATGATTCTAATGTGGTTATTGCATACCAGTGTGGTCTTCTGAAACCATGACTTCAGTCAGCCAGTACTTTACATGATAAATCATAGTCAGACTGAGTACTATTACATACTGCAAGAAAAAAATGAAAACCATCATTTTCACCATTGATAATATTGTAAAGAATTGACAATGTTCTTGTCATAGGCAAACATATAAGTCTGGAAGAAGATAAAAGACTAAGGCACATTAGGCTAAAATACTTTCTTGGGTGATTTTTATTTTTGGTAGGTAGGTAAACACAAGGTTGAATTTCTAGGTAATCTAATATACATTTCTTAAAAATGCTCAAGTATGTTAAAAGAACAATCAGGTGGAACTGGCATGTGATGGTCTATTTTATACATGTAAGAATCAAGGCTTTTTTTGGGTTTATAATATTTTGGATGTAAAGATTTTGATCAAAGCAGTTGGAACTTTCATTAACATTTTTGTCCCATTCTGCATGCTTGATTATATTCCCAAATCCTCAACTACCATAGATAAGCAATTAAAAAGAAGATTTTGAAAGCCACAAAACAGTTCTTAGAAGCCTAACATTCATTAACTTCCATCTGTGGTATTTAGCATTTTCATCTTTATTAAAAATGCAACCAGAAAAAAAAAAAAAACAACCCACATTTCTAGAAAAAAACTGCTTGTTTTTAATAGACAGAACAGACCAAATGCATATCTAAAATGTAACTGAGATCAGGATCAGACATTACAGGGATACTGTAGATGGATGGTAGTAATTGTATTTTGGGTTGGCTACAGCTACTGTCTTTAATTATTTTTTGCTAAAAACACTTATATTTAAATTCTTTTTAGTATTTCATGAATTTATTATGCCAGACTTTTTGGTTTTTTAGTTCTTTGCAAGAGGCTTGTTCCTCAGTGTGATTACTTTGCTTTAAAATAATCTATTTCTGTCAGAGAATTACATCTGCAGTAAACACATTGTCTTCATACTTTGAAGGTGGCAGAGGATTGAATGGACAGAAGAGAAGCAGAAATACAGTGATGATACAAAGCCAGGATGGCTTATAATCACTAAAGAAGAATTCTTGCAATTACTGAAATTAATTCTCAGAAGTCCAATATCTATATTTCTCATGTTAGGAAAGGGCCTTGGCCAGAAACTCTGAGGATGACATGAGTTTAAATGGTTAGTGTTTGTGGTATAGAGTTGAACAAAGGCATTGAGAGAGTTACTGTGTACTGGAGTGCAAAGACCAATCTTAGTCATCATTTCGCTAAGGTAGTAAAAGTCTAAAGGCATTAAAACACGTGGAAGAGGTGGTATAGGTGATGCTGCAATTGTAGTCATCCATTTACCGCCTTTTGAAGCATGACACTTTCATTTGAAATAAATTTATCCCTATTAATTTTACTTTTGAATTATGACTAGCTAAAGGATATTAGAGAGTGAAATTCATTAATTGCCATGGGCATGGGAACAAGTTGTGACACCTGCTCTTGAATTTTCAGTGTTGAGTGGTCATTCTGACTAGATTTCTTCACTGTCTACTTCAGAAACCTTTATTAAATGAGCATTCATACAAGGTTTAACTTATTTTTCTCAGATTGTGCACTTTTATCATGCACTGTCATGCTTGCACAACATCTTTGAGTAGGTAAAGAATTGAACTTCATGGCATTTATACCATAAAACAAGACGACAAGATTGATGCTTTTATTTTAAAACTACTCAATAGTTCCCTTAAAACTTTATAAATAAAATCTGTGAAACCGGGGAGGGGGGGGGGGGGGGGAAGCCAGGAAGCCATAGCCCCTTGGAGTGGCCATCTTTATGATATTGTGCAATGTCACCAATTACTCTGCTAACTCTGCATAAATATTTTTAAAGTTGTGAAGAATGAAATGACACATGAGGAAAGGCCAGATGAGGTGTCTAGAGAGGGAATATTTGTCTTTTATAATAACAAATATATTTATTATTAGATAGTGTAGTAAGGCATACATGTATCTAAAAGTATTAAACCATCATTAAGAATCAATGTATGTGTGTAAAGTTATAAGTAGTAAACTGATATGGTATTTATTTTAGAAAAAAAAAAATATAAGGCTGAAAAATCTAACACTGAAAAGTTAGTCAATGACATAATTAAGGCTGTCATGCAGGTGAAGGTGTGTTTGAAACATCTTCAACAGTGATCTTATATACCTCTGTGGCTGGGAGGGGGCATCAGTTTTTTTGTTTTGATCCAGTGATGATATAGAGTTGCTTATGTTTGAAGTCACTGTATGAAGGGCTGCTATTTCAACGTTTGAAAGTGTGTAAGGAATGAGTCAGGCAATTGCAGGAGGAACAGAGTATTCCTGCAGCTAATGAAACTGAATGTTACTGTGAATGAGACTGTGTTTGTGTTTATAGTTCCAAAGTAATGTTCAGTTTAACCACTTAAGCAGCATGCTTTACTTAAAATTGTCACGCTGGCTACTTACAAAGCATTTCTCATTTTGTTTTTGCCCAGAATAATGTCTGTTTTATAGAATAACATAGACCATGACCTAAGTGCTTAGAAGTAGAATTGAAATCAATCAAGATTGGTCTAAATATGTAAAATGTTACTAAAATGCTATGTATTCTGAAAAGTTAATTCTTAATAGTCAGACTTGAAAAGGCGATTGGAGGACTTCTGAAGAAAATATAAAGGATTTTATTTTATTGTGACTGAAATATCTTCTGAATACTAAATTCTCGTTTGCAAGCTTCTGCTGCCCATTATTTTACAAATACATTCCTATTGCTTTACCATTCCAAGCTTTCCTCCCAGTATAGTCAGTAGAGAGAGAGGTTTCTTAAAAGGCCACCAAAGGGAATTCAAAGAGCTTGTTAGGAAGGTATATTTTCCTGTTTGAATCTGAACTGAATGAACAGGATTTACAATGCCTGTATGTTAGAAGGGCGTGACTTAGAGCAGCAAGATAGGCAATACTAGGTACAGTGAAATATCTGAAAACATTGTGTGGAAGCAATACTGCTTGAGAACAAAGCATACAACAAACACTGTTTTGGAGGGAATGTAGGTTTACTTTTTCTGTGTATGTGTAAAAATTTACCACTTAGAAGATTCATGAGAAAGAGTAAGCGTCTAGGTCTCAGTATACCTTAACCTATAAACCTCAGAGTACAGACACTCTTCTGCATGAACACACTCATTACTCCTCCTCCATGGAAATGAGACCATTGTACAGCAAGAACTATCAAGTCAAAAAGCCAAAAAGAGAAATGGTAACTTCCACCTAGTGGATTTGGCAGTAATTAAGTAGAGATCTGGTTAACAGTATATACTTCTTCAAGATAGTGGGCTCATTTTTCCTATGACAAGCCACTGACTATTTTGAAATACACAAATGGTTTTGGGAATAGGGAACAAAAATAAGACCTTTATATATGGCTATGCAGATAGATGGTATTGTGCAAAAAAACCCACAGTTTTTTGAAAATGTGATTAAGTTAAAATCTCAGCTTTTCTTAAAACTGTTCTCTTCATATTAAAGAAAGTTTGAAAACATTACTGGAATGAACTATAAAGGTTAATAATTGTAGAAAGCTCAGAAAACAATTAAAAATAAATACAGACATACATATACCCACACCAAGCATTACTTTGAGTGTCTGACCTTTTGCATATACACTTGGAATTCATAATATGGCTTTACAATGTCAATTGAATAATAAATACTGTGTGTGATTATTCCAAGCTTTCATTTAAGAAGTACTAATATAATATAATGGTAAATATAGCATAAGAAATGTAGAATAGTAGTTAATTACAATGATCTCATTAAAATCAACTGTCAGAGAATCCTAATTTCCAAGGTATTTAAGGGATTAGTTAGTGCACCATAAAACCAGGTACTTCATCTCCTGATGAACTAAATCTGCTGCCAATTCTTAGAAGCATAGTTTAATGAAGAAAATGTTAGAAAGAAGGAGGAATAGTTTAAGATACATGAGTTTTTATTTCTTTTAGCCTTAATATTTTATATTATTTACTATACGAATGTATCTGAAATCAGATGTGTATATTTAAGCCATAATTTTTAAAAAGTCTGCTTAGATGCAGCTGTTAGTTTGAATAAACATCATGAATAAGCAAGGAAAATGTAACAGGGAACTTTAGTATTATTGAGAATAGCTTGTAAATGATAAAATATGTAAATTATTTCACAGTTTCTGATTTATTTGGCAATAAACGCATACAGAAAGCACAAATGAAAATGCAGAATAAAGTATGCAATTTTTTTGATTTAGAATATTAAAACCTGACATTTGTTTGCTTTGAATATGTACATTTTCCAGTAGAGGATTGAAAAACGTTATTATTCCATTAAAAAAAGGTTGTTCCATCATGTATTTTTAAGTGGACAGAAAAACAGCTTTTAGCACTAGCTTAAGTAAATATATGCTTGTTTCTGCCTTAAGTGTTAACGTCATAGGTACATATTTGAAGATTTTTAGAACAGACAAGGTGTCCACAGGGGATTCTCTTCTTAGAAAGAAAACGAATCCCTACCATTTGTTTACACAGATAAGTAAATATTTATTTTCCAAAGACTGAAAGACACTGAAGTAGAATAGGATTATGTAGCATCAGTCAGTAATCAAGGTAAGTCAATTAATTAACAACTGGAATTAAAGAAACTAATCCAGTTATCTGCACTGGCTATACCTGATAAATATGCATGTTTCTAACTTTATGTCAGGCAGCAGTCTGAAGGGCCTCACTCTTGTCTAATAAAACTTCAGAAATCCACTTAACTGGAAGAAGATTAATTAGGTGGGATACGTTGGTGGTTACACGTATAAGACTCTCATTTCATTCTTTGTACAAGTTTTGTCACCTTCATATTGATTATCACAGTGGGGACTAGGGGATAGTTCTGTGGAATAGAAAAACCTGCAGTAAAAGACTGCATTGTTTTAAAATGAAATTCAGTTTTCATTTCCTTCTTGACTGGGCTACATATAGCAGTACTCAACCTACTATAGGAATGGTAAGCAAGACCTTGGTCCAAATTAAAGAGGATAGCTGCCTCTTTTAAGATCTCATGTTTCTTGATGTTTCACTCAGAAGCTGAATACGTAACAGCTTTTTTCTGATCTCACACTCTCTTGAAGGAACAGTATTTTCCACAACAAAACTTTACTTCTAGTTTTTAGGTATTCACTGGTACTTTTTAATTATATATTTCTTTTTTATATCCTGAATTGTAGCTACGTGCTAACAGAAGTTAATACAATGAATCACAACTCTAACACACATTTGTGTACTCCGACTACTGCAGAAGTTGTTTTGTTGTTATGAATTTAAAAGGTTACACTTCCTTCTCTATTATACTGCACTTCATTTTATATTTTTCTATTGTTTTTATAATCAGTTAGTGATTAAGTGGGTAGTTTAAAGCTTTACTTATGTAGCATGCCAGGAAATACACTGGTTTGGTTCATGGGTGAATTTTTAATAAAAGATATATTCATACATTAAACTATATTTAGAGTTACAGTTGAGAGCACATACAAGTAACTGAAGGTCAAAGAACATTACAGTGATATTTTAATTATTCTCAGTTCAAATATTAGTGATTCAGTTAACATCTTTTTATTTCAGCATTGAGATAAAAATACCAAATGAATAAACAGCTGGCCTAAAGCAGAGCAGATTTTCTCAATGAGAATGCAACAATAATGTGCTCAGAATGCATCCAAAGTGTCCATAAGGCACTCAAATTGGACACCCTGGGAGGGAGAGAAAAAAACTAAAAGTATTTTTTTACTTTGTATGGGGAGCTGTATGAAAATGGGGAAGCTCATTGAAATTAATTTGAAGACAGCAGCAAAAGATATTTACTGGTGACCTGGAAATCATGTAGAAATACCATTTTAGAGTCTCAGCATTCTTGAACTGTGTCAAAATGAAAGCAGTTTTAGAAGAGATGTTAAAGAAAAATCAATAAATAGAACCACAGCAAGTTGCTAGGATGAGACAGTCTTTTCTGTGCAGTTCTGAAAGAGCCCAGATATGAAGTGTTTGAAGTACAAATGTTGACCTTAAAGTTAAGTTAGCCTTTCTATCAAAGTAGTGGAAGGTGATGAACACGTCAAAATTTTCCATGATAAGCAATTAGCCGATTTCCACAGTTAGCAAATTGGTAGAGATTATAGAAAAGAACAGAACTAGGAGATGCATGGTTAAACATGTTGAAGAAAAATCAATATAACTTTTGAAGAGGAATGTGGAGCTTAATGGTCATTGCAAATCTATCACATGTAACATACTGAATTAATTTTATATTTAAAATACAAGGAATCAAAAGGAAGGTTAGGTAAAAGAAAATTTTAGGTACCCCAGAAATGATTTGAAGATGGACTCAAAATTTTATTAAAAATATTTATGGACATATCAGACATAGACAGTATGTTCATCTAAATGTGTGTTTACACTTACAAGACCACATTACTGCTGTTAACAAAATCAGCTCAGAAAGAAAGGTGTTCATTGGAGTATGATAAAAACTGTGAAGCTGGGGTCTTCCAAGTTTTGTTGTCATTGTTGTATACACTTGGAACAGAAACTGTCAGGACTGTGTAATTTTAAACCATACTTTACTCTTTTTCATACATTTCTTTTTCTCCCTCTCTATCTAGTCTATCTGCTGTCCTAGACATTTGCGTTCCTTATGTGTACTCAAAGCTTGACTTGCAATGAATATGCATAGAACATTAGAAATTAGAAATGTAATTGCTGTAATCTTGCTTTAAATATAATCAATCATTCAAGAGTTAAGAAGAGATATAGTATAATCAGAAAGTAGCTACACATAAAAGAGGTAGACAGTATGCATAGGTATTCTATAGCTCAGCCAAGAAGTAAGATTTTCAGATTATAACGCTGCTGAAATTCTGTGCTTCATGTTATGTAAGAGGCCACATTGATAAAAATGACCATTTTTATTCTTATATAAATCTGTAAGGAGTGGTTGAAACATCTTATTATGTGCTGACATGCCACACACTCAAAATCAAGTAGAGACATTACTGGTAATGTCAGAGTAATGTAACTGGCTTTTACAGAAATGGTTTTTCTTTTGTATGTAGAACCACTTCCACCAGGTATAGCAAAACCAGTCTAGATTAGATTAGTGAGTTTTGTGGGTATTTTTATTTTTTATTTTTTGTCTATTTGCTTGCTTTAAAGGCACATCTTGTATTTTTTTTATTTTATATTTTTAATTAGTACTTGTGCTCATAATTGTTCATTCCATAGACCAGTTATTTTGTCTATTGTTTATTTTACTATTAACAGTTGTTTCTTACCCTGTTTTTCTTTCCTGTGTTTCAGGAGTTAGATCCTTTTTCCTCACTTTCTGGGATGAATTAATTATTTTTGTTTGCTTTTAATGTGAATGTGATTGTACTTATGGATTGTGTATAGTTTGGTGTTGGTTTTTTGTTTTGGTTTGGGTTTTTTTTTCTCTCTCGTGTGCCTTTTTTAGTTCGATACTTCTTCAACATTTTGGTTAGTAGCTGAGAACTAGAGTTCTCCAGAGGGAATAACAGAATGTGTTTTTCCGTCTACTAGTCATAGAGAGTGCCTAGATGGCTAGACAGCTGTGTATTAGAAACCTAGAATTAAGAAACATGAATCTGTGCGTCATCAACAATAATCTTAAAAGACATTTCTCTTGCTATTTGAGAGACAGGCACATGCACATATCTAGCCCAAATACTACAGGGTGAGATGAATCATCCTCTGGGGAAATCCATTTCTCCTTAATTTTATCCCTTTACACATATATATCTGAAAGCACCAATGCTTTGCTGCTGTTGTTTGCTTGGATTCTTTGTGTTTCAGTGTATTTGTTTTTCTCTCAGTTGTATTATTGAATTGTCATATTTAATTTGCTACTGCTTTGAGAATGGTCCTATGTAAATCTTGAATTAATTCAGGTATTGAAGTAGTTGCATTGAGATGGCTGTTCTTACTGTATGTATTTTAATATATTCTTCCCTTTTAACCACAGAACTCTGCTTATTAGAGTTAATATTGTTTTGGGTGTACCATGACATTTTATTCTCTAGGAAACTTACTATTTTGACTTTTTTCTCTTAGGAACAGTTTGTATACCAAACTGATATTTACTTTCTAGGTATCAATCCACTTGTAAATTTAATTGCTCACAAGTCCAGTTGAAAATTGAAAGGGGGAATCATTTAAGGAGGGGAGTTTGAAAAGTGGGGATTTCTATCTTCTTAAAATTAATTTAAAAGTCTGTGTTGCAAACATAAACCATAATGATGGCAAAGAAAACTCAGACTGAGCAGATTACAATGAATGTAGTTAATCTATCGTTAGTTGTCATATCTCAAATTTAAAATTAAATTCATTAACTGCTACTGTAGTTTCCTTTCAAACTGCTGATGCTTGCACTCACTCAAAATATTGGAAATCACTTGGAAGCCAAGCGATCATCAACCACTTGGAAACCTAAGGAATTACAGGGTTTCATTCTAACATTGTAACAATATTCTCGGATAATTCAAGAACAAGCTTATTCTTCACAGCACTGTGATTCACTGATAGTGTTAGAAAACTCATTTGGGTAAAGGGACATTCTAGAGACATGCAGATGGGCAGCATACAACAACATCAAGGATTTTTGGGTGGGTAATACACTCATTAAAGCCTCTCCACCCTAAAATAGTGAGCATCTTATAAAAACAAGATTCAGTAGATCACTTACCAGTTTTTCTAGTGATAAGTAGATTCTTGATTCTGTGCAGTTCTAAATGAACTCAGAGTTAGTGAGTTCAAAGAAAGCTCATAATTTTAACTTTCATCCTCAAATTTTGTAGGTTTCTTTTTCTGCATAATGAAAACATGTTTTAAGTATATCCTTGTCCACTAAGGTTATGGAACAAAAAATATTCTCAGTGAGACCTGAACTGCATTGTTTATCAAATGACTTAGAAGCAGTCATCACATTCTTCATCACATAATAAGAATGATTCTTTCTTAAACCAAGTAAATAATGAAATACAATTTAGATATAAAGAGTGCACAGGTGAATAAACAAATAATACAGAAGCTATATGTCCTCAAAAAAAAAAAAAAAGTATCTGATTGGAAGGGATGATTATTTCTTGTGAGGAGATCTGTAAATCCCTACATATCTTTCATTCATACTTTCTCATGAGTCAATACCTCAATTCTGCTATTGTAGCTAAAATGTGTTAAGATTTGTTGATCTCTGACTTACTTTTATCTCTACACATCTGTCATGTAATACTCTTTTCCTCTTGCTATCTAAATAGACTTGAAAGACTCTGAAACAGTCTCCCCCAGAAGACTCCCTTACTGCCAATTATCTTTTCTCTTATTTTTTATTCATTTATTATGTTGGTAGATAAAATGCTTTAAAATGAGTGTTTGTTTTCCTCCAGAAGTTCCTTAAATATCATGTCAGAGCTTTGCTGCAGATGATTGACTTGAAAAATATTTTAAAATTTTTATTCAATTACTGTTTTACAGCTGTGGAAACTATAACTCTGGTGTGCTCTTTTAAAGGAATGAACCTGTGCTGAGGCACAGGCTGACTGCAAAGACCTATTCCACTTCCATTTGTTATGAGCAGAGACACTTTCACTGCAAAGACTTTTATCCTAGCACAAAATATGTTAGACAACATTTTGTCTTATTAGATGGCTCCATTTTCAGAGCCTGCTACTTCATTTTATTGGCAAAGAGAAAATAAAACGCTACTTAAATGAAGGAACCACAACCTTATTCCATGAGTTTCTGAAGACGGACTCCTGGAAATGTATCTCACAGAGTTCTACTGCATTTATCAACGGGAGCAGAGATCTCTGGTGCAGTGTGAAACATGGAGTGGGGGCACCTCACCATCCTCCAGCTTGCCTGGGAACACTTAAGCCAGAGAGACCTCAGATCCTGTCCCTTGTTTCAGAGGCTAGCAACGTTAAAAAAAGTCTTTGCCTATTGCAGAAAGGCAATGTGATCACTCAGTGAGGCTTTCATGAGCTGCAATTCCTTCAAAAGTTAAAAAGGAAAAAATAGTGCATTAAACATCACTTAAGAGTCTAGAAGACTATACCACACTGGAAATTAATTTATGATACTGCTATCTGTTGAATTGTTTTTCTTACAGAAAGCTATTTGTTGCACTATTAACAGAAAAATGAAGAATTAAGATTAATCACTGTCTGCAATTTAGTTATTTTAGATTTGAAATTTGCTAGTGCATCTGTTGAAGAGGGACTTAACAAGACACCTAATTTCAATCGGGTTAATTTTTCAGTTTTTCAGTAAGTTATCAATATATTAATCATATTTATTTAATATCTGATTATGATTTTTTGACACTAGATATTTTGACATCTACATGACAAAGGCTTTGATAATAAGTAATTCCTGATGTGTACCTCTACCCTGACATTTAGAAATAGAAACTTTATGAAGAATAAAGGTTTTGGGTTATAAAAAGTGAGACTCTCACTTTTCAAGTTTTCTTTAAATTTCTCTCTAGTATTTTGACAATTTAAATAGGAGCACCGGCTTTTGCTTTTATGCTTCTGCACTCTACTGGCTATCAATATGGACATGGATTAACTCAGTCAGGACAGAAAGAGAAATATGTCTAGTTTCCAGCTAATTGCATTTGTTCAGGAAAATATGGGAAAACAAAATAAGGAGACAATAATTCTGCAAATAAATGTTATTTTGGCTATTTGGATAATAGCCAGTATTGTGAAGGAGCCATCAACAGTGATCATATTCTACAGCAGAAAAAATGTAGAATTTCAACCATGTGCAACATCTCAGTTCATATCAGAAAATTAATTTCAAACTTTCCATAATGAGTAAATGAGTACATTTAATAAACTAATTTTAAGCAACACATGATTTCAGTACCTATGAAAACTCTATAGAAATTTTAAAAATTGTGTACACCACAGCTCATAAGGAAAAAAGTAATTTAACTGACATTTAATAATCATTAATCGTTAATCTGAGAGCAAACATTGTTTCTAAAGTTAGGCTAAAAGTATTCTCCATTGTATTTTTCTCCCCTGAATGTTGAAGCATATCTCATATTCAGCTATATAAAATCTGCTTTTCATACTTTCAGAAAGACATTTAGTTTTGTTTTAAAGGTTTCAATGAATGGAAACCGAAGACACAAAGTTATTTGGATTTATTTTTAGCTTTGTTGGTTTTAGAGGTAAAAGTTGGTGGAAAATATACATAGATAAATCTACACATAAATAATTTGATTAATTGCATTTTATATATTTGTATGTACTTTATGTATAGAAGAACAAAAGTAGAAGAAGCTTTAGCTTCTACTATTTTTTTTTTTGCTTCTTTTTATTGAAAAGAAAGAGGTATCCTCTTGAAATGCCTTCCTTAAAATGTATCAAATTATCTTTCTCTGCTAAACTACAGAGATTTTGAGTTCCATGGTTCTCTCCATATGAGGCATATTTTCTTGATTATATATCTTTCAGAAAACTTTCAAATTTTTTATAATTTAATTTATGATAGGGTTGGTTTTTTTAATTTTGGAAGAATTGCCTTTTAGGGGTTCTCCCATTTTATACTTCTTTATTCATAACCTTTTTTTCTATATGAATTTTACCTTTTGACATAAATATGATCCATCCTCTTCTCAATTTGTGGTTTTAGCATTGCTAGAGCCATGAAAATGGAATGTACCCCTTTCTCATGCTGCAGTCAATTAAAATGGATAGCTACATAACCAGTTATAGAAAGCTGAAGTACTGTCTCTTGTCTGCTTGAATATATTTAACCCATTATGACAGATATTTATGTCTTGTTCTTCCAGGAATCACCAAAAAATTCAGTAATTTCCCCAAAGTAGTTATGAGAATATCTAAAATTAATTGATTTTACTAAAATTGTTGGCATTATTTCTTATCCTGTCATTTATGAATGAAGAGAAAAATGTAGTCTTTATCTCAGTCTACCTCATCTTGAAAAAGTGACCAGTCTGCCCATGTTTTCATTCTTCTCTTCTGGAATCTAAACAAAACCAATTACTTCAAAATTTCCTGCTAGATCATAATAGAACATTTTTTTCCCTTTTTTTCTTTTATCCCAAAAACTTGTTGTGATGTTCCTGCTGAGACTTTACTGCTCTTGAATGAAGAAAAAATGTTACTTTCTATGTCTAATACATGAAAGCCTAAGTTAGAGGTGTCTTTGTCTACTGCAATGTTGTATTGAAATTCACAATCAATATTTGATCCATTAAGTTTTTCTGTGTAGTATCTAGATAGTTGCTTTTGATTTTGCATTTCTACTTTTGCTAATACTTTTTTTTTAAGTTGCTACTTAGAATTTGTTGGGGTTTTGTTGGTTGGTTGGTTGGTTCTAGTTTTGATAATGTCATATTTTCTCCATTTTCTGTTAATGATTCAGGCCCTGCTTTGATAAGTCTCTGAATTCCTGAAGGGATTTTGCCAGCTTCTGCTGGCCTCTGTTTTAAATAACCACTTTTAAATACTATTAACATATATTGGTCTGAGCTTCTCTCTCATTTTTTAAATAAATGTTGATTGCCATAATTAAACTGTGTTGTGAAGACTGAAAAGATGACAGTATGGAAAATTTCTATATTCTTTATGATACTATTTTCTTTGGTACTGCTTTCCAGCTGTATGATGGTGCTCTCTCTCTCTCTCTCTCTCTCTCTCTCTCTCTCTCTCTCTGTGTATTTGCTGGTGTCTTTTTATTTCTAATGTGTTTCTGTATTTCCAAACAGTAACTAAAAAATATATTTCTGTATCAGATTTCTTTTCCATATTCATTGTATTGTCAAAACAATTTTAGGTGCTTCATCACATTCACATTTGCACTTTTATTACCCATAATAAAAGTATCTGTAATTTGAAAGTTTGGAAAAAATTCTTTAAAAAGTCTATCATTCTTATCTGTTAAGATTTCCTTTGCATTATTTGTGGTGATATATCAGTCCCTATATTAGTTTTGTTACCTGTATATTAATTATTTAACCAGTACAAGAAATCATTACAACTGAAAAGCTCATCATTTGGATTAAAAAGACTAAGTAAAATGACATTATATTATATCAGACTAGGAAAAATGGCAATCAATGACTTAATATATGCTGGTTTTGGCTGGGATAGAATTAATTTTCTTCATAGTAGCTAATATGAGGCTATATTTTGGACTTGTGCTGACAACAGCATTGATAATTCAGGGATGTTTTCATTATTGCTGAGCAGTGCTTGCACAGTGTCAAGGCCTTTTCAACTTCTCACACTACCCCGCCAGCGAGTAGGCTGAGGATGCACAAGAAGCTGGGACAGCTGGCCCCAACTGACCAAAAGGATATTCCATACCATATGACATCATGCTCAACAATAAACTAGGGGGAAGGTTGGCTGGGGAGGCCACTGCTCAGGGACTGGCTGGGCATCAGTCAGTTGGTGGTGAACATTTGCATCACTTCTTTTCTTGGGTTTTATTTCTCTGTTATTTTCTTTTTCATGACATTTTATTATTATTATTTTATTTACATTATTAAACTGATATTATCTAGACCCATGAGTTTTCTCACTTTTACCCTTCTAATTTTCTTCCTCACATCCTGCTGGGGAGGAACGTGACTGAGCAGTTGTGTGGTGCTTAGTTGCCAGCTGGGGTTAAACCAAGACAATATATTAAATTTTAAAACATACATCACATCACCAAATAATTATTTTTCTTAAGCTACTCATTTAGAACAACTAAATATTTGGTATCCTAGTCTGGATTTTGAAACAGCAGCTCATTAGATAAAAAGTCAGTATCCCATTTAGCAGTTCAAGGCACATTTTTCTTCCTTTTGCAGAGTTTATGCACTGTTATTCTTCATTTTTTATTGTATTTGTAGCTGTGTAATCAAATTTATCTGCATGACATAAAGCCATATTGTGCCATTCATTTTTAAGCGGTATTTGCCATTGATTCCACTGAGGAATGCTGCTTAGAAATGGATGGTGCAATATAGCACTTATATCTGCAATTACAATTAAATTTTACTAGATCTTAGCTGTAGGAGCTAGAAAGTAGGTAATCTGGAAGCAGTAGTAGGAACTAAAAGCTTGAAGCTGCAGGAAAAAAAAACATAGCAAAAACATTCAATTCTTTAAAAGATGAAAAGATTTGAGATTGATTCTCATACTTATGTAGTACCTTCTTCACAGTTCTTTTACTGAAATTTTCCTTTGTGGGTTCTTTCCTTTGGTTAAACTGCAAAGCCATGATGGAAAACATATGAGCAATAAGCACATGACAGGAGACTTTTAACCCTGTAATGTTTTGCTGGAGCTGTAGAAAATTCTGCTGTCATTCTGTTGTGTGATGTTGCCTCTCTGAGGTGAACATCTACACTTCTTTTACAACTAGCCTATGCTGAAGTGTGAGAAATAGTGTCACTGCTGATAGTAATGCATTTTATATTTTATTTTCTATTTACTAATGCATTGCCATAAAGAGGTAGAATTTAGTTCTTTGACAAAGGTGCATGAATACTAATGATCAAGATGGGTAACCTTCCAGATAAAAAAGCTTACCAACTTAAGATACCCAGTGGGTGATACTTTGTTGTTGTTATGATAGACTTTTTCAAGTGCTATTTTACAAGATACCATTACAGTGAATTCAGCACACACAGAAAAGGAACTTTTTGCCATTAATGCTTAATGCTTAATAATGTTTCAAGTAAACAGTGATCATTGCATCAACACACTAGCTCTTATCACATTCATACCACAGTCAAGTCCCTTTTTCTCCTTTAGTGCTCCGTTGCTGATCCTGGAAAGCAGGATAAGGACAGCATACTGAGTAGTATTTTTGCATGTCAGAGAATAAACTAAAGCAGAAATAAGTACAAAAAGTGATAAGTATTTCAGAGTCTAAGCAAACATTATTAAACAATACTGGAATACTATTAGAGAATTATATTAGACAATATCACCTGCTTTTTGAACTTTTTTTTTTTGGTTGATTGGGTTTTGGTTTGTTTTATTCTGCAGGATTTTTGTCATTCCTAGGGAAATGGTGCTCAGCATTTGTTACTTCTTTTGTGTTAAATAACACAGTTTACATTTGTAGGTGTGATGGGCTTGTTAGAAATTTTACTGTAGGTAGACCTTTCAATGCACAGCATAATAATTAGACATGTTGATTTTCACAACCTTTCAGTTTTTAACTTTGTAGTTTTTAGGAAATTAAATAAATCACTGCATTGTAAAACTGATGCAAAGGCAATGAGACCTACACAGCTGAAATAAGCTTAGGTTAAATTCAATGGGTAGTACTATGGTAATGGAATTATTATATCCAACCAAACAACTTGATACTAGATATTTTCCAGAGGAAAAAAATGTTTTATTTTTGTGTCAATTAATGTTTTTAATTCACTGTAGCTATGGTTTCATGTCTCTGGATCCATCTTTGATTTCTTAATTGTAATATTTAGTGATAGTCGTGGTAGAATCTCCTGTTCCTGAAACTTCTGGCATTTTAAAGTAAGCATTTCCCAAAAGGTAAGGAAGGAAATATAGTCAGTGAACTCTGGGTTTACTAAAATATCAAATAAACACCTTCTTCCTTCCCAATACATACAGAAGGTCTTGGAGGACAGCCTTGCTGCTATAAGAACTAAATGGTTTACCACCTAATGATTTATGAAGTTAAACATTTTCTCAGATTGTGAAGGTCAACTGCGTGCTTACATCTTGATTCAACTTTCCTTTATACTATTTGGTTTTGAGACCCAGGACTGTGAATTCTTGTGATGATAAAGAGTCATTATAGCAGCACTTGGAAAACAATGGGAGACACCATAAGGGAAATAGTAAACTCAGAAAGGGCAGAATGAAAAAGTCCAGAATGAGAACACCAAGTGAAAGAAATTACTATGAAGTACTCAATTCAAGTATTTTGTTGTTGCTGCAAATTAAACTTTACATATGTCAGAATGACAAATAGTTCATCTCTAAATCCAGTTTGTACCGGGCACATTGTAGCATAGTCTGCAGGCAACTCTGTTGACTAAGGGTCGTTTAGATGAGATGTTGGGGGATATGGTGTAGGGGAGAACTTTGTAGAGTAGGGCTGATGGTTGGACTCAGTGATCCCAAGGGTCTTTTCCAACCTGAATGATTCTGTGATTCTATGATTCTATGACTTTGTACCTAAAGAAGCTCTGATGGAAATCCTGCTTCCAGCTTTGTACTGTGTCTCTGGTCCTCTTATGTGCCCACTATAAAACCAGTGCAGTTGTATGTTGCCTTCATGGGATTCAATGTGTGGGAAAAAAGTTTAGATGTTTCAGACAATGTGTCATACAAACATTTAAATTAAAATCCATTATAAAAGAAAATGGTATTATCTTCACCTTTTAGAGACATTGAAGTTGTTTTAATCAGACTTAGTATTAATGAGAACTCTCAGATTTTTGAAGGTGCTAAATCTTATATTATTTTATTAATTTGCAAAAATTGCTGGGTTTAATCACTTTTAGAAATCTATATGCATTTGTCAATGAAATTATTTTGTGTGGTTATTTTTATACCAGCTGTGATAATACCACCACTCAAATATTGTGAAATATTTTGACTAGACATATACATAGTTAACACTGTGAAAGTGCATTAGCTTTCTTAAATTCTTGTGCATGCCACAAACATAATTAGTTTCTCTGTTTTCCTAGCTTTAAAAGAACGTCATGGTGACATCACTTTGATATTACAGTATGTTATCAATATTATTCAGTGTTACAACATCAACACATCAACAGTGTTACAATATTTAGTAAAGATATAACTCAAAAGTGACTGCTGATTTTAAATAAACAACTATTAAGATCAATAATTTGCACTAAAGTGAATAAAAACTTGTAAAATCTGCAGTAAATTTGATTTTTACTTGTTTGAAAAATTATACATGTTAAATGAATTATTGGAAAATTGTATGTTTATTTAAAAGAAACTGTTGGGTGTTTTTAAAATTTTGTTCTGTTTTAAGCATACTAATATTTTCGTAAAATCACAAATACCTTGCGTAACTGTATAACTTGTATGAATAAAAAAGAACAGGGGTATAAAAAATTTGGACTTTATAAGTAATGGTCCACTGTATGCTGAGTACTAAATATATAGCTATTAATTTTAAGTATTGCTATTGTGTGCTATTACTTCAAGTTTTATTAAAAATTAAGGATGAAATTCTGTCCCTTTTGGTGTCAAGGGCATTGGCTTAGGTGGAATCATACTTTTACCCTGAATTTGCACATTATTGTATATCTGCTGATTAGGGAAGTATAATAATAATCATATGAGTGCTGGAGTAGGACTATTACTGGTCTTTCTTGCAGTAGCTCATTTATTCAACTCACAAACAGTAAAGAAAGAAATGGCATTAGGGAGAAGTAATAAGTTTTTGGCAAACTAATTTCTTTAGTCTTAGTGGTTTTGTTGCCTATATTTTTCCATATTCTCTTCTGTTTCCTCCAAAATCTGGAATAGAAAATCTTGAGTACTTACAAGCTGATAAGTACATACTTTTTCATCAAAAATATTTACCGCATTCACATAGTGAAGAGTTTCTAGTTTGTGTTTTTCAAATAACTCAAGGCAAGTAAGTCCCTGGATGTGAGACTCAGATAAGACTCTATTGCTTTCTGACAAAAAACACCAATAATTCTATTATCTGAGTACATATTCACAAGAAAGCATGTATTTCTGATATTTCACATGACGGTGGATTGAAGGAAGACACTGAGATTATTCTTTCAGTCATAGAGAACAATACTGCATGTATATGTGGTAGTCTTAGTGCTTACTTCCTATCTCAGGGAGGGTGCCTATCAGTAAAGCTGTACTTAGCATCGCCAAGAATATGTCCTCTTCTGTGTCCTGAATAATTTGCTAATCTCTAATATATGTGCGACATCTACCACATGCACACACACGTGCACAAGCAAAAGTCAAGATCCTTCTGTTGACCTATTTCAAATACCATGACTTTCAAGCTAGCCCACTAAATCATTTACAAATTGTATATGCAGACTGGAGCAATAGGTACCATCTGCTCCTGTTTTAGGTACACACTCTGTCAAACTCTGCAGCTACACCATACTGAGAGGAACCCATGTTAATATAAATTACAGAAATCCATGCTCAAAACAACAGGGTCTTAAGTTGCTAGCATTAAAAGACATGTTCTTTTCATGGTATATGCTACCATATATTTTGTGTGAATTAACTAAAAAGAGTCTTAAAACATATGATTTGTAGCTACACTAATAAATAGCTTGTATTTAGTATAACAAATAATGACATAAAATCTTCCGAAATAATAGTAAGAAAACTATCTTTTTCTTATTTAATATAATTCAGAAGGTATTAATGTTTTGAGAGCACATCACAAAAAAACAGATTTTTTTTGTATTTAGCAAATGAAACACTGAGTAGTACTTATTTTAGAAAGTCATGTCTTAACAGAGGAAATAAATTTGTTAAATAGATATCTTAACATTAAATCAATTCAAAAATGTTTTATAGTCCAGTGTGTTAGAAGAAGTATTCTAAACAGATGTCATAATCTTGACAATAGATTAAACTATGAAATTACAAAGTGTATGAGAAGCAGGTAATAGACATAGGAAAACACTAACATTTATGACTTTCAGATAAATGCACCTGAACATCTGATGAAGAAAAAGAAGAAAAAGCTGTTTCTTGCTTGACAGTTTTGAGTAATGCCAAACGCTAACTTCTATTGTTAACCTTAGAAAAATACATTGTTGTAGTAAATACTATTGTATTTATGTATAAAATATATGCCATTTTATCAAGTACTATAGCTATTAATGGTAGAATAAACCTGATGTTTGTGTGATAAAGAAAAGTATTTGCTCGTAACTTTGTATGTATAATGTTATAAATAATTGAAATATAAATAAGTGGTACATCATGTTCAGTCAGGGAATCCTGACTTTCTTATTTCAGTAGTTCTACACATTATTTTGATTTATGAGTCTATTGGCAGGAGTAAGAATTTACTAGTGTGCAGAAAGGCTGCATAATCTATGCTTTTATCATAGTATAAAGCATCATAAGAATGAATAACAGTTTTGTATGCTGTGAATAATAGCATACTGTGTATAAAGTACATCATTATTTTCTTAAGATGGTTGATAAATGGTAAAGAAAAAGCATAATTTCTCTGGAAAACTGCAGAGTGCCATCAATTCTCTTTTGATATATAAGAAAGTTCCTCAGACTCGGTACTTCACAGGATATACAAATTTAATCCAGTGTAGAAGTGTAATAAAATTTACTGTAATAGCATATACCAACATAGAACAAACCACTTTAAACTGACTTTTTTTCTGCTATTATATTACTCAAAACTGATTATCTTCACTTTTTAGCACCCTGTGGAAGCCGGTCAACAGGGTCTGAAGGGACCGTATTATCACCAAACTACCCCAAGAATTATAGTGTTGGTCACAACTGTGTTTACTCTATCACTGTTCCTAAGGAATTTGGTAAGTAGATTTGGTCTCAGTCATATCTTTTTATTGCTTGGATACTTTCAAACATTCTGGATGATTTGAATGATTGCTTTTTAATAATGTGAAAAAGCTATTTTAAATTGATATTTCTGATTATGCTTTTATCATTCATATAGTGCACTATTTTCTCAAACTGCTTATATTTACCATTATCTTTTGAAATTACTGTTGTTCATTTATTTTTGTCTCACTGTGACAACTAACATTTAATTTAGAATACTGGCGTGATAGTAGTCAAATATATTAGTGGTACCAGTTAAGGCTTCTTTTCACTCAAGATCATGTGACAAGGCTCTAGAAAGTGTAACATAGCTCCAGTAAATCCATGTAAGCAGGGGAAACAACGTTTGTCTTCAATGTTTGGTAATATTCTTCTCATAATCCTTGTCTTCTCTGTATCATGAGACAATGGCATAGTCTTTCCTGAGGAATGAAATTAGTGCAGCATGCATCTGTCTGTTTTTTGTATATTTCTGGATCCTCCATCAAAACTTCACTCACATCCTAACATATTTTCTGATGACTAGATGAATCTTTTAAAGAGGTTTTCTGTTGCACAGAAAGACAGGGCTTTTACAGTACTGTTTTATCTCTCTGGATTTGTGAATTATCTCACTTTATTATTAAACAATGCCTATGATGACAGCTGATAGTTTGTTGTTCACTTTGACTCCTTGGTAAACAGTATGCCACATACTGTATATCATTTATTCTTTAAATATCCATGCTTCAGATTTATGCTTGGATAAGTAGGATTTTATTCTGACCCACTGCTCACATTTCAGTTCGTCAAATAACAGATGCCTGGTGATGGGGATCGGTATTTATTAATCTTCCTTCATGTTGATTCTGCAGATATTTTATCCAAATTAAAGACAATACTTGAACTGCTGTGTATCCATCTGCCATACTCATGATGACTGAACTCCCTTAATATCCAATTAATTTGTTCTTACGTGTAGCATAGAGGTGCATAGGCTACTACAAAAAACCCCAGGCTTTTAAAGGTATTGTCTCCTAAGCCATTGGAATTTCTACTTATTCCTCTAGAACATTCAGAAAAAGTTAAACACATTTGCACAATTCTGGATTCATTTCTAGCTGTTACAAGCATATGCTTTTGACCTAGCTAATTTGTTTTAGATAAACTAGAAAGATTATGTCCTCCCATTTCCATCAAATATGATGCTTCTTAGTTTATGACACAGATGTCCACAAGTAAATAGCTAAAATTAGTACAAAAAAAAGGATTTAAAATGTTAACGCTCTATACTTCATATCTTTGACACTGTGGATGGAAATGTAATTTTGTGATTTCTGGAAATATATACAGAATTCCCAAGACCAGACATGGAAATGGGGAAAAATCCCACTGTTCTGTATAGCTACTTGGAGTAATTTGATAAATACTCATTTTCTTCACACATTAAGCATGTTAAGAACAGTATTAAGGAATTCTGTTTGATCCTTTCACAGTGCTTATACAAAAAAAAAAAAAAAAAAAGAAAAATGCTGATATGAAGAAGGAAAATCATGGTTTAGGTACAATTAACCCTGCTGTACAAGGATTCAGTGATTTATTTGGGATATGATTATGATAGAGTATCTGTCATTTCTCTCAAGATCTTTGGCTGTCATGCCTCAGAATAGACCTTTACTCTTTTTCTTGGGTTTAAACAACATTTTTTGGCAATTATGCCAGGTACCTGTAGAATATGTCATGAAAGTATTTAATCCACTTTTTTTGAATACAGAAATATGAATGCTTGTTTGTTGAAAGAGAAAGGTAAAAAAGATACCTGGCAGCAGCCATTCAAAAATGAGGATGACATGACACATTGAATAGGCCAGAACAAGTATTTCATTTTAGCTGTTTTCTTTTCCAATAATCCTCCTACAGTAACAGGAAGCAGAATTCCTTGCACCCAAAAGCTCAAATTTTAAAATATGAATCTTTGTTTGAATTACACAGTGGTGTATTTTATTTAACCTGAGTTTTCTACACTCAAGATAATTATTTGTTTCAGTCTAAAATTTTAAAGATTTGTGTAATGAATGTGTTTTATCTAATAGCTTTCATCTCTAGCTCATCACAATATATTAAAATACAGTTGCAGAGAAGGATAGCCATAATTTTTTAATGCTGAGCTCTTTAAGATCAGTTTTAGGAAATTATTACCTGTAACTGTATTATTTTGGGTCCTGATAGAAGACATTGCATTAAGAAAAGAGTCTTCACTTGCAGTGCTTGGTATGGATTGTGTAGGGATCACTCACTGACAAGATGGTCCCCAAAAAATGCTGACCTTCATGGATAAAGACACCAACTTTCATCCTGAATTCACTTGCTAATGTGCATCATGATGTGTAGATTTGTCACAGATTATTCACAACAATAAAGAGTTGAAACAAGGTTTTTGGATAATGAAGGGGTACTCCAGCAAAGCTGCTGACATAGGATAATTTAAAGCAATCTTCCTAAAGAAAACAGCAAAAATTCTTCTTCCATAATCTTCCCTATATCTCCAACTTTCAATGTGAAATATAGCATTCAAATATTTGCTGAATGTCACCTCTTCAGGAACTATTTTGGCATCCAGTATGTCAGATCTTTAATAGATCACAGTTTAAAAAAAAAAAAAAAAAAAAAAAAAAAAAGCTAAAACCAGATAAGTATAGAAGAAAACAGCAAAAAATAGAATAGCATACTCCATGTGTAGAAGGGAACTCATTGGCCTGGATTAGTTTTTGATGGAGTGAAAAGCTATTTCATGTACAGCTTTTCAGGTTCTCAAGCCCAAAATTCTGTGGTGAAGTCATTGCAGTGTGGACTTTTTTTCAATGGTTCATTATTCTGTCATGCAGAATCACAGTTGCAATATTTCATACCATGACAGCTTTAAGCTAGAAGATAAATGGTTCACAAAAGCACACAGTATGCCACAGGCAAATCTTTTGTAAACACAGAAGACTCATCTTCTTTGACATTCTCCCACTGATATTTTAAAATGGTGTAATGATTGTTAATGGCTTAACACTGAAATCGAGCACTGGTTACAATTAAAATGCAGATGTTTATTTTGTTTTCCTGATGCACATGAATTAATTTGTATGCTCTGCTCTGCATAGAGGTCTATACTTCTAGTTCATTTAATATTTTTAACAGTAAAAAAATTTTATAGCAACGTGCCCCAGGAAATGGCTTTCCCTTCTGTTAGAACAAAAAACATAGTTTGAACATACACAGGAAAGTATGTAAGTGTAGTTTATGAGCTATACTATCAGTAAATTAAGTATCGATTCTCAGTGGCCATCAAAAAATATGAAATTTAAATGAGAACTCTATTTTCCTACAAAGAAGCTAAAAACCATGTGTATAATTGAGAAGATGTCTAGTTTCCATGGAGACTGTACATTTGCTTTACATTTACAGAAAGATAAAATATTTTAAAAATGACAAGCACTTTATTGATAAGCATGATATTTTGTGACAAGATTTAGAGTTGGCAGAGAAGGTAGACCCAGTTTGCTTGCTATAAACAGGGAAGTTAAAATCCACTATTCTTTTCAACTCCTGGATAACTGGCTTGTATTCACAGACACATTACTATCACGCAGTTATACCATTTTCAGCTTTTTTTGGTGTCTTTTCTTGAATTTCTATGTTATGAGATAGCCCTGAATTATTGTAAATAAGCAACAGAGAGAAGAAACACATAGAGCCAAAAAGCAGGGGTTTAGTATTATTTTAATTATTATTATTTATTAGATCCCTGAAAGAGTAATTTTTTGCAAATACTGGAAAGTACACATACAACTTTTATTCTGCCTGTGAAGACACACATTGAGCAAACAATGTTGTCAACATGTGTTTTCTGTTAGACAGCTCACTGCATCTAAATTGTTAGACAGCTTAAAAGCCATGTCACACTAGAGTTATTTCAGTACTGTTTGATTTGATTTCAAACTCAGTTTATATTTGGAAAGAAAACCTTACATCAAGAGGGAATAAGAACCAAATGATATTTATGATAATACTTAGCTGCATTAAAATAAAACATTTGCTTTTAATAACTTGAATCCATCATCACTGCTGTGTACATCTTACTTTCATTTAAGAAATGTGGCAGACATGTATAGACTGACATTTTTAAAATGTGGAAGATTTAACTCTCCATCTTAAATTAAAATGGATGGAGATGTCTGGCTGAATATCTGGCTTTAGTATTTTTAACAATGAACTAAGAAATTACTGAATTAAGAAATACTTTGCTGAATGGGAGGTAGAGATGATAGAGAATGATCTGAAATATCAAAATGCTACCATAGGCAGGCATCTTATTCTGTTTCCTACCCTCTTCTCATACAAGCAACCACTTCAAAGTCAGTGGGACTACATTGTCCAAACAATGACTACTTGTCAGCAAAACAGAATGAAACCACAAAGACTGCTCCAAATGCTTGTCTGCCCAACTGTATAAAGTCTCAAGACACTAAATACAGGAGAAAGGGACAATGATCCAGCTTGTACGATATATTTTATAAAAAGTAAGTCAGGCCACCATTCCTTCCCCAAAAGAGAATGACTTCAAGACCATGTGACTTCCATGAAAAGTGACCATTATTTTTTTTGTACATTTTAATCCTTTTTTCCCAGGTAATCATAAAAGTATGGTTTTTAAGACAAAATCTTCTACTTTTTGCATATGTGTTTACAGGAATTTGGCATAAAGACAGAAAAGCTGACTGTATCATGGGACACTTCATATAAAAACTAAAAATATTTTAAAAAGATGAATCACTTAATCCAGAAATTTAATGAAATTCAATTTAGTTGAGTGTGCCAAGCAGTTAGACTAGGAGTATGGTACTTCAGTTTTCTGATTTATTTTCTTAGTTTTCTGAAGTATAGAGTGAACATCACAAAATACTGAGGATGTACATACAAATATTTATTATTAACATTAGGAAGAAGTATTTGCCGTGTGAGTAAAACCAATAGATGATAGAAAGTTGACGCCCCTTTTCCTTTTTTCTTGGCATTCTTTCAACTCTGTTGCCCTGCTGTCATTTCTAACACCATTCTGTTAATGCAAAATTTTCAAAGGATCTTGTACTAGCATCTGAAAACATTAGAATGATATTTAGTAAATTATTGAAACAGCTTCAAGAGCTCAGCATTAAAAGGTGTATGGAAGCCCCTTTCTGCATTTTTTTCTCCAGGCAGCTAACTAAGCTGTATTGAAAAGTACATAAACAGCAGTGTTATCTGTGATGGAATTTAGAAACTCTGGCCAGAACTGAGACGTTATTGTGCAAAGGGTATCAGGCAGACACAGAAGTGGTTTTCATCCCAGAGGCGATGAGCCTAATTAAGGTAATATGGAATCAGACATACAATTGGCAAAATATTCTTTCTTTCCTTTTTTTTTTTTTTTCTTAATGATGTATTTATTATCAGTATGGAAAGGAAGCATTGCAACATTGCCGTAAATGCTGCTTTATGTTAATTTAGCTCATTGCCAGAATACTATTTTGATTTGAAAATTCTCTGAGTGGACTTAACTATGGCAGGTACATGTCTTTTCATTTGACGTTTTTGTCAAGTTAATTTTGAGAGTAATAAAGAACACTAAAGGGGAATAAGAATGCAGTCAGGTCGCCTAGAGCCAGAAAAATATGTAGGTCGGTATATTGTGCTAGAAACAAATAATACACCCTCCAACCACAATGGAAATTGATTATTCTCAATGTGCATTCAATGTGCATTGAATGACTGAGTATGAATTTGTTTTCCACTATGCTTTGATTAAATATTAAAATAAACTATTTGTTTGAAATGTACAATGCATTTTTAAGACATGGTTCATTTATTCCTTAAAGACTGTATAGCTATATAATAAATGCAATGAAAATGGGTATAATCTGGCTCATTGTATTGTGTGCATTTTAGCAAGAAAAGCATGTACAGGTGGTGAGCCAGAAACAGAAGAAAACTTAAAAGTATATTCTCTGCATAACTAATGGACATAAAAAGCTTAATGAAAAAAAAAAATCATCTGTAGGTGTAAGATCTGGACCTTTGGAGTCAGATGCAGTGACACGATTTGTGTTTCAGTCTGTATAAACCAAGTGGGAATGCTCTAAGTCTGTGAATGTATCTTGTTTTGAAGAGCTGCCCTTAAACTTTTGTTGATTTATGTGCCTATATGTTTTAGGCTTGCATGCAACGCAAATAGGTGTGTATACATGTAATTTAACACCTTAGTGAAATAAGTTTCCTCTTGCTTTAGTTAGGTACCGAACTATGCAAGTTAGATATATAGTCTAAACCATTTAGATGCTTGCTCTAATCAACAAAACCAGATACATATTCCCATCTAAAATGATTCATCCCATCTAAAACATCTATCTGCAATTTTTGGAAGGAGATAAATTCTTTGTAATGTAAAAGAAACAGCATGGCTTCATTTTGTCATATTTGTTCTGGCAGCTATTGTGGGTTAAGTGAATTAGAGAATATTGCTGCTAGTGTAATCTATATCTATCAAATAGTCACATTGTACATGCATAGCTTCATGATTTTATCTTGTGAGTATATGGTAAGGCTGGCAGTTTCAGATACATTTCAGTTAGCAGCCATTTGGGGGCTTGAACTTGGATGATTCAAATTCAAGCTTTACTTAGTGATTCCTTATCCTCAAATCTTTTAAATCTAACACTGGAGAACAAAATCTGTCTTATTGTTAAGCATATTTTAGACAATAACACTCCTGCTTGTTTAAATGTTGTTAGATCATATACTCAAGAAAAAATTCAGGTGATGAATTGCATTATGTTAGATACTCTACAGGAACAGGAAGCCATGGCCTATCGCCTGTCTACACAATTAATACATAATGAATTTATGTTGCCATCTGGGAAAAGAAAATGAAAGGCAGGATTACTTATACGCTGGAAATATTTTCTGTTGTGGTTTGGTTTTGGGTTTTTTAGCAAGTATTAAGTATTTTCTTCTCCACAATATATACTAAATGTATCTTAAAGTGCTACTTAAAATTTTTCATACCAAATTTTTGGTTTGGTATAAAATTAATTATAGTGCAAGAATTTAGGTTAAATATGCAAACTAGGAAATTATTTTCCCATTGATGTAAAAATTTCTTTCTCTGAAGATTATTTTGCAAGTTTTAACAAGATTGTGCCAAAGATTTTTATTTTTCATTATATTTCAAACACAGAGCAATAATACTAACTACTTAATTCAGACATGAATAGGCTAGTAGCAATATATTGTATATTGAAGATACCTGGTAGATAGTGGATGTATTTTTTATCATAATTACTGTGCTACCTGCTCTCCATAAAATAGCTGGAGATTGCAGTCAAAGATTTCAGGAGAACAGAGGTGAGCATTAGTTGTATAACTATTAACTATTAACTTCTGGTTTGCTTTTCTAATTCAAGGCCAAGTTTGTGTCATTCAGATGCTGACTATATTATTTAAAGAAGCACCAGAAGGTCATTTCACATCACTTTCCACTTATCTGCGAATCTCCTAGGTTTATGAGAGGAAGGACTGGCAGGTTTTATATACGCAAACTCACAGCTGGGGAGCATTTCATTCATTGGTTCAGCGCTTAACATGCTTGCCAAGTGAGCAGATGCCAATAAAAAAGTCACCATAGGGTGACTTTTAAAGGAGATCAAACTATTCAATGTAATTTTTAAATAAAATTTGAAGAGATTTACTATTTTAGTTGCTTAATATGATTTGAAGTCACTTTTTCAATGATGCTTTTATATTTTTTCAATAAAAATGATTAGTTTTGGCTCAATTATCAATGATGGTTTTGAATATAATAATGACCAATTTAATACAGACCACTAAATAACTTAAGCTATTGAGTTTGAGTATAAAGATATCAGAACAGTATAGCTGTATTTTTAATAGACTAATAACAAAGTGGAATGATGATAACACCACATCTGTGGTCTTCGAAGAAATTCATGGTGTCACAATAAGTAAAATAATTTGACTATGCCAATGAATTGATGAAAGATTTCTAAAGATTTTTTTTCTTTTTTTCTGAGCAGTGTGACTCCAGCTGCTCCAAATATTTAATTATCAAACCTTGTTCACAGAAAAGGCTGTTACTAAAATAGCTGACAAATGACAGAGGACAGACTACATTACATTTGTCACTTACATGCTTTCCAATACATGTTACTATCCCAAGGAGGAGACTGAGTGGTGGCAGATTTTCTAAACAATTCTGCTTTTTTGTTAGGCTCACTTCTTAGGACAGGGTTGAAATACTTTAGCAGCACAGTACCAAAAGCTTGCATTGATTAGGTCCTTTTAACATAAAGTTATATTAACAAAGAAGGTGTCATTTTTACTCTTAACCTCTGTATGAGTGAAAAAACTGCTTTCTCACTCTTCAAGCCTGGCCAGAGTGGGGTTGATTAGGTGGTGCAAAATTGCTTACTTCTGACCAGCAGAATTCTGAGATCTCAGAATTCACCTAGCTGTATATGAAGCCAGGAAGAGAGCAGGTAAGCTCTCTCTGGAGAGCCTGACTCTTCAAAGATTAGCTAGGCTGTGGAAATTTATAGTTCTGCTCTTCATTCCTAGGAATCACAGATAACAAAAGAATCAAGGGAAAGTGGTTACCTCAGTCTGTCCTGGTGGAAAAAAAAAAGCTCTTACAGTTTGTGATTCTTCTAGAAACATTGATTTTTGCATATATGAATGACTACATAAGATCCCAGACAACTGGAAAGGCTAACAGTGTTTCTATTTAGATCAAGGTATAGTTTGTCTGATAGGGTACACTTCTCTGATGATAGAAATGAATGAGGTTTCAATTTTCCTCAGGCTAAAGAAAGTCTAAAACTCACCTAGTTCTTTAACTAATGGGCTATAGAAAATTATGAAAAACGCAAATCATACCAGCCCCCAAACCAGTCTAGAATTCATCTAAGCAAATGGTGTTCTACTGGAGGAATTGGTGGATTTGAGCTTATAGCTCAGATACTAAGGTCTGGAAATAACTGTTCCTGCCTTTATAAAAGGAATTAATAGTCATCATTACTTAGCTGTTCATAAATATCATTAGCTTTCATTTAAATCAGCTGAAAATTTTGGAAGTTAAATGTATTTTCATCAATCAGTAGATACAGGCCTTCGGACCAGGCCTTTCTTTCTCTTGGGTTTTTTTTCTGCATTTTCTCACCTTTGTAACTGCAAAAATTGATAGGAAAGTCACCCAAACAGAACAGCTGAGGAATCTCCAAGTGTCTACTTCCTGATACAGAAGTTTCACTGGTTGGCAGTAAGAGAAAAGAGAAACCTGGCCAGGGAATCTGTGGGGAGTGATTGTGACCATTGCCAAGTTTCCATCCTGAAGTATTTTGCTATATTTCAGGGAAGAGCTTCATTAGGATCATGCTAGGATCAAGGAACTGCAAAAAATCCTTTTACAAAAGTCTTCTATTTATAAAACTTTTCAGTATTAGGCCCTGCTCATGTAGTTATAATCCCTGCTTCTCACCTTTCCTCTTCATTATATTCCTTTGGATATAAACCATTCCTCTATCAAGTAAGTTTATCTCTATTGACTCAGATGTTTGTGTTCACCACTGTGTACACAGATACAATCTTCAAAGATTTGGGATTTCTCTCAGTGATTTCCCTGTAATTACCTTTGTTTAGAAAACAAATTAAAAAGTGTTTGCAATTCTCACCAAACTTTTTGTGTTTCTTCCAATCGCAGTCCTGATTGCAGAAATGGGTGATTATTCTGCACTCTTAAAACGGAATCTCTGAGCACTCTATTTTATTGAAGAAAGGTTGGGGGTTTTTAGCTGTTTATTGTTTGTACTGAATTATTTATTTATAGTAATTTAAAAAGAAATATTCTAATTAAACTTGGGATAGAGCTGAACTGCATTTACTGTGTTAACATCAGTAAATTTCAGGAAATTGTGATTAAATCCTCCAAGGGAAAAAAAAAACAACCAACCAACCAAACAAAAAAAAACCTTGGAAGCCAGGCTCTTCCACAAATTTTGTGGAAACAAAAGCCCTTTTTATAAGAGTTTAGAATTTGAAATGTATTTTGAGAAGTCATTAAAAGACTGTCAAAATATGGCTATTTGATGAGAGGAAATTGCTGTGAGTTGCTACTTACAGAAGATGTTGACTTTCTGTTTTAGGGGCAGGTATGCAAAGCCAGTAAAGGATGATAGTCCTATCGTTTCTGATAGGTTCCACCTGGGGTACATCAGGCAGGAGAATGGAAGAGGACCATATAATTTGATGATTACAAGGGATAAATAGCAGAAGTGATGGGAAGAACAGGAAAAGGGGTGTATATACATATGTATGGATACATATACATATATGTTGTCAAAGGACAAAGCCTCCCTGAAAGCAACACTCAGTTAATGAGACTTGCCCAGCTCTAACTGATTATATGAGCATTGCATACACTGGGAAGAAAAAGACAAATACAAACTTTGTTATTGCTATGGGGTGAGACCTACCCAAGAACACTGCTCAGGTAAAAGTCACCTGTGCTACATCTGTCCAGGTCTAACAGACAAAATTATTCCAGTATGTGCAAAAAAGAAGAAAAAAACCCACAGATGAAGCTTGTGAAAGAGTTACCCTAAGGTGGAAATGGTATGTATAGGCATCAGATTGCCAGGCAAGACTCAGGTATGTCAAGCATTTGGTGCAAGTATTCTGTTTGCCTACATGTATTGTACCGGTCACAGCTTGAGCGGAGGAGCTGGTGTTTTGGCCAGTGTGAGTGTGAAGTTATATATATGTCACAGAACAGAAGTCTTAGACTATCACTACCTACTTCTATCCACTACATTATCCACCCTGCTTTGTAAATATATTTGGGATTATATGTCATTGAGTGTTGTGGTACTCTTGTGACTGTCACACCCCAAATTCCACTCTAAGAGTGTATGTATTAAATGTAATGTTTGATAGACCTCTGCTTTTTGCTTTAATACTTGAGGCCTGCATAGACCTGTCATTTTTAAATATATGTGATGGTGAATATCCACTTGCACTGTTTAGAACTTATCATAGCCAATCAGAAATAGCTTTCTAAAAACATTGCTTTTGTGAGATTTCTTTTCATGACTGAATCACCAAGTCAAACTGTTATTTCTCCAGGCCATCTGTTCCTCCTGCTCTCTTCCTCCTTCTTTCCTTTCCCAGTTTCTATAAAACACTGTGAACCTTTAAGCAAACTGTTTTGGCCATACCTTCTTGTCTATACTTTCAGCAGTGGCAATAAGAGGGTAGTAAAAATCATCAGAATATTAACATATACTATTAAGAATTATTAAAAATATTAATGTTTCATATTGTGTTGTATAGAGAGGGCAAATCTTTTAATAATATGACTATGGTGCTTATTTGGTATAAGTATTGTTGACCATTGTCTGGTAATTTACAGGAAACAGTATTTTAAGAAAAAACTCATGTCTTCATTTTGTATGTCATGTCCAATTAAATATTTCATTTTGTAGTTTGAGCCCAGAGGGCAACTGAGCACCACGCAGACGTTCACTCACTCCTTCCCCCGCCCTTCCCCAGCACTGGGAAGGAGAAAAATGAATCAGAAGGCTCAGAAATCGAGATAAGGACACAGAGGGTGTCTCTCACCCATTTAACAGTTACAGGCAAAAGACAGACATTAGGGGAAGGAAAAAACCCAAGAACATCACTTTAATTCAAACACTAACAAAACTGACACATAACAGACAGAACGGGACAGTGAAAATCGTTACCATATCTTAAAATACCTCCCCCCACCCATCCCTTCTTCCAAGGCCCAACTTGGAAGCGGCGCAGGGGCAGGGTATGGTGAGTGCAGTCAGTTCGACGCTTCTTCCTCCAAAGTGGGGTGATCCACTCTTCTGCATTCTTCCCCTGCTCCACGTGGCATCCCTTTCATGGGAGACAGTCCTCCACAAACTCTCTTCACTGTGAGTCCTGCCCACAGGACACATTCTTCTCAAGATGCTCCAGCATGGGTCACCTCCACATGTTGCAGTCCTCCCAGTGCCAAACTACAACAGCAGGGGCTTCTTCTTCCCATATAGTCCTAGGGGTCCTCCACAGGTTGCAGGCAAATCTCTGCTCCTCTGGTGACCTCCATGGAGGCAGGGGAGGGGCAGCCATGCAATCTCACCACAGGATACAGGGGGGCTCCTTGCTCCAGCTTACCTCCCCCTCTTCCTCCTCCTTTTTTCTACTGACCTCAGTGTTTGCATAAGTGTCCTTCTCATAACCCCTCCTCAAAGTCCCAACCCCTTCTTAGGTTTCCCTTCTTAAATACATTATTGCAGAGGTGTGGCCACCATCACTGATTGATTTGGCCTTGACCAGAGGTGGGTCTGAATTGGAGCCAGGGGAGTTTCTGAGAAGCTTCTTACAGGGGCCACTGCTGTAGCCCCCTCCCCCACTACCAAAAACCCAGCCACACAAACCCAGCACAAATTTTAAATGCATTTTTAAGATCAAAGTACACAGTTAAAACATTAGTGTAATACACCTCTAAGATAAGCATGCTTATTTTTATTTAAAATCTTATGCTACTGATCCACCTTCTTCTTTTTCATAGAATCATTGAATCATTTAGGTTGAAAAAGACCTTTAAGATCATCGAGTCCAGCCGTTAACCTAACACTGCCAAGTCCACCACTAAACCATGTCCTTTAAGTGCCACATCTACACATCTTCTAAATACCTCCAGGGATGGTGACTCAACCACTTCCCTGGGAAGCCTGTTCCAATGTTTGACAACCCTTTCAGTGAAGAAATTTTTCCTAATATCTAATCTAAACCTTCCCTGGTGCAACTTGAGGCTATTTCTTCTTGTCCTAACGCTTCTTACTTGAGAAAGGAGACCAACACCCACCTTGTTACAACCTTCTTTCAGGTAGTTGTAGAGAGTGATAAGGTCTTCCCTGAGCCTCCTTTTCTCTAGACTAAACAACCCCAGTAACCTCAGCTGCTCCTCATAAGACTTGTTCTCTAGACTCTTCACCAGCTTCATTTCCCTTCTTTGGACACGCTCCAGCACCTCAATGTCTTTCTTGTAGTGAGGGGCCCAAAACTGAACACAGTATTCGAGGCATGACCTCACCTGTGGCGAGTACAGGGAGACGACCACTTCCCTAGTCCTGCTGGCCACGCTATTTCTGATATTTCTGATTTCTGATGCTATTGGCCACCTGGGCACACTGCTGGCTCATATTCAGCTGACTGTTGACCAACACCCCCGGGTCTTTTTCCACCAGGGAGCTTTCCAGCCACTCTTCCCCAAGCCTATAGCATTGCATGGGGTTGTTGTGACCCAAGTGCAGGACACAGCACTTAGCCTTGTTGAACTTCATGCAGTTGGCCTCAGCCCATCAATCCAGCCTGTCTGGATCCCTCTGTGGAGCCTTTCTACCCTCAAGCAGATCAACACTCCCACCCAACTTGGTGTCATCTGCAAACTTACTGAGGGTGCACTCAATCCCCTTGTCCAGGTCACTGATAATGATATTAAACAGAACTGGCCCAAATACTGAGCCCTGGGGAAAGCCACTTGTGACCAGCCCCCAACTGGATTTAACTCCATTCACCACCACTCTTTGGGCCTGGCCATGCAGCCAGTTTTTTACCCAGAGAAAAGTGCGCCCGTCCAAGCCATGAGCAGTCCATTTTTCCAGGAGAATGCAGTGGGAAATGGTATCAAAGGCTTTACTAAAGTCCAGGTAGTTGACATCCACAGCCTTCTGCTCATCCACTAAGCAGGTCACCTTGTCACAGAAGGAGATCAGGCTAGTCAAGCAAGACCTGCCTTTCACAAACCCATGCTGACTGGGCCTAATTGCCTGGTTGTCCTGTATGTGCCATGGGATAGCACTCAAGATGATCTGCTCCATAACCATCTGCAGCACCAAGTTCAGACTGACAGGCCTGTAGATCCCGCGAACTGCCTTCTGGCCCTTGTAGATGGGCATCACATTTGCTAACTTCCAGTCAACTGGGACCTCCCTGGTTAGCCAGGACTGCTCATAAACGATTGAAAGTTCTTCTTGGTGAATTTATATCACCCTGTTGAAATCAGATCAGTCAGAATTAGCATGTTAATGTGAAAGAGAAACACAAGTGTCTTGTACTACTGTAGTATGACTTTATTTCTCTTTCCTTTTTTCTTTTGGGGGAATGGTCTTTTGCTTGGCAAAGCTCTTTCTCAAAGATAGTCTCATAGTTAAGAACTTTACAGGTACTTCTGGGTTTCGGCTTATTAATTAATTATTGCTAAAATATGAATATTATTTGCATTTCAAAAGAGTCCCAATCTGTACTTTAACACATAATTTTCAATTTTCTTGTAATTTTAATGGCTGTGCTTAAAGTTAGCATCTGTCCCTACATCATGAGTACCCTGCATGTATGCATGACTAAGGTTAGTAGATTGTGGTGGATTGGCCCTGTCTGGAGGCCAGGTGCCCACCAAAGCCGCTCTATTATTCCCCTCCCTCAGCGGGACAGGGGAGAGAAAATATAGTGAAAGGTTTGTGGGTCGAGATAAAGACAGGGAGAGATCACTCAGCAATTACTATCACAGGCAAAACAGACTAGACTCGGGGAAATTAGTTTAATTTATTACAAATCTAATCAGAATGGAATAATGAGAAATAAAACCAAATCTTAATAAACTTTTCTCCTACCTCTCCCTTCTTCCCAGACTTAACTTTACTCCCAATTTGCTCTACTGTCTCCCTGCCAGTGGCACAGGGGGATGGGGAATGGGGATTGTGGTCAGTTCATCACACATTGTCTCTGACACTCCTTCTTCCTCAGAGGAGGACTCCTCTCACTCTTCCCCTACTCCACCATGAGGTCCCTCCCATGGGAGACAGTTCTCCATGAACTTCTCCAGTGTGAGTCCTTCCCACAAGCTGCAGCTCTTCACAAACTGCTCCAGCCTGGGTCTTTTCAATGGGGTGCAGTCCTTCAGGAACAGACTGCTACAGTGTGGATCCCCCATGGGGTCACCAGTCCTGTCAGCAAACCTGCTCCAACGTGGGCTCCTCTCTCCATGGGGCCACAGGTTCTACCAAGAGCCTGCTCCAGTGTGGGCTCCCCATGGGGTCACAGCCTCCTTTGGGCACATCCACCTGCTCCAGCGTGGTGTCCTCCACAGGCTGCAGGTGGGTATCTGCTCCACTATTGACCTCCATGGGCTGCAGGGGGACAGCCTGCCTCACCATGGTCTTTACCATTGGCTGCAGGGGAATCTCTGCTCTGGTGCCTGGAGCACCTCCTTCCCTTCCACCTTCACTGACCTTGGTATCTGTGGGATTGTTCCTCTCACATATTCTCACTCATCTCTTCATCTGCAGTTTCCCTTGCACAGTTTTTTTTCCCCCTTCTTAAATATGTTATCACAGAGGTGCTACCACCACTGCTGATGGACTTGGCCTTGGTCAGCAGAGGGTCCATCTTGGAGCTGGCTGGCATTGGGTTTGTCAGACATAGGGAAAGCTTCTAGCAGCTTCTCACAGAAACCACCCCTGCAGCTACCAAAACCTTGACACACAAACCCAGTACACAGTTTGGATGCTTCTAATTGGACTTTTGAAAGCTCAGAATACTTCTTTTGTGAGTTTTTGTTGGGTTTTTCTTTGGGGGGGCTGTATAACTGAAAGCTTTGGTTTAATTTTAACCTAACATTGTGTCATAGTATCTGTGAGATTTTCAGTCTGATTTCGCTGGTGGTTTCATTGCCTGTCACACTGTCCAAAACCAGATGTGAGAAGTCTTAGCTCATGCTAAGATTTAGCATCTTTATGTCACATCCAAGGAGAATAAAATTTCTTTTCATCTCATGGGTGGAAGAAGTGTCTAAATTTTAGTATTTAATGATTTTTATGGTAGTTTAAAAGATCAGACTCTGAACTGAAATAGGAAGTGCACTAGAAAATACAGACCAAAGGAGTGGTGTGATAGTAATACTGAAACTCAAAAATGTAAGTCACCTATTTTTGTTCACAGGTGAAGCTTTTAGTATTGTAAATTCAAATAATTGGTATATGTTCTGAAATGGGCAGTAAAATCCTCAGCTGAAAGGAAAGACAAGGTATTCTAATATGTTGACTGTAGATGAAGACAGTTTCCCACTAGTCACTCAGGATTATAAAGCAGTTCCACTCATACCACTTTGATAAATGCAGAGCAACTAACATAAATTAAAAGTTATTAATTTCTATGACTTTATAATGCTATTACAATTAATTATTACAACAGTTATTAATTAAAATAATGAATATATGGTCATTTCAAGAAGAAAATAAAAAACTCAATAACATCTTCCTCATATTTACGATGCATTCACTATCCCTTCTTTTCTGATCTGCTAAAAATAAAACGACAAGCTTACAGTTATGCAAGATTTGCTTTCTTCACAAATAAAAAGTTTCTCATTTAGCTCTTGAAACATTTCACTGTGAAATATTCCCTAAGTTTTGAGTTAACATTTCAGTTATAGACTCAGGCAGACTGAAAACTCTGATAAATGGTTATGTCTACTTTAGGGATCGTATTGATGAAATTCTGTTTCTCCTATTTACAGCTATCAAATGACTTGAATATTTTAATTCTTTTTCTTTCACAGCTTTTCTTTATACACCTTTCAATAATTGATATGAAGGAATTTTTCAATGTTTCCTAATTTTATTCTCTTATTTTCCACTGGGAGTTGTTTTGGGTTTTGCCTACTAATGAAAAGAAAGAATAAATATTCACATATTAATTTCATCCATGCGATTCAGTAAGCTAAAATGATAATCTGTTTCAGAAGAATGAACTGATGAATCATCTGATCTAAACAGTAACATTTACTAGTAAGATAATAAAAGAAAATTATTATACTCAGAAAACTGTTGTACTTTTAATTAGTAGCTCTAAATTATCTGAGAAGTGATTGAAGAATGAAACATCTTTTTCAAAGTAACTTCTCCTGTAAATCTAGAAGCCTTATTACTTAATTAATAAAATGGCTTGAATTAAACCTAGTATCTTAATAAGATTTTTTTTCTTAATTGTGCCTCAAATAAAGTAACATGGATTATTATTTTTTTTATTTTATTTTTATATTATTCATAAAATGAACAAAAGAAGTGACCACAGAGCATGCAATGTACACAACTGGTCTCAGAATATCTGAGTAGTAGCTTTTTCAGCATAAAAAAAATGTCAGTAGTTGTTAGCTGTACAGTCTTGGATTTTTTTTTCCTCCATCCTGTTCACACACCTGCTGCAGGTGACTACAAAAAAACATCAGCTTAGGCTACAATTACTGGGCCAAAGAGAGAAGTGTGCCACCTAATTGTCTTTTCCCTTTCAGACTATCCTGACTACTTGCACATCATAATGGTAAAGAATTGTCTTTTATTTAGATAAGAGCCTGGAGAGAAGGAAATAAGTACATTTTAACTTTAGGATCTGAAGAAAAGCTTTTGCACAAAAGCAGAGAGGAGATTATTTTAAATAAACAGGAGTGTTGGACTATGCATATTATACTTCAAAACCCAGGATTCTCAAGGTAACCTGAGATTATTAAGAAATGGAGTAATAAAGTAGAAGTGACAATACAATGATAAGAACTTGTTGTTAATACCTGGATACTAAAAAAAGAAACATTCCCCTTGCCTTTGTTATCTTCAATAATTGACTCTCATCTGCTTATTCTTGTTGCCTTAATTCTCATTGCCAATGTTCTTAATAATGACTCTGAAACACGAATGTGTATTTTATCTTAAACTAAAGCCAAAAGTCAGAATGTATCTCTAGTACTTGAAATAAATTAAATTTACAAAGATTAATGCCTAAATTAAATACTTAAATAAGCATATAGGGCAAGAGTTTTCTGGTGATTTCTGTGACTGAGTACTTACATTAAAATTCCTCCCATCTAACTTTAATAACTTTACTGAGAAATGGCATAAAGTGTTTTTAAAACCATTATACAAAGATAGACAACTCCTTCAACTTAAAGCTGGCTCAGTTACCTTATATTAATGGGACCCTAATTTAGAGATATTGTTTATGCATCTAAAAATATCAATACCAGCTTCAGTGAGCCTTAAAATGCATTTGATCACTGAATTTCTTGTTAGCACTAATTTTTTTCCCATATTTTCTTATTAAGAATACTTTAAAAAGCTATTTTAAATTAATCTGTCTGTTGGAGGGTTTTTTTGGTTTTCTATTGACTAGGAATGTAATTAGACTGTTGGGAATTAGAGTTGGGTGATTCCAATATGAGTTGCAATCATATAAATGATCATATGAATATAAATGCTTCAAGTTTTAGAAAAAAAATCTGTGTGGGGCAGTGACCTTGGGAAAAAAGGATATATTCAACTTTTGTACCTTGTTTAGAAAAGCTTTTAATGATTTTCTATCCATCCTTAATGTATGAAAGAAGATAATGTAATTTAATTATCTAACTTATTTCTAATAATTTATATTTTTCTTTTTCTTGGTTTCTGCAGTTATTAACAGTATTTTATAGTTTCATCCATCTAATTAGAAATTAACCTGAATAAGAGGGAGATAATTAAAATTTTTTTTCATGCTTAAATATGGCTTCTAATATAAAAAGCTGGGTAGAACTCTGTATGGTTTTGACTTTTAAACTTAACAATAACTCATGTTCATAATTTATTTTCTAGTTATTTTGTGGCCACTATTCCTCCAAAGATTATTGTATTAAAAAACCAAAACAAAACCCAAAACAGACTTCATAATTAAAATGAGGGCTTGTTCTAGACCAATCTAATTAAATCAAATTCTTTCTTTACTTTTCAAAATAAGGCCACCTAAGTGTTAGACTAATGTTTCTTGGACCCTATTCAAAGTGGTAAATTTTACACTCAGTGCATTTATATTCCAAGTTTACTTTGTTCCCCCAGAATGTAACTCACTGGAAATGAATAAGAAATCTTCTTGATAAAGGAAGCCAAGAAACTGAGTCTACCACACTTTTCCTCAAACATGTTATTATGAATTCCTCATAGCTCTTTAAAATTATAAAAAAATCAGAAACAAATACAACAATATTAACAAAAAAAACCTTCACAGCATTAATGTTAGCAAATATAATCTTTACTAAAGAATATTTTTGTTAGACACTAGCATAGCTGGGTTAATTGGTGATAACAGTTTAGGTAATGGCCAAATTGGAGAATGGCTTTCTTTTGCCATATATCAGGTGGAAGTAGTCCTAATGTAAATGAAGAAATGCTACTGGTTACTGTTTGTGGCGATGGTTGAAGACTTCAGCAGCGTTGCTAAACCCGTACTGATATTTTTGTGTATGTGTTTGCCCCATCTCCATCAGTAATTCTGAGTCCATAATTGCATTTGCATTTGTAAATGATGATGTAGTCTCTTACTTATCATAGAATCGTAGAAACATAAGATCATGGAATGGTTTATATTGGAATGGAACTTTAAAGTTCATTTACTCCACCATGCCTGCCAAGGGCAGGGACATCTTTTACTAGATCAGGTTGCTCAAAGCCCCATCCAACCTTGCCTTGAACACTTCCAGTTATGGGATATCCCCAACTTCTCTGGGCAACCTGTTCCAGTGTCTCATCACCTCATCGTGATAGTGATTCTTTTAGTTTAAAAACATTTTCCATGCAAATAGTGTATACAAAGAAAACAACAAAAATGGAAAAAAAGTATTTTGAAAAATTGATCTTGCCTTCTGTGTCAACAATAGAACATCTGAGGTACAGCGAAAAGCAGATCCAGAGTTAACAAGTATTTGAAACATTTTCTCTAGTTCAGGGGAGCTATAGCTGGGAATCTTGTCCAAGATTCCATTTTAAACCCCAAGGCATTCAAAAGAATCTTGGAGAAGAGTCCATCTCTGGGATATACTGATCCATTTGGCTCCACGAATTGGATATCAAATAAGAAACAATAGAATTTGTTGATAAAAGCATACAGCTTCAGAAGCGGAAATCATATTGCTTGAGTTCATGCTATTCAATAATGTACATCCTGCAACACAGTATAAGATGAGAGGATATGCCAGTAACTAGCTGCTTCAACCAAAGTTCCCTTGAATTTAGCTGTAAAAAGCTCACTGTCAAATAACTGCAATGTGGATAGGTAGTCACACCTTACAATATAAATATATGCCAAAGAGTTGAACAAATTAACAAAATATCCTTTTCTAGGTAGAGAAGTCAAACATAGTTACACAGATAATAAATTAGGCAGAGCCCAGACTATTGTTTTGAAAACTGTTTTTTAAAAGTGAATAGCAGAGTACTCTGGTTCCCTTAAGACAAAAAGTTCCGCAGTAATAAGGAAAAACTTCTGCTGTGAGATACTTGACTGTGTGTCTCTTTTTGTTGGATTGTGTCCATCATTGTGTCCATAATCAGAGGATGTGAGAATTTAAATTAAACCTTTTTTTACTTTTTAAATTTATACTTCTTGTCACATAACAGGAACAATGAAGAGAAGGAACCAGAAATTATTCTGTAAAAATAATGTTTAAAAAACAGCAAGGGAAAATAAATATTTGCATTTATGTATTAGTTGGGCAAAGCACTTAAGTCCTCTACATCTCTGTTTATCCATCTGTAATACAGAATAATAACATTAACCTCAAAGAAATCCTATGAAAATTAACTGGAGTAACACTTAAACAATTAAATACAAAAAGATACTATGTAAACCTGAAGTGAAATATGAATCCTATGTTTTATGATACACCAAGAAAATGCATGAAACCTGACGGTAAACAATGAACTGGTTTTTACAGTCTCACATAGTCCCTTTGAAGTCCTACCATTTTCTTGTAAGTGACATACTATTGAGTTGTTACCCATGATGTATTGCAATATGATACAGGGTTTGCAGACTAATAAAAATGAGTATTTCAATAACAAAAAGTATATGGAGATGGACAGTATTTTTCTATTATTTGGTAAAATGTAATGCAATTTTATAAGGCAGAAAAATAATTTTGGTTTTTAAAAGCTTACAGTTAGTTTGAGTAATAAAAATGGTATTAATGATGTCTTTCAAAAATTTATTTTCTCACCTACTATGTTTAGATTTCTCACTGATGGACTTTCAGAGAGGTGAACAGATACTTTTTCTCTCTTGCTGTTCCCCTCAGAGTAGATTTGAAGCTAGAATTTTAAATAGAAAGCTGTAAGAATGGAGGGTAAAAGGTGAAAACTGACTTCTAAAAATAGTGGTATTTTCTTTGGAACACAAAGAAAACAGTTAATTTTAAATAAGCATCTAAGAACTGTTTTTATTTCTTTATGAAGTTTTACAGTTCAAATAAACTGTCAACCAATAGTTCTGAAAAGTATATAATAATCTGATCTTCCAGCAGTGAAGGTTAATTTCTTGCTGAGAGAAAAATCGTTGAAGTAGATTGAACCTTCTGGTTGAGAAAACAATTCAAAGTGTAATTATATGTATTCTATGTAACATATTTTAATGTATTCGATCAGGTCTCCATTTTTAATGTTTATAAATTGCCATTTACTAAGATCAAAGCCTTCTGGATTTTCTAAAACCATTTCAGAAAATTAAGACTGTCAATAGTGTAGTCAACTATGGAATGATGTTATGCTACCTGCAACATATGTGACTAATATGCATATATAATGAGTTAATATAAAATGGAGTATAAACTTCTTTGATGCCATTCTTTTCAGTTGAGTGCATACTCCTTTCTGCTTAGAGAACATAATATCCTATGGTATGTATAATAGAATTGGAATAATTTCATATTTTGAAATTTGATACCTTTATAAAATAAAACTTGTTAAAAAACAATGCTTATACTTATATTAGAAATCACTGTATGTATCATCACAGATGAAATTGAGTATAACAGTATTCATGTTAACATCATGAAGACTGCAGACTTAGGTGCATACTGAATAAAATTTAGACCTAAATAAATCAAGAATACACAGAAGGGAACAAATTAAAACAATAAAAGTACTGGAAAATGGAATAATTTGCCTAAATACATGCTGTACTTCCACTGCTTACAGTATTTAAATCAAGACTTTCCAGTCTTAATAACTTCAAATTCTGAAGCCATAGACCTAGACCATAAGAATCATCATAATACCAGGTCAGAAAATAAGAGTCTTCCCAACACAGTGTCCTTTTAACAGTAAGAAATGTGGCAATCCAGGTTAAATATAATCTTAGGACAATGCTTACTGATGGTTCTCAGAAGTACTTTCTCAGTCTCCATCAAGCTGTGCTGAAGGAGCTGTTGATCGATACATAGTACCTTTTAGTAGCTCTTTGTGAGTTCCTCTTCTATTAATTTACAGAACTGCTTTTTTAGTCCATTTAGGTTTAACATTTATGACATCCTATAGTAAACACTTCCACTCCTTAACCCTGCATTGTGTAGGAAACAATCCCATTTTTAAATGTGTTATTATCTTTTTTCACTTGACGCTCTCCAATTCTTACACTTGAAAGGACTGTAAAAATAATTCCCTGTTCAATTTCTCCATACATCTCATGATTTTATAGATTCCTATCATTTTTGCCCCTTAATAATCTCCTTTTCAGAATGAAGGATTCAAATCTATTCATGACTCAAAAGAGTACATTACATAATTGCTATTATCCTGTTCATACTTCTCTATATATTTTCTAATTTCAGTCATGTTTTTTGCAGATGGCAGACCAAAATGTCTATCCCTTGCACCTCGGATTTTCACATATGTTATACTTCCTTGTTGTTCTCTGCACTTTTCTTGATAACTGCTAATATTTTATTCCCCTTCTATCACTACTGAAGACTGAACTGATGTTTCACAGGAATTACTTGTTACAACCTCAAGATCTCAGTCCCAGGTGGTTAATAGCTAATTCAAAGCCCATCATTGTGAATATAAAGTAGGTTTATTTTTTCCTCATGTACAGTACTTTACAATAAATTTCATCTAGCATCACTAGTCATTCATTACCATGATGCCTTTCTGTAACTTTTCAGTTAGTTCTTGCTTTTACTTCTTTGACAACTTAATGCCATCAATAGATTTTGCAACTGTTACTTGCATTTGTTTTTTAATCGTTTAAGAATATATTGAAAATCACAATTCCTACATGAGGGAAATTATTTATGCCTACTGTTGTTTTCTTAAATTTCCTAAACGTACTGTTATTTTCCTAAATTTCCTAAACTATGTGAATTTTTTTCCTTTAAAACAGCATTTGCTGAAATACATCATTGACTGCTTTTTGGAAATTGTGAAATTAAGTTCTATTCATAGTTAACATATGCATAATTTCCTTAAAACAAAAAATCTAACTTGTGTCCTAAATTATTGCATAGAAATGTCATGTAATGTAACTCCATGGAAATAGGGGATAAAAGCTTTCTAATTTATAACATGTCATAGTGATTTTGGCCAATATAGTTATAAAGTTAAACCCATGCTAGTTAAGGACCTGATTATTCATCTTGCAGGATCACTTAGTATGAGTAGCAATAAGTTATCTGGTGTTATAGAAGTTTAAGCTCTCAAGTTTTGCCAATTGACTTAGTAAAACAACCTCAGAAAACACAGCATGTGCAAAGTAGATACGAAACACAATTATCTTGTTCTGGTTTTAGTTAGGTTTATACATTAATCACTAATGGATCTGGGAGGCATTATCACAGATTTAAGATGTGTTGTGTTAGATAGCAGAAAAATACCTAATTAAAATACATTACTAGTGACCAAAGACCTACCACAGTTATTAAGAAAGACTACATGTAGGACTGAAATAATATAGGAAAATGTCTGCACATCTAATGATAAAAGTGTTTCCGTGGGATATTTTGAAACTATGGTGTACTTTTACATCAAACAATATAATACCTAAATTATGAGTAGGATTTTCCATGCAACTTTTTTTCAGATTAAATCAATTCTAAATTTCTTATTCTCACTCTAGTCAGTGCTCTGGGTCTGGGTTTTTCATTCACTCTTAGTTTTGCTTATAGCCATCTATATTTTTTGAGAAACTGTTCTACGTGGGCTGTATTATCATTTCAGCCCCCTTTCCCTGGTTTAGAAATACCATTGGTAATATTTGAGAGGAAAACATATATTTTTCACTCAAAACTTTGAGACTGACGTTTCAAAAATAAAATCAGAAAAAAAATAGTAAGTCTTAAGCATATATCACAAGAACAGAGGCCTTTTTCTTTTTAAATGTGGTGTTAACATCTAAATTGAAAAAAGATAAGCCGTAAAGAATTCAAAAGTTTGCCATCATGCCACAGTTGTTAGAAAAAAATCATCTTCATCAGATATGTAGTAGTGTTGCTTCTTTTCTGTTTAGTATATACACTTCTATCTTGGTTTGTAATTTATTTTTGTTCTGTATATGTATTTTTCTTCTGTACTTTTTGCTAGCTTTCACTCTTTTGGCCACACTATTTGCGTTTTCCCTCTTTTGGCCACACTATTATCCTGTATGTTTTTCTAAGTGTTCTTCTTGTACCCTTAATTTATAGGAACTAAATGAAACTAAATGAAAGAACACACAGGTTGGCATTGAACAGTTCAATATGTGATGTTTGGTTGGTTTTGACATTGAGCAAATCACTTATTATCCATTTCTGATTCTTTCAGTTTTCTGTCTGGAAGTATAGTCAATGTTCTCCATACTGAACAGAATACCAGAATGAATAATATTTATGAAGCGTGTTTTCATTAACTATTACTGTTTTACATGTTGTATGCTTTAAGATTGGATAAAATTATATCCCACAACTTGTCCTTAAAGCAGCAGCTAAATGTGATCTGTGTGTAACAAGAACATACATCAACATAACAATAAGACACAGCTAAGCAAGCATTACTTAACCATTTGTGAAGTTCTTTGATGGCTAGAAGCAACCCTGCTTCATGCCAGTTAAGGCACTGGAAACTTGTAGCACCAGTGGCCTGTCATAGTTTAGCGCTTCTTGTCTTAGAGATATGTTGACATATTTTGTATTGAATATTTACTGTTCATTATAATTGTTGAATCTCATTAACTGAAGGAAATCCTAATGTAAATGACTAGTATTTGAATGGGTCATTGATTTTATATATTTTAAAGCAATTTTTGGTGAAGTCTTATTCTTCCACTTTCAAAAGTAATTACATATACGCATATAAAAGAATATATGAGATAATAAATGTCATTAAAGGCAAATTCTGTGTCAGTATACAATTGAATACTTTGATACTGATGTTAAATGAAAAAGCAACATATCTTCTAGAACTCTGCCCTTGTCCTTTTCACAACATATGTCATTTCCTTCTTTAAAAAAAAGAACAAAATGTATACTCTGGGTGAAACTAATGTTTTCTATTGGTGGACGCTTGACATGTTATAACAAGTCAGCTTGTGCATAGGTAAAACCGCATTTGTTTAACACACTTTTTTTTTTTTTTTAGTGAGATATAATTTCAGGTCTTCAGTTTACAGTCAGTTTTTTAAGATTGCTTTGTAAGGCAACAAGAAGAATAAATTATGTCTGTAAGGTCTAAACGTTATGGATAAGGTTCATCTCAGCTTTCTTCAGCCACCTAAAAATTGAATATCTAGTTTACTTTAGTTGCCCAGGTTCTCACTCTAGTTAATGGAGAAAGATAAACCCCTCCAAAGCATGACTCACTCCACTTCAGGAAAAACTATCTAAGTTTTTATGTAGCTTAGGCAAAATGAGATAAATTCAACATTTTAGGTATACAATCAATCTTTAGAGCTTTCAAAGTAGTCAAAATGGTAAGATACAGGTTTTGTCTGTAGAGGTAAATAAACCAATGTTACCTGTTTGAAATTCAAGCATCTATTATTTGTTTAGTTTAATCAAATTGAAACAAATCAATATAGAGAAAAGATGGTGTGAGGTTTCTTTTGGGGTTCTGTATTACATAGCAGAAGCAACATACTAGTATTATTTATTCTTACTGCAAATAGTTTATATTGTAATTAATATAACATAATATAAAAATGTACTGTTTTCACTTCTTCCCTCTACTATTGTGCTGTTGCAGATCCAGAAATGGTTTCACCAGTCAGGCCAGGAGAGAGGGATGTGAGCTGCAGAAAGGGAGAAGCAGAAAGGGAGACTGAGGTTTGAAGCCAGAGGAGAATGATAATTTATGTAATGTAATCAACTTCACTGATTTTAGGAGCAAGCAAGAAATGTGTTCGATCCTGTTCCAGCTCCAGGAAAAGGCCTGAGTCTCACTTTTCTCCTATTTAATATGGAATTATGCCCAGTTGTGGGGAAATATGCATGTAGCTTTTCCTGTGCAACTTCATTTGGCTTCCTCATTCTGAGGTTCTAGTGTTTCTAACTGCCCCATCTCCTCTCCCCAAACACATTCTTATTGTCTTTCCATACATTCAGATAAACAGTTCTTCTTCTCAGACATGAGAAGATTTAGCATTTCCCATCTCCCTCTCCTATTCTGGGAATGGAGGAATACAGTAACAAGAAAGAGGACAGGCCAGCATGTATTCAGTCAACACTTCCTTTACAGAAGAAAAACAAAGGAAGAACAGCAGAGTATGGCTTACAGCTCAGACCTAGATCTGTGTGCTCCTGCTTTTTTGTGTCTTTGAGATGAGAGAATGGATCAGGTATTTTCTTTGCCTGCATGCAGGTGAGGAAAACAGCACCTGAGAGCTTTAAGAACCAGAACTGCAACTCAGGGAGAAAAGGAAAGTTTAGAGCCTTTGAAAGAAGGGGCTAGCAACTCATAATGATTACAGAGATGCTGTGAGGCTATGCAGGGCAGAAATCAGGAGGTCTAAAGCCCCGCTAGAAATCAATCTGGCTTCAGCAGTCAAGGATAATAAGAAATGTTTCTATAAGTACTTCAACAGCAAAAGAAAGACCAGGGAGATCCTGGATCCTGCTAGACACAGGAGGAAACATGGCAACGAGTGATGAGGAAAAGGCTGAGGGGCTTAATGCCTTCTTTGCCACAGTCTTTAATAACAAGACTAGTTGTACTGAGGGAATCCAGCCTCCTCAGTTAGAGGACAGAGACTGGGAGAACAATTCCCCCAAAATCCAGGAGGAGATTGTCAGTGATCTACTGCATCACACTGACATACATGTCTATGGGACCTCATGGGATACACCCGAGGGTGCTGAAGGAGCTGGCTGGGGTGCTCACCAAGCCACTTTCCATCATTTACTAGCAGTCCTGGCTGACCGGGGAGGTCCCGACAGATAGGAAACTGGCCAATGTGACGCCCATCTATAAGAAGGGTCGGAAGGATGATCCAGGAAATTACAGGCCTGTCAGCCTGACTTCAGTGCCTGGGAAGCTGATAGAGCAGATCATCCTGAGTACTATAACGCAACACATGTGGGACAACCAGATGATCAGGCCCAGTCAGCATGGGTTTATGAAAGGCAGGTCCTGCTTGACAAAACTGATCTCCTTCTACAACAGGGTGACCTGCTTATTGGATGAGGGAAAGGCTGTGGACGTTGTCTACCTTGATTTTAGTAAAGCCTTTGACACCATTTCTCACAGTATTCTCCTGTGAAACTGGCTGCTCATGGCTTGGATGGGTATATGCTTCGCTGGGTAAAAAACTGGCTGGATGGCCGGGCCCAAAGAGTTGTGGTGAATGGAGTTAAATCCAGTTGGTGGCCAGTCACGAGTGGTATCCCCCAAGGCTCGGTTTTGGGGCCACTCCTGTTTAACATCTTTATTGATGATCTAGACAAGGGGATCGAGTGCACCCTCAGTAAGTTTGCAGACAACACCACGTTGGGTGGGAGTGTTGATCTGCTCGAGGGTAGGGAGGCTCTGCAGAGAGATCTGGACAGGCTGGAGCGATGGGCTAAGGCCAACTGTATAAGGCCAAATGCCGGGTTCTGCACCTTGGCCACAACAACCCCCAGCAGTGTTACAGGCTTGGGGAGGAGTGGCTGGAGAGCTGCCAGTCAGAGAGGGACCTGGGGGTGTTGATTGACAGCTGGCTGAACATGAGCCAGCAGTGTGCCCAGGTGGCCAAGAAGAACAGTGGTATCCTGGCTTGTATCAGAAATAGCATGGCCAGCAGGGACAGGGAAGTGATCTTACCCCTCTACGCGGCACTGGTGAGGCCGCCCCTCGATTCCTGTGTTCAGTTTTGGGCCCCTCACTACAAAAAGGACATTGAATTACTCGAGTGTGTCCAAAGAAGGGCAACGAAGCTGGTGAAAGGTCTGGAGCACATGTCGTACGAGGAGCGGCTGAGGGAACTGGGGGTGTTTAGTGTGGAGAAGAGGAGGCTGAGGGGAGACCTCATCGCCCTCTACAACTACCTGAAAGGAGGTTGCAGAGAGGTAGGGATGAGTCTCTTTAACGAAGTAACAAACGATAAGACAAGAGGTAATGGCCTCAAGTTGCACCAAAGAAGGTTTAGACTGGGTATTAGGAAGTATTTCTTTCCAGAACGGGTTGTTAGGCGTTGGAATGGGCTGCCCAGGGCAGTGGTGGTGTCCCCATCCCTGGAGGTGTTTAAGAGTTGTGTTGACATAGCACTTAGGGATATGGTATAGTTGAGAATGGTCAGTGTTAGGTTAATGGTTGGACTAGATGATCTTCAAGGTCTTTTCCAACCTAGATGATTCTGTGATTTTGTGAAATGCAATTTAATTGTATTTGACGGCTTCTGTAGGTTTGTGTTCTATAGTCACACTTTTATACTTTGGAAAACTTGTGTAAGGGTAATCTATAGCTACAGTAGTTATTGAAGATGTATACAATTGTATATTTTTGTGTATTTTGTATTTATATATGTTTCTTTTATCTTTTGACATCTTTAGCATTTTTTAATTTTCAGTTATGTTTTCTTTTTATTTCTATATCTGATTATTTTTTGTAACATTATATTGACTTAATTCATTTTCATTTGCTCAGTCATTCAAGCAGTTCTTTACCCTTGCTCATGTCAGTAAGAATACCTCTTCTAGTGGTTTACACATAAACCCATCACTAGCCTTATTTTGACTTGTAGTCTGCATGCACCCAAGAGGCTTATACTGTTAGAATTCACTTTTATTGCTTCCAAATTCATGAACACTAGACAGTTGTTTTATTCTGTATTTGATTTGAAATTAATTGAGATTTACCCAACAGGATACTACTAGTAAGGACTCTACTTTGTATTCACAAACAATTAATATTTTTCCTGTTATAGCATATGCTAAGAAGTGTCAACCATTACAGAGAAATCTAACAGATATCACTAAATACTACTGCTACAGACACAGAGTAGACTTAATGTATTAACAGTAATGGCAGACAGCCAAACATTTGGAAATGTAAGAGAAACTTTGAAAAAAACCCTCTGCTACTATTTTCATTTAAAAACTGAATAATAGTAACACTGCTAACTCAGAGATACTGTTATGTCAAACTGAAGTATTTCACTGAAAAATACAAGATCAGATCTTCCAATTTGTTTATGCAAGCTGATCAAAATTTATTTCAGTTTCCTTACTGAAAGCAATATTCCTATATGCATGAATTCTGTAAGATCATCTCTTTAGGATGTCATCTTTCAGTCTTTCCCTTCAAAAACTTTCTCAGTGATTACCATACAGTTTCTCTTCTAAGAGCTCAACATACATTCAAGTTATCTTGCAGTTTTACTGGACATTTTTCTCAGGCAAAAGGGGGTGAATATCAGTTTATTTGGTGTCTACATGAGTATACTTTAATTTAAATAGAGTCAGTCCATCATTATAGTGTATTGCTAATTCATCCTAAATACAAAGGAAAACTTCATACATTTTTTCTTTGCTGCTTGTTATTAAGCTAAATGCTTAAATCAAAGGGATTACTCACAAAGGAAGGCTATTTTCCAGCAGGAGGAGGCAAATATAAGTTGTAACAGTAGGTAGCCCCTGACTTGTTCCATAATATATTAAAAGTAATTTTTCTCCTTTCACCATAAGGTAAGACAGTGATAGGTTATAATAAACCTTTCTACCTTTAGCAACAGTGAGTTTATTAAACACACTTTCTATGATTAAAATATTTTATGTAAAACTTCTGGCTTCCAGTACATGAATGTTAAGCTACTTCATATGAATAAATAACAGACCTTAACTTTAAAATCCTCCTAGATGTAGATATTCTGCTGTTCATTCATGCATTTTATTTTTTTCAAGGCTAGTCCATGGCTAGTTCTAGGTGTCTTGAAAGTGACATCAACAGGAAACAGTAGAAGAACTGAAAAATGTAAATGATATCCTACTTCTCACAAAGAAAGGAAATTTCTTTCCTCCCCTCCTTTTCCTGAAAAAAAATGAAAGATTTTCTGAAACTCATGCGATGAAAGCTAGAGAGATTGTCATCATACTAGTGTAGTCAGATCTCAATGCAGTTGTCTGATTTTGTGAAGAATTCCTGGGGTTTCTCTTATCTGATGATCATTTGACTGACAAACCTAATCTGATCAGCTGTAAAGCCTTGCTGAGTCTTTTTCATTGAGAGAGAATCTTACACAATATTTTACTGCTTTCTGCTTTCTTTAGTTATGCCCGAATCTCGCTTATATAAAGCATGGCTTTTCTCCATTGTCATTTATCATTTAGCTGACTGGCCATGATCCACCACTCAGCACAGTGAATGGGGTCTCCAGACATGGGAGTTACGATACATGAGAAGTTTGCATTTCTTGTTTCTTAGTGTGTACTTGTTATCTTTAGTCACCACAGAGACCATTTATCTAGTGAGAGATTTCCTTCCCTGTCTTTTAAAGAAGGTTGTAGCTTCTGAACAATGACTTTTTTTTTTTCCCTCAAAAAAAATTTAAATATGGTCTTATAATTCCTTTTCAAGACCTAATAGGAAAAACATCACAGCTAAATAGTAAGCAAAGAGAGGATATCATCAGTGGAGCTGAAGAATCATTTTTTTTTTCACTGTGAAATAAAATTTCCATGCTGTTGTGAGCAAAATGCTCTTTTGAAAAGATTATTTAGTCTGATGACTGAAATCCTGTTTGAAACTATGAGAAGTTAGCTTATGCAGAGTAACTTCATATTCTGAGGAAGTCCTCTAGCTCTGTAACAAGACCTGTGTGTATACCACAACTGTCACACACCTGCACACCTTAATTTTTCATTCACAATCAGAAGAAACTTATTTTAAATATAGTAGAAAAGATTTATCTAAAACACTATGCTCAAGCACAATTTAAAATTATCATTCATAACAAATGGATTGCTTTATCTTGGTTTTGGTTTGTTGGGTTTTTTTTTTCAGTTCTTCAAAACTGATTTAGTACTAGAGAAATGGTGATTTACTGTAGAAAATAACAACCATGATATGGCCCATGTATATCTTTCCCATACTGAAACAGATTTTTTTACTCCTGTTCTGAAATAGTTCCTGATTGGAGATATATATGTATATTAAGAATTACAGAGGTAATTTGGGCCCTATTTTAATTAATAGGGTTGATCCTCCTTTATCAGTGACAGTTACTAAGACCTACCATTATAAGTGCTCATTCAGTCTTGAAGCAACCGTCTAGGCTTGATCAGGAGGGCTTATATGAAACGCACATTTCAGTTTATGTATTAACAATGCTTAAACCATGTTAAGTCCCTTTGGTAATATCTTAAAGGCAAGTGAATTACATCAGTAATGGACTTGATTTTACACTAGAGTTTTCTGAGTTCAATAAATCATTATGCACACAAAATATCCCACTGATGTGAATGGGAAACCTAGGGTGAGGAAAGACAGCTCATCTTATTCTACTGATACCCATATAAATTATTCAGAGTGTTTCTTTAGCTCTGATACCTGGCATAAGCGTATATTTTACTCAGGTAAATATAACTTGATCAGTACAGTGTTAATGGCAATTATATGCTATCTGTAAAGGTTTGACTTTTGAGTTGGGTTTAGTTCTTTACTGGGACAGAAGTGACAGGAATTAACAGGTCTGTTTGGAAGAATTTTATGGTACTTGACCCTGGAGAGATAAGAAGTCCAGGACATTCAGTTAATTTTCAGGGATCACCTCCTCCAAGTTCAAGAGTGGTCCATCCTAATGATCAGGAAATCAAGCAAGGGTGGCAAAAGGCCTGCATGGATGAACAAGGAGCTATTCATAAAACTTTAACATAAAAAATAAGTGTCCAGGATGTTGAAGAAGGGTCAGATGTCTTGGGAGGACTAGCGACACTTGAAACCCACTGCAAAAACGGGATTAAGAAAGCCAAAAATCCATCTATGTTGAATCTGGAAAGGGACATGAAAGGCTGTATCAGAGATATCAGCAACAAAAGGAAGAGCAGGAAAGATGTAGGTCCATTCTTGAATGGCGTGGGATCCCTGGTGAAAAAGGATGCAGAGAAGACTGAATTATTAAATGTCTTATTTGCTTCAGTCTTTACTGGTAAACCAGCCTTGAGCAATCCCAGACCCCTGAGACTAGGAGAAAAGTCTAGGGCAGGGATGACTTGGAGGAAGACCAGGTGAGGGAGCACTCAAACAAACTGGACATACACAAACCCATGGCACTTGATGGGATGCATCCATAAGTGCTGAGGGAGGTCAGTTACCTTTGAAAGGTCATGATGGTTGAGGGAGGTTCCCAAGGGCTGGAAGAAGACAAACGTCACTCCTAACTTCAAGAAAGGCAAGGAGAAGGATTGAGAGAACTATAGGCAAGTTGACCTCACCTCTATACCTGGGAAGATGGTAGAGCAAATAGTTCTGATAACCTTCTCCAAACATATTAAGGACAAGAAGATGATTGAAAGTATTCACCATGGATTTACAAAAGGTAAATCAGTCCTGACAGACATGATAGCCTTCTAACAATAAGGTGACTAGCTTGGTGGTTGAGTGGAGAGCACTGGATGTTGTTTAGCTTGTTGTTTAGCAAGCCTTTCAACACTCTCCCATACATCCTCACTGAGAAATTGATGAAGTACCAACTAGATAAGCAGACAGTGAGGTGAATTGAAAACTGGCTGAACTGCCAAGCTCAAAGTGTTGTGGTCAGCAGCATGAAGGATAGCTGGCAAGTCAGTCAGTAATGGTGTACCCCAGAGAGAGATACTGCAGCCAGTATTATTTAATATCTTCATAAATTACCTGCATGATAGGACAGAGTGCACTCTCAGCAAGTCTGTAGGTGATACAAAACTGGATGAGTGTCTGATACATGATACGGTTGTGCTGCCATTCAGAGAGACCTCAAAGGCTAGGAGAAATGGGGAGACAGGAAGCTCATGAAGTTCAACAACAGGAAATAAAGAGTCTGCAGCTAAGAAATAACCCTGTCCACCAGTACAGACTCAGGGCCAGCTAGGTGAAAAACAGGTTTGCAGAAAAGGTCCTGGGGGTCCTAATGGATACCAAGTTGAACATGAGCCAGCAATGTGCCCTTGTTGTCAAAGAATGCCACCAGCATCCTGAGATGCATTCAGCAAAGCACTGCCAGCAGCCTGAGGGATGTGATCCTTCAGCACAGGTGAGATGCATTTGGGGTGGTGTATCCAGTGCTGGTCTCCCCATACAAGAGAGACTTGGGTATACTGGAATGAGTCCAGTGAAGGGCAGTGCAGATGATTAAAGGACTGGAACATCAGACATATAAGAAGAGGCTGACAGAGCTAGGACTGTTCAGTCTGGAGAAGAGAAAGTGCAGTGGGATCTCATCAGTGTGTACAAATACCTAGGAAGTAAGGGAGGCAGACCCAGACTTCTCAGTGGAGCTCAGTGACAGAACAAGGGGCAACAGGTACAAACTGAAACACCAGAAATTCCCTTTAAACAAAAGAGAAAAACTGTTAGTGTAAGGGAGATGGGACGTTTGAACAGGTTGCTCAGAGAGGTTATGGAGTCTCTATCCCTGGATACATTCAAAACCTGACTGGACATGGGCCTGAGCAATCTCTTCTAAATGACCATTCTCTGAGCAAGAGGACTGGACTAGATGATCTCTGGAGGCTTCTAGTCTCCGTTATTATCTGATTTTGTGATAGGAATTATACTGAGAATATTATTCATTAATCTAATATTTAAATTATTTACATTATACCAGTATTTTTTTCTTATTTTTCAAACAGGCCAATTAAAAGACAGAAGTAAACTCCATACATGTTTATGTGTCACTTTAAAAAAGAAACTGATATTTCTTTGATGAAGTTTTTAACCATTTTGTGCCAATTCCATCTGTTGTTAGATGCTTTCCAAACTCATTAAAAGTATCCAGATGTTACAGTGATGAAGGCCATAGAAACATTTAGGTATTTAAAGGTGTGGAAAGTTCTCTTGTCTAGCTCTTGCCTGGTTAAAATGGAGCTTGCTTGTGTTGTATTTTGAATTAATGGATTCTCTCAATTTTCTAAATTAATGACAGTACTAATATTACAGTTTGCCTGGAATTTTGACAGAAAAAACCCATCCACATGAAAACGTATAAAAAGCATCGGAACGTATTTGGTTTATTTTTGAGGAAATACATGAATTAGTGTTGTAACTATAAAAATTCCAAGAGAAAAGCTTCTTTGGATACCCTAGCGTTGTTGATCTTGTAAAATAAAAGACACCTAAATGTCTAAGCAAAATGTTAAGCCACAAAATACAGAGAAAAAAGATACATTATTTTTAAATAGCATTGCTAAAAAGCAATGAAGGCCAAGATGAACACAAATTCAGGAATAATTTGCAACCCAACTTTGGATGCCAAGTTTGGACAGGAGACTTTCAGTCTTTCATGATAGTTGGCAGGGGATAGCAAATGACTGAGAATGATTAATTCTTTAGAGAATACTTATTCATCCATCATTTTAAAAAAATGCATCACCCCCAAAATTCTTCAGTTAACATGATTTGATCTTTACTTGGACTGGGTAATAATTTTTAATGAGTTTCCCAAGGGCAGATTATACTGGATACTCGCATTTATATTTTACCAATTTTTGTTATTTTCAGAACAGATATTTTTGGCAGTGTCTTCAAATTATTTTTGTTATTATTTGTTTTTAAGAAAATTCTTTTCAAACACTAGAAAATAAACAGAATGAACACACGCCAAATGGGGTAGACAACAACCCCCAGAAAACACAGAAATAATGAACTGCACTTTTTCTAATAATCAGAATTTCCCTTCTTGTGACATAATGTCAGCTGCTCAGGTATCAGTCACTGATCTACTAAAATTTTTAACAGTTGATTTAATAAAAAATAAGTATCCTGGCACAGGAAGAGGAAGGAAGACGATCTATTTTCTATCTCCACTACTGGCTGCACCATACTCTTGCCTGACTTGAGGAAGCAGCTTGATTCACTGAAACTTAAAATTTATCATAAAACTGTGGACTCAAAACCCCTTATTTGAGCTTGCTGATGTTTCATATTAACCACTTTCTGTCAGTAGGTCTATTTGCCAGTGCTTTGTGATGTGTCAGATATACTAATCCCTTAAATCTCTTCATAATATGTTTGATTGCAAGCCAATGATATCTTTTGGTTACCTTCTCAGATTTTACCTGTATTTTATTAAGAAGTAAACAACTGATAGTGAAAAAACAGTTACCACAAATGGTATGTGGACAATTCTTTTTCCAAAATGACCAATTTTAAGTCACAGATTTGTTCACATTCTTCAGTGTCATACTCTTAGACAGGAGGGTGCTTAAGACAAAGCTGGAGGCAGCAACAATCTTGAAATACTTACGAAATGTAGAAACAGGCCTTTGAATTTGGCTCACTCTATGGTATAATTGCTGTATAAATATTTTATAATAACCCATTACAACACAAATATAGCTTATCAATTCTATTTTTAGAGTTTTCCCGGAATAGAGCTCTTGATAATAATTATGTGTGCTTGTTAAGTTATGCCTCAGCACTTGCCTGAATTTTCCATACATAGTTTGCAACTTTATTTGAAATGGAAAATAGCAGTGGAAGTCACAAGGAACTTTACTTGGCTCATTGGCAAAATGAAATTCACTGAATATGAAAATAAGATTTGATAAAAGTACAAATGTGATAGAAAAAATTGGCTGAATTGTTTGTTAGTTACCTTTAGCAACACCAAAGAGAAGACTTTGATGCAGTTAAATACTATTTTTAAAATGAGTAGAGCTAGTAAAAACAAATGTTTCATTTTCTGGAGATCGGAGGAAAAATGATGGAGATATTTTGGCATATCACTTATAGTTCCTCCTAAAAATGGACAAAAATTTTGAAAGTGTCTCACAGACATTTTAAAACTCCTTTTGTTTGAACTTTTTATAAATATAACATCTAGTCTTTCCCTTCAAAAAGAGATTTTTAAAAATTGACTTATTTTCTTTTTGCAAAGAGGGCATGATAAAATCCTGATTTGGTAAGGTGGAATGGCCTTTTTTTTTTTTTAATCAGTCAAAAAAAAAGGAAAAAAGTCAACAATTTGAAGACATCACATTTGTAATACACTCTTTTTAAAGCTTTAAAGGTGTATAAATTGAAAGAATTGTAGGTGCCTAGCTTCATCTTTTATAACAAAACATACCTGATCAAGATATTATAGACCATATGGTAAACAAATGTAATCTATTAACAAAACTTTGGAATATTTATCCCAAAATGTCTAACCTGGATAATGAACCAGAACTGGTTCTGTTTCTCTTTATAGGTGTTTCAGTACCTACAAATACCTAACTACTTCCACCTTTTTACCTTTATAGACCTTAAGCCATTTTCCCCTCCATTGCTATTAATGGTGATAAAATTAGGATATGAGTGTTTTGTAGGTACTAGGGCCAGAATTAATCCAAACAATTCATTTTTTTTCATTGTTTTATTTATATTGAAACTGCAAACACCTGTGATGTGAATGTGCTGCACAGACCTTTGAACTTAAGTGCAAAAATAACATTCTTGAATGGAGCTGTTCTACTAGCATGATTTTAAAAAATAATAAATTTTGTGATTCAGTATATGTATTCTGAAAAGTGTCTGTTGCTTTGAATCAGTAGCTCATTTATTTCACAAAGGTAAAAATGCACTGAATGTTAACGTTCTTAAGAAAAATGAAACATTCCAAGGTAGGTAAAACTTACAGAGGCTTATCAACAAAATTAATTAATAAAACACAATATATAGCAATATGCCTGGAATTATTAAGGAGGACATTGAACTGAAAATTTAGATGTGTGTTGGGTGGGGGAGAGCAGAGAATTTGAAAGTATATTCAACAGCAGAAAAATGTTTTGTTCCCTCCTTACTAGAATCTTTTAACAAGTATATATATGGTTTTGTGTACCTTCATTGTCTCTTTTATATAGAGAGAATTACATTTTTATCCATTTAGTACTGTAATTGTATGAAAAGTAACTAACTTTAAACTCAAGGACAGGTACTTAAGTGATCAGATAAATCGATCAATAAATTTCACTTCTTATTTAAATATTTTTAAAACAATTTGTTAATGTATATTTTGTTCTCTCCTTTTTCGTTGTTTTTTCTTTGTCATTCTGTCCCACTTTTTTTGGCCATTGGTGCCTCTTGCTTTTCCTGCTTGCTGTTTGGTCAGTGGTTTTTGGCCAGTTTGTATTTTTCCAGACATCACTCCATGATGTAGTTGAAGTATATGATGGCCCAACTCTGCAGTCAGCTTTGTTATCCTCTCTCTCAGGATCTCATTCAGGTATCCTTTAATAGAACTATCATTAAAATGTTATTTATTTTTTAAGAACCTAGAAAGATAGTGTAGTCAGAGAAAAAAGAAAAAGATGATTGTTGTATTTTCTTAGATTCAATTCAGCCAAATATATGATATCAGGATTTTTAACTAAAAGCCTAATCACTCAAAACTCTTTGCATTAATGAATGAAATGAAGTAAAATTGAATCTTTTTTTTTTTTTTTAAGCTTTTTTCTTCTGATATTTAGTTATTATAGTGAGTGTTTTGGGCTTCTTACTCTGTGCCTTTATGACTTTTACCTAGTGAACAATCTGAAATGGGTATTATATATTTTAAAGTGAAAGCAGCGTGTATTTGTAGCAAAGTAAAATTGTATAGATTGTATAGATTGTTTGCATGTTGACTCAGTTAAAAGAGGTATGTGGTTGGCGTGGGGTTTTTTGGTAAAGTCAAAAAAAAGCATTCCTAATAACTGTGATGAGTTTTAGTTCTCCTTTTCTAGGACAACGTAATACTGCCAATATAAAATATTGAAATCACATATATCTTGCAAAGTTTACTGAAGCAGAACAGGATTTTTGGAGGGTTATTTCTAGCTGCAAAGATGTTGACAGGTATTTTAAATGCTTATTTAGTAAAGAGTGGTTATGATAGCTTTGTATTTGTTTTGTTTGGGTAGGTGAATCCCTTCCATTGAGCTCAGGTAACCAGATCACGGTTAGATTTACTTCAGTTGGACCAATAACAGCTAAAGGATTTCATTTTGTTTATCAAGGTGAGACAACCTGGAAAAATGTGTACATTGATTGTTTTCATCACAAATTGTAAAACAACAGAGGAACAGACTGAGACTGTAGAGGGAAGTAATAGCCTGTTAACAATATAACAAGTTTCACTATTTCTGCATGTTTTGAAAAATGTTTAGAACCATTCTTTTATCTGTATTTTAAAGATTAAATAGGAAATTTAAGAAGCATAAGAGAGGTTCCAAATTTAAGAAGACAGTTATACAAAGCAGCTGTTTCTGTTTGCTAATCTGGTTGACTAATATTAGATCTATGTGGCTGCTCAAACTGGTTTATCTCTCAATTTAAATATGAATAACTGTAAGTGTTACTACCTGTGGATGAATCAATGATCTTACTGTTATTAAGATACTTCTCAAGGTTTACATTATTTGCCTTTTTATGGGTCAAACACAGAAATGCTTAGACATCAATACCTGCAACAGCAATTCATTTTTTCATTAAATTTAAATCCTGATCTGACAGTCAGAATACACATTTAGAAATCCACAGGAATAAATGTGAATAACTATCTGACACAGAAATGTTATTCTTAAACCCTGTATTAGCTGAATATTTCATAGTAGTATTTCTTTTCAGTGCCATTTTAGAAAGGTTTCAGTGTGTATTTTATGCATTGCTTTTAATCTTGGCAAGGATATCAGTGCTATGCTCTTCTAAACAGTAATTCAGACATCAAAAGTATGCAACCTGTATTGTGAAGATTCATTTGGGGATTATGAAAATGTTCTTAACTGACAAATAATGGAATGTCTCTTCCAGTCATTTTGAATATTTGTGTTACAAAATCTGTATTCCTCCACCAAATCTAAAATTAAGAATCCACAATTGTTTGTATGTTTGCAGCTGTTCCAAGAACAAGTGCAACACAGTGTAGCTCTGTGCCTGAACCGAGATTTGGAAAAAGGATTGGAAATGAATTTGCAGTTGGGTCACTGGTTCTTTTTGAGTGCAATCCAGGCTATATCCTCCATGGGTCAACAGCAATTAGATGTGATACAGTACCAAATGCATTGGCACAGTGGAATGATTCACTCCCTACATGTGTTGGTGAGTTCTTAAGAGTTTTTAATAGAACTAATTACTGCCTAAAATGTAGACCATTCTCTCCAACTGAATGTGTTCCTTCTTTGTCATCTGTACAGTATTTTATTCTTGCTTAATTTTAGTCACATTCTTCTTTATTCAAGGTTATGATTTTATTCCCCTATTCTAACCTTGCTGTGACATTTCATGAGTTTCATGAACATACACTGATGCTATAAATTATATGTTAGCTTCTTCTGCACTAACATCAGTGACAGTCCTTGGCTGTCCCTTATTCAAGACTCAGAAATATCAGTTTGTGCTCTGACTGCTTGCAAGACTAAAATGTTTTCACCTTGCAGATCTCCAAGCTATTGCAAGCTATTAGAAAGAACAATACTATATTAAAGATTTAGTAATAGTTACTATTTCATTAGTTGTCAGAAAAAAAGCAGTAATTTTTCAGATCAGAAAATATACTTTGTCTGGTTCTAGTCATACAAGATTAAATTCTCAAAGTTAAATTCTTAAGTTAATTTGCATCCATTGACATTTATGAAGCTGATTTGCACCAATTGGAAATCTAGTGATTGTGCGGAAAAGCCACACAGTAAAGAGATAAAATTCTAATGGTACATTTTTCTACACGTTTATGTCAAGGGCAAATATGGCACATTTACATATTAAATTTTATTACAGTTTGACTCATTTTTTTATATGGAAAAAAATCAGTTGTTCATAAATGAATTAAAACTGCTTATCATTTGCACAGATGCTTTTGCAATGCCATCAAACTTTTCCACCTGTAACATCTGTTGCAGTACTGACTGTATTATACATTAATTTTGTGCAAATTGAATACATTGAAAACTATTCATTTTGAGGATGAAGACCTCTGAAGAACTCCATTCCCAGCCAAAACAGTAAATATATGTATGAGTTAAAGTTATTTTACTTTTCTTGACAGAGAACAGGTTTTGAATAAAAATGATCCTAGCCCACTGCAAAAAACACATTATGATATTGACTCCAGCACTGAGAAGTACATAGCCAGAGTTTTAGATGAGTGGAAGAAGGAAAATAGAGAACATTTTTTGCATTATGCTGTTTTTTTTACCTTCTGTGCTAATCAGCTGATGGTGCATGGTAGACTCTGAGTGATTTTTCAGTAAAATAAAATATTTTCTCCAAAATACTAAAATCCTGATAGAGATCAAGACTAAGTACCACTGAGGTAATACTAATAAAATATGATTAACCAGGTATTATACACAAATTTGATTAACCAGCTATTATATATAAATAATATTTATTTAGACTGTTTCAGGCGTAGAAATAGAACCACAATTTGCATGTCAATAAGAAGCTGAAGTTTATAGCTATATTTCATTTATTCTCAGTGATTACAGTTTAATCAGCAGAATTGTACTATTTACCCCTGAAGCAGCTCATCCTGAGTACCATCATACAACACACGCGGGACAACCAGATGATCAGGCCCAGTCAGCATGGGTTTATGAAAGGCAGGTCCTGCCTGACAAACCTGATCTCCTTCTATGACAGGGTGACCTGCTTATTGGATGAGGGAAAGGCTGTGGACGCTGTCTACCTTGACTTCAGTAAGGCCTTTGACACCGTTTCCCACAGCATTCTCCTGGCGAAACTGGCTGCTCATGGCTTGGATGGGCACACGCTTCGCTGGGTAAAAAACTGGCTGGATGGCCAGGCCCAAGGAGTGGTGGTGAACAGAGTTAAATCCAGTTGGTGGCCGGTCATGAGTGGTGTCTCCCAGGGCTCAGTTTTGGGGCCACTCCTGGTTAACATCTTTACTGATGATCTAGATGAGGGGATCAAGTGCACCCTCAGTAAGTTTGCAGATGACACCAAGTTGGGTGGGAGTGTTGATCTGCTCGAGGGTAGGGAGGCTCTGCAGAGAGGTCTGGACAGGCTGGAGCGATGGGCTAAGGCCAACTGTAGGAGTTTCAATAAGGCCAAATGCCGGGTGCTGCACTTTGGCCACAACAACCCCCAGCAGTGCTACAGGCTTGGGGAGGAGTGGCTGGAGAGCTGCCAGTCAGAGAGGGACCTGGGGGTGTTGATTGACAGCTGGCTGAACATGAGTGCCCAGATGGCCAAGAAAGCCAATGCTATCCTGGCTTGTATCAGAACTAGCGTGGCCAGCAGGGACAGGGAAGTGATCTTACCCGTGTACTTTGCACTGGTGAGGCCACAACTCGATTCCTGTGTTCAGTTTTGGGCCCCTCACTACAAAAAGGACATTGAATTACTTGAGCATGTCCAGAGAAGGGCAACGAAGCTGGTGAAGGGTCTGGAGCACATGTCGTACGAGGAGCGGCTGAGGGAACTGGGGGTGTTTAGTGTGGAGAAGAGGAGGCTGAGGGGAGATCTCATGGTCCTCTACAACTACCTGAAAGAAGGTTGCAGAGAGCTGGGGATGAGTCTCTTTAACCAAGTAACAAGCGATAGGACAGGAGGTAATGGCCTCAAGTTGCACGAGGGAAGGTTTAGACTGGGTATTAAGAAGTATTTCTTTGCAGAACAGGTTGGTAGGCATTGGAATGGGCTGCCCAGGGAGGTGGTGGTGTCCCCATCCCTGGAGGTGTTTAAGAGTTGGGTTGACATAGTGCTGAGGGATATGGTGTAGATGGGAACTGTCAATGTTAGGTTAATGGTTGGACTGGATGATCTTCAAGGTCTTTTCCAACCTAGATGATTCTGTGATTCTGTCAAATGTATTCCCTTTCTTTTTCAGATGTAAAATCTCAAGAAAGTGTTGAAATACTTATTTTGGCCACTGTCCACAATATATTATTGATATTTTAATACATGATTTAGTCTGTGGAAGAGAAAGCTATCTGTCTCTAGGCAAGCTGAACTGAGAAGAGGTTACAGGCCACCTTATGTGTGAAAATCACTGTCGCAAAAAAGGTGATAAAATATATATGAGGTGAAAATTACGTTGAATTAAATCAGTTTAATAATTGAGGTGGTAGACATGGCCATATTAAATTGCCTTAACTCTAGTGAATGCTTGAATATTTCCTTACAGATTGGAGACATCAATCGTTCTGTATGCTCATCCTTTTATGAGTAATTATTTAAACACTTTAACTGACACTGACCTTTAGTTTATCCATGTAGTTCCCAGCAGATTCTATCAATTATATGCCACACAAAATGTAGCTACAGTATTCATTATTAAGATGTTGCATTCTCCTACCTATTTTCTAAATCATATTTTTATCTAATGAAATCCATTCAGAACCTAGTAGTGTGGTACAGAAATGATATATCAGCTTCTAGTGGTTTTGATAAGCCATCTCATCAATCTTTTTCTTCAACTTCTTAAATACCAGCAGATTATCTGTATCTAGATTAAGCTGTAATATTCTTTGTCCCTATTAGAGCATCTAATGATCTAGACAAGATAAATTTAAGCTGAACATTCAGAAGAGAAACTTGATGGCACTGAATGCCTCTGTCCTATTTCATGCATAACACTTTTATCAATCCATGCGCATGGATATGATGAGTGCAGTTTTGAAAGCATTTAGCAATTTCTTTACTAATATGATAGATCCATAGTCTGTAATGGGATAACTCACACAAACAAAGAGAACAGTCAAGGAGTTGAGACTGGTGCTACTGAGACAACAAAGTAGCAATATTAAGAAAGAATATATCTTTTTTACTACACTTTTTTATCTTTTGTACTATTACAATACATAACTGTTCAAGCTACATACATTATTAACCTCTAAAAATAATGCTTTATTTTTATAAGATTACTAGGAGAAAATGGAAATGGATTTCACTTTGTTAAAGGTTAAATAGATAAGGGGAATATGAGCATGATTCTGTCAGGTAAAAGTTGACATAATTCTAACTTTTCTTTATTCTTTTTTTTTGGTCATTTAAAAGAAGGTTTTTGAGATACAAGATTTTATTTCCCTGAGGCAAACATAAATTTTTTAATGTAGCATAAATTTTAAAAAGTTTTCAGCCATGGTATACTGAACATTGTGTAAGCTTTTACAATAACTTTTCTCACTTCTGAAGCTTCTTACTTCTTTTCTTGCCTTATGCATTTCCTTTCAGTGCCCTGTGGTGGAATTTTAACAAAGCGCAAAGGGACCATTTTGTCTCCTGGTTACCCTGAGCCTTATGACAACAATCTGAATTGCGTGTGGAAGATCACAGTACCAGAGGGAGCTGGGATTCAAGTAAGTATAGTTGCTATTTGCTGTTATCATAATGTTTAAAACTGTTCTTACTCATGCAAGAGCATGAAAAGATCATTTATTCATACATTTTTCTATCTCACTAATGATTCTCACAATGGAATTTATTGCACATCTTTTTATTCATGCAGTTGTTAAAAGTTAAAAGAAACACTTGTAACTTTTCACTTAGAAGAAAATTACAAATAATTCAAAATGTGTTATTTCAATAGGTTGGTGACTCTTTGTAAGCCAGAAGAAATAGAGAGGCTTTCTTGTGATACTCTTTTTCCTGTCCCAAAATGGATAAATCTCCTCTAACAGAATGAAATTAAGTGGGTTGCTTCCATGGACAAGCTATATATATTTTCCTAGAAACTCTGTTATTTATTCTATAGTTATGGAAGTTCACTGTGATATAGAGATGCTTCAGTATGTTTCAACATAAGATGGGAACTGATCCTTTAAAATATTGTCAGAATTCTCATTTACTAAAATTTAGATTAAGAACTTCATGGAACACACAGCTTAATGGATACTTTTCTGCTAAGTCATGTGTATCTCACTCTTTAGATTTCACTAAAGAAACTGATAGAAATCTGGTTATTGGAAAGGCAGTTGAGTTTAATAAATTAAGATTTTAAGCATGATCTGATCAAATTCCTAGCAAAATGCCTATCCAGAAACCATGGTAACAAGTTTCCTATGTCTACCTGTGGTTCAAAATATAACCACTGTATAAACTGAAAAAATAAAGATCTCAGTTTCTCTAAGTAAAGATTTAATAAAGAAAATTAGGAAAACCATTGTGTACAGTTGATTCAAATTTTTTTCAAAACATTACATCACAGAGCTTTTAAGGTATTCTACTGTGTCAAGAAAAGTTTTTAAAATAGTATGAGTTTATACTTTGCTACTTTATAAGCATTCAAAAAAATCTATTTTTTATTTTAAATAACTAAAATAGTTAAGAAAACCACAAAAACTTTATGGAAGAACACAGAAATCATCACAAATACAACCTAATTTCATACATGATAACATTTGTGAGTTCAATTTTCAAAGCCACCGATGTCCATTAACAATAATATTTAATACCCTAAATGAGTTTTGAGATTGATTTTGAGGAACACGACTTGATTTAAACAGTTGCCTAAGTTAGGGTACTTTGTTCTGTGTATTTCTTATACAACCAGTAATGTAAGTTAAACACTATGAGGATAGTTCAGAGGATTTAAATTAGGCATTAATTGGCATAGGGATTTAGGCAGTGACTTGCTTTTTGGAAGTGTTTATCACTTATCACAGACTGCATTAGGTGATTAAATTACTAACTTTGATTTCAAGTTAGTTGTCTAACCCACATGATACTCTTTTGCTCCAGAGTCATAATAAAAAGATATATTTACTGTTTGTTTTTTTCCTAGTTCTCCTGAGGATTTTTGCTGAGCTAACGAATACCATCCATCCTTTCTATTACCAGTTACTGAATAAGTTACTCATTTATACTTTGAATCCTGTCTGATTCTCAGGGCTAGGTCTGAGGAACCTGAAGTTCCCAACACAGTAAACCAAATACAGCTGATACAGGATCAGTAAGACAGAGTACATATCAGAATTCATCATACCATTTTTACTGTGTTATTTTTCACAACTGAGCTTAGCTTTGTATCTACTAATGGCATAAAAAATGGCATCAGAATTGGTTTTGTTTTTTTCACTTCATAGGAAAGAAAAAACTGAATATACCTATATAAAATGCACTTATTACTGTGAAAATCCTCTACTTGAGGCAACATTTGAAAACTTGGGTCACTGCTTTTGTCCAACCTGAGAATGCATGCAAGTGCAGATATTCAAGATTCTGTGACAGCTAATGCTTTTGTGTTTATGTAAATGCATAAAATATCTGGACAATTTTCCTGACCAATATTTTCCCAGCTTTAAAGGAGATGAAAATAATATATCACCAATGCATATTCCTCTGTGAAATGTGTAGATGGAATTTTAAACTACTTAGGTATAACAGCTATCAATATGTATGACTGCATTGTTGAATTTGTTGTAACAGTGTGATCAGATGTAAATGCTGAGCTGTCTCATATCAAATCAAAAAGCAGACATTTAAAAGTAGATTTAGGTAAATATGAAATGTGTACCAAAAGCCTTCTGTCAGGCACCTAACTTAAATACCTTATGTCGGGAAATTAATCTACCATAGTTCCTTATAAAGTTAGGGTAGAAAGGCACATCTAATATAGACTCTGGCTCTGAATCACTGCCTGAAGGTATGTCTCTATTTATTGACTACATGGGGAGGTTAGGGGAACTAACATCAGTTGCACTAAAATAGAAGTTTTAAATTAGGTGGTTTATGACATATATAAAAACTGTAGTCAGTATCAATCTGGCCCTGAAAACAAATAAAAAAATTAGATAATTTGAAATTTGTTCTGAAGGTTTCCTAGGTGCCTGCACTTCAAATTCTGTATGTCTTCAGAAATATTCCTGACAGAGACAACACCCATAAGTTTCACCTAAATCACTTGTGAACCAAAAAATAAACAGCCAAGTCTTAAAGTTTTCTGAGAGACCAGATGCAGTGGGCTTCCTCCAAGTATCTAAAACATGTTAACAGTCAGGGTCTCTCTGTTGCTTCCCTTTTTAAAAATAAAAATATCATCCTTTGGCTGTAGTATCTGACCAATTCCAACAAAACAGTACAGTGTTTAAAGACCGCATCCAAGAAATAGGTAGCCAAACTGAATATTCCTTTTACCCAGAAGAAAATCCGAGTCAGATATTTCACCTAGAAAAATAACCTCATTACCTAGTTGTACTGGAATCAGTGTTTATTTCTTCTGTTGAAGCTATACTATATAAAAAAAAAAAAAAAATAAAAAGAAGAATTGAGGCAGAAGAACAGTAAAAGAAGCATAATTCCCTAACTCAGTGGCTAAGGTATCCCTTTTTGGAGGTGGCTGGGGTTTCATTTGTACTTCTGTCACTCTTTAAATGTTTTTCATTAAACAGTTGTTTCACTAAAACAAAAAAGTGCCAGACCCTTTCCCCTCCAAAACAGGAACAGGAACCTGGCATTTCTGTACTTCATGGAAGTATTTTCACTATGTGAGAACAGATATACCCTCCCTCTTGCAGTCTATCTACTTACCACTTTGTATCGCCTTACGAGTAGAACGCTGTTGTCACCTCTGGAAGGAATGAAGTGAATGTTTTGCCTTTTGCTTGTAGCGTGATAGTGACTGCTCCTTCTCAGATGTCAGTGATGAAGGTAACCAAACATAGGAGGTTTCTCTTGCCTGGAGGCAGAATTGAACATGGCAAGGTAGATGAAGCAGCATGCATCACTGTGGGACTATTTTTAGCCCTGGATAAACTAGAGAAAAATCACAAAGAAACCGCAGTAATTGATGATACCATGTTTTGTCTTCCCCTCAATGTCCTCTAAACAAGGGAATCATATTTTATATCCAGATGATATTCATGGTTGTGTGACTCTTGTCAGAGCTTATATGTGGTTGTTGCTAAGGGTCACAGGATTTAGAAGTCTGAAGTGGCAATTAAAGAAAAAAAATGTTACAATGCAATTTATTCACTTAATGATGATTTTCTATTCTCTTTGACAATGAGAGCAAGACACAACTTTTCATGATTGAAAGCAACAGAGGCTACTGTTTACAGTCCTCTTTCTGCTTGAATACAGAGAATTAGTTTATGTTCTTTACCTCACATTTTTCTTCATAGGTGCAAGTGGTGAGTTTTGCCACAGAACACAACTGGGATTCCTTAGACTTTTATGATGGTGCAGACAACAATGCTCCAAGGCTTGGAAGTTATTCAGGTGACTGAGATTTTACAATAAGTGTTTTACAGATTCATCTCTTTATTGTAAATGCACAGCTCTTTCTAGTTCGTGTTTGTGTGCATGCATTTGTTTTTCTGTAATTAACAACAGGTAGTAATATTCTTTCTCTTTTAATCAGTCACCTCTTAGCAGACTTTCATAAAGCTGAATCTTTGAAAATGTTAGAAATAAAATAACGTTCGAAGGCTCCCAAACTAGATATCTATTAATATAATTTTCTGCTCAGTCTTACAGCAGGGTACAGAAATACAGACCTCTAACAGAGATGCCTCTTGAAATTGTACATGACTAAAGGATGCATTCTTTATCCTTATTTTAGATAAATGAGATGGTTGTGTTTGCCTTTTTTTTTTGGTTTGTTTTCCTTTATTCTACTTCATTCATATGTATGGAATGAGATCACAGACAGTAAGACTGTTGTCTTGTTTTGTGCTGAAACACAAATAAACAATCAATCACATTTCTAAGAATAGTCATACAAAATATATTCACAGCTGCTTGATATATTTGCCTGTTACATTTAAAATTATTCCATTTACAGGATTTGCTCTTGCTTTTATGAAAACCCCAGTGAATATTTTTCCTTTTGTGGATAAAAGCATGTAATGTAAATTTATATCAGGCCTACAGTTCATGTCTCTGATATTGTGGTGCACTGAAAATGTAACAAAACTTTTACAGGGACAGATATTTGATAGCATCCATGATGACAGAATACGGTGGAATTGGTTATGCAACCTCTCTCTCTCTCCCCCTCCCATCCTCTTTTCCCCCTTCCCTGCTTTCTCTTATTCCCTTTCTCTCTTTTTACACACACACACACACACACACACACACACATATTTATGTATGTATTTAGTTCAGTTTCTGGCATTTCAATAATATTTTGATTTCTCTTTTCAGGAACAACCATACCTCCACTTCTCAACAGCACATCAAATAATCTGTACCTAAATTTTCAATCTGATATCAGTGTTTCAGCTGCTGGATTTCATCTTGAGTACACAGGTAATGCAAAAATGTTTCAATTAATTAAGAGTGCTTGCTAGTTCCAGTCATCAGGTGTGCCTAAACTACACAAAAGAGGAATATTTAGTCCTACTGCACATAATGAGCTACATACCATTACTTCAAAGTCATTCGTAAAATTCTCATTTAATTCCAAATGAGCAAGATCAGGCCTCAAACCTGTACTGTAAGGATTGGGGAGTTTAGTTTGTCTTGCTTTTGCCTTTAATGTGTTTTTGCTGTCTGAAAAGCTTTTCTGAAAATAACTAGCTGCTGTAATGCAGATATGCTCCTGTGGGAATCCTAATCCCAAAATATAACATATTCATACAATTTTTGCAGGCAAAACCAGTATAGTGGTTTGGGGGATTTCCATTTAACTTCTTTGATAATTAACAATTAATTAGTGATTCCAGTATTGAAAAAAAATAACAAACAAACCCTTAGGAAAAACTCCCCTGCTTCCCTCCAGACACCTCCACACACACACTTTTTTGTTCTCGCCAAACACTACACTCTGTCCCTTTGGTGAGGCAAGGGCAGTGCAGCAGATTGGGTCAGTGTCCTGTGGTTCCTACGGTCCCTTTAGGATCCCACCTCTCAGTGCTGGCTCAGGGAGTCACCGGGGCTCCAGCCCAGGCTCAGCCAGCTGCTTCAGCTGTAGCCTCTGCTCAGGCGTGTTCTTCTTGTCCTCCTTCAGTGAGGTCTCCTCTTCCTCTAGCATTGTCCCTTTTTAAGGTGCTTACTGCCTTTTCTTAAATATGTTTTCACAGAGGCACACCTGGTTGTTTCGGAGGCACCACAAACTCCTCTGGTGGGTGCGGCTGTTCCCTGTGGTGGGTCTGTTGGAGCCAGCTGGAACCAGCTGGAACCGGCTGTGTCTGGCACAGCCCCCGGTCTCTTTCTACAGGTGCCACCCCTGCAGCCCCACAGCCCACCCCACCCCCAAAATCTGCAAATTATGCCCAACACAATCATATATATCCTATATAGTATGTATTTTTTATATATGTGTAGGACACAAAAATTAGTCATTCTCAGCGAAAATGAGAGAATGAACAAACAAAATAGCAGCTGTGCTCCTTAACTAACTGACAAACGCTCACAGGTTGGTGAGAACACAGCAGAATTATTTCAAATGTTTTTATTATTGCTGAGTACCTCACCAGCGGGAAAGGCTATAATTATAAACATACTTTCTGTCTGAATGAGATTGCCCTAGCTGACTGACAGGAATTCTGGCAATCGCTAATATTTTGTTGCAGATTTTTACTTTTTTTTTTTTCTTCCCAGCTGTGCAGTTCCCTCTGCTCATATTGGTTCTGGTGTCTGATCTGCATAATTGTGTCACAGTTATTTCTTGTCAGTTTTACAGTATGCAAATCCCATGCTCTGCCTGTCTGATTAGCTAGTCGGAGAACATGGCCTTGCAAAATTGCTTCCTAATCGCTTGTCTATAACTAAACATTAATTATAGGTTAGAATTATTCTGCCATTTCCTTGAAATGTAGATACTCTCTCAGCTGCTTACAACTTCAGAGGGGAAAAAATCTTCAGGAAGTTATGAAAATAAAGTAAAATGAAACTGAATCCGGGGAAAGTGAAAATGCATCTGTGTATTCCTACATATCCAAATAACTTAAACATGTAGTGTACTACTGGTATACAACTTTCACCTTTAACTAAAGAATTCACAGTATATCATTTAAAGTATTGGTCTGTGCCAAGAATAATAGAATATATCTGTATGTATGGATTTATACAAGGGTGTATGTGTGAATCTGTACAAGTATAATATGTTTTCTGTGTGAGTGTATAAAACCAAAGTATATGCTGAAAATTTGTAATTCAGGAAATAATATTGATGTCCCTCAGTAGATACCCAGTTAACCAGTAGCTCAGTGAAATACGCTATTTTACAAGATGAATGATTAATTAACTTTTCATGTGCAGGTGATAGACATGTGATTAAAACATCATATAGACTTTGGGATGGTGTGAGGAAATTGCAAAACAATGTCTAACCCTGTAATCTTTATTGGAAACAAATGTAAACTTTAAGGGCAAAAATTTTGTGCAAGTGTAGAATTGCAGTTGAAGAGTAAAATACGATGACTTCTGAATTAAGATTTTCTGTGATGAAAATGTAAAGAATTGGGCATCCCTGTTTGTTTACCATTCTCTGGCTCACACCACAGAACTAAAGCATGGTTTCAGAACATGCAATCTGAATTCCTGTCATGCAAAACTAGATAGGAGTATGTACCTCAGCATCTCAGCCAATGCCTTCAGCCACTAATGAACAATCAGCCTATAGGACCAGACTAACTAAAGCTAATAGAAATAAACCCCTTTAGTTTAGCACTTATTTTGGATCTTGAGTCCTAGGTATCAGCTGTTTCTGATCCATGACTATTAGTCCCCACTACTCACTAAGGAAGACATAGTCTCTATTACCTGTGAATTGGAGAAAAGTTTTATGATTTTTTCTTTTCATCTGTAGCTGTTGCATTTAGGGTGAGAATAAATTGTGTAAGAGATAAATTCCCTTGTGTTCTAGCCTGTCCTCAGGGATTAGAGGGGCTAGGGACAGCTGGACTTATCCCTTAATAGGTATGCCAACTGGGGCTGTAACTATAGGCCTGACCCGTACACACAAACAGCCCGTATGCTGTAGGTCCAGTTGTGTTCAAAAGCCGTCAGATTCACGAATAGTATGGGGCCGTAACTATAGGTCTGACCCAGCCCAAACAGCCCATATACTGTAAATCTGGTTGCATTCAACAGAAGCAGTCAGATTCATGAATAGTACTGTTTATTTTTACGCAACATCTACAGATTCTTTAAGATTGCCTACGATAAATGCACAAACTGCAGGTTGGCTATACAGCACCACACAAAAGAAAAACTATTGCAGTCACACACACTAAGTTCCCAGGTATACACTCGACGTAGCCGAGGAAATCTTATCAAAAGGTGTCCCTTCTGGGGGGGGCAAGAGCACAAACCCATCAATCTGTCCCTCTGATTTGGTGTCGGATTATCATCTCTTCAAGTTAGGTAAAAACTTGGAGTAGTATTTATCCTAGTTTGTATGTGTGAGTGGGTGGGACTGTAGTCAAGCCATTATCTTTTGAGTAACGACACAGTACATTCCTTGGTGCCAGGGATACAGCTGGGGTTTGTGAGAAAAAAGGGAGGATGAGGAACAAGGCCAGCAGGCTACTGCAAAGAGCAGGAGATAAATCTGTCCTTGAAATGAAAGAATGGGACCGCACAGCCTACACCCCACTTCACATTCCTCCTTGGCACCACGACAAACACAAATCACTGGACCTCCATCCCGTCCTGTGCTTGCTCTGGGCACCCTGTGTCAAGGAAATGTGTGTTTTACAGATTTCTCACTGTTTTGCTTTTCTCACATTTCCAACAGCTAGCAGTAGCTTAATTTTTTTTCAGCAAGAGACTCTGGAAAATTCTGCGTTGGGGTGAATCATTAATTTGATACAGGAGACTAAGACAAGAGACAATAATTTCTTGTCATTGCTGGGAAGGAAGACAAAATAAAGTGTATCTGGATTTTCATCTCTTGCAGTTTTCTGCAATGGAGAGACATGAATTTCTGTCAGAATTCCAAAACTCACGATACTGCTGTATTCCTACTGAAATTTCTCCAGAAATGCATTGATCAGAACAGAGTTCACTCTCCTCAGCTGTGAGTCATCTCTGACTCTCAGACAACACTTCCTGCTCTAAAAGTTGTGATTATATTTTCAGAAATAGTTGGTAAATAGAAAGTAATGGATACATTATCAGTGTTTCATACATTTATTGCATTTCACTGGAGCCTGTACTGTCAGAGATCATCATGAGGAGTCAGCTAAATTAAAGTCTTAGTTTTTGAAGTAAAGGTGCACAGTTCTCACTGAATATCACATCAGAGCTAAATATTGATATTAAGTAATTTTCTAGTGTGTTAGCTATAAACATTTTCTGTTCAATATGTAGTACACCTTCCAAGTCTATTTCACGTATTCCAGCAGACACAAGTCTGAGGGGAAGTGCACCCCTCGTCTCAACAACAGTTTTCTGTAAGAAGGTTTCATTCTGTTTCGTTTCCAATATATCTTTTCATCTTTTATTAATAGGTTTTTCACACTGTCCAGTCTGGCTTTTGAACTGCTACAAAATCCAAATGCATTTTTTTATATTAAAATAAAACAAAGCAAAGGAACTTGACTTGTTGAAGAAATATTTTAAGACCAAGTAAATGATGCTTTGACATAAGGAATTAAGTATTCATACTCCAAAACTGAATAGTGGTCTTATCAATAATCTTTCTTCTAGCATACTTCTTTGTTGAAGCCTTAAATTCTTATTATATTCATAACATGCAGTTTATATATTCTAGTGGATACCTTAAATATGAAAACATATTGCTTTGAAAATATATTGCATCAACTGAAGTACGTCAACAAAGAGCACCACAGAATGGTTTAACACTTGCATAATGTTTATATGTTTTATGCCACTATAAATCTTAATTTAGTTCTCATTTTCTCTAACTAAAGTTTTTCTAATTAGGTAATTGATTATGCTGTATAAGTAGTGGTAATATTCTTTGAGATTAGCAGAGTTTGTCAGATTGCCTCATACATAATTTCTATGATACTTTATTTAAAATTAGTAAAAATTATGACACACTAATTTTCATTCTAAAATATAATCTCTAGAAATCTATATATTTAAGTTGTATAATGTATAATTCTAACACCATAAATGCTAAAACATTTCCATAAAATTACAGTAGTAACTTTAAAAAATAAAAATGCTATTACTTTGAGGCTTGTGTAGTCTCAGAGTGCTATATCCACAATTTCATTGGTAGGGTTTTGTATTTAGAGCCATAGGAGCTGTTGGAGAATGGCAAGACAGGAACAAATAGCTTATTTAAATCTATATACAGTTCCTCTTATCTAAAAATTAGAAGATACTGAAAGTATGTTTTCAGTGAATGCTTATGTTAATTTCTCTTTTCTTTCTAATGCCATTGGTCGTGAAAGTTTAAAAATTTAACACTGAGATAGTAGTATAAAGTGGTTCAAGGAACTAGTTATGCACCACAAATGAGTCAATAATGAACAGATTTCAGCTTATTAATACATTTATGCTGACACCTGAATAACTATCATGACACCCTAGAGACATGAGTTCTGAACTAGCCTTCAGTTGGGAAGGGGGCAAACCCTTTTATGTTTCAGGTTGTTGCAGATATTCAAACTGCTTTTTTTTCCAAGCATTATTTTATTAATTGAAGTGACAGCACAGTAGGATGAACACCTGTGATCTGGTTTGAACTGTTAAGATACCTACTCCGAGAAAGGCATTTAAATGAACTTGTTTCACTTTGTGTGGCCTGAGTATTCACATAGGTTTTGCATTTCAGCTGAAGGTTCAGTAATTAGAAACTGAAAACTGCTAACTCTTTCTTTAACTGTTCAAAATAGATTATAAGCACTCATCTGTGTAAGCCAAGTACTGCTGTTCTTCTGCATTTGTACTTCGCACATGACTTGGATCATGGTCTAGATCTCTAAAATGTAAAAAGCGGATCTAAGCCCATCAGACAGTTTCAAAATAGATTCTTTGATGTTATTTTGGTTTGTAGGTTGAGAAGAGAAAATAAGAATTTGAAAGATAAAAATAATCTATTATGTAAAAATAGGTTGCAGAATGGTTGCTTGCATCATTTTGTACATGACAAATATGGGAGCATTAAGTTTGTGATCAATATATACAAAAGTATAATTGTCATAGACGAAAGAACATGCATCCTCCTCTGTGAACCTGCAGAGAGCCCTGAAGTAAACACTAACTTTTTCAAAGTAGCAACATTCCTTTCCACACAAAGTGATGCAAGCCAGTACTGAATATCGTGGAAAACATCTTGTTGCTAAATTGTGTAAGTTCCTTAATAGCAAAATATAAAAAAAAAAAAAAAAAAAAAAAAAAAATCACAAAGTTAACATTGACCAAAAGTAATAACTGGTCAGTTTGTAGATCTGTATCAGTCATTTCTGATTCCCATTAACAGATATATGCAGTAAAAAAATATGTTTTTTCCTCTCATAACTGTTCTCAGCAGAGAAAATATGGACTGCAAAGTCATTAAGGATTTTTTTTCTGATTTAGGATTGAATTATGTTTTATAGCAGGAAGTTTATATTGTCATGGTCCTGAGTTTTATAAATAAAATGTAGATTCCAATGATTTTAATTCAAACATTTTTTTCTTTTTTTATAGTTTTATATAAAATTTCACGTGCCCAATGCATTTTTTAAGAACAGAAATTACAAACTAGGTTATCAATTCAATATTTATTTTCTAAATGTCAGACTTTTTTTTTCTTATAATACAATGTAATTGTAAAAATATGGTACTGAAAGCTATTATTGGTGTACAGAACATGCCTTATAGATAAAAAATAATGTCCATGCTTTATAAATTCCTTAGAATTTGTCTTTCAGCTTTCATATAGAATAAAAACGCACCATTGTAAGAGTCTTCAAATAGTAGTTTTTACTTAATGAGATTCTTACATGATTAGTTACATTAGTAAGTTTTTTAACATGTGGAGGTTGTTAATACATTGAAGAAATGCCATTACACAACATTTCCCTATTACCTACCCTATGTGCTGCTATTTAGTTGCTTAAGAATCCTGGCTTCACAACTAGTTAGGGTGTAATTCTTACAGTAGGCTGTTTTGCTGATTAGGGATACCAATTACACTCAGACACCAGAGTGAAAAGAGCAGGCGTATTTACTAGAAATAACTAAATAATATAACAGAATAATATAGAAAACATACAGTAAGAAAAGACAAATTAGCGCGCTTAAACAAACAGGAAAATACAGGGTAATGCATCAAATCATTACTACCTGAGAGAGAGAATAGTGATTAAGGAAGATACATCACCACTTGCATACTTTACCATCACCCAGATCTGCAGTCGCTGGGGAGCCCCGGTTACAGCGAGGATTTGGAGAGCCTTTCCCTGCAAGTGGGAAATCCTACGCGGTGCGTCCATCCGTAGGTGAGGCTTCCAAAGTCGCTGTGAGCGGGTCCAGCCTTATATACCTAAAAATCAGTAAGCCAGAATAACTGGCACCTTTGTTTTAAGCGGAAATATCTGGTTTTCATCTCACATTAGGTTCCCCCCCTGAGCCTGGCCAGGGCTTAAGGGAGAAGCTAAGGGAGTTTCTCTGCTGGTCTAGTTAATTTATGAGCAAGGTCACAAGGTCAGATAACTGTTTCTGTGGCTCCGTTATCTTGCTCACACATAAAGAAAGATAAGGATACATTCAACATAGACATGTTTTATGATGTTTAAGCTATATCTTCTATGCATATTTCACTAATGACTACATACAGAGTTAGCAGTTTCAGTTCAGGGCCTGTTGCTCAGGCTTCAGTATTTCCACCTTTTACATCAAAATAGGTGGTTTGCTATAACTTAGTATAATACCTATCAGCACAATGGTTATCAGTTATAAAATGTACAGGATTCATCTATAGGTCAACTCTGGCTTGGGCTTATTGTCCAAGCCTTAGCACTTCATAGGCAAAGACAGTAACGAGCTGCTTATGCTTAATGTTACACATATTCTTATATTCCTGGATCTTCCTGGGTTGATGAAATGAAGAATAATTTACTTATTTCTCTTTTTGATGACCATGAAAAAAGCATATGATCTCTTGGCAAACTAGCTTCTATTACAATCAGAAATTTGAAATATTAGTGTTATAACTCTATAGATGCTTCCTTAAAAATAGCAGATTTAGGTGAAATTAGATGTAAAAATTTACTCTGTGTGTGTGTGTGTTTGCGTGTGTGTTTACATGAATAGAAGAGTACAGTCACACCTGTGAAGGATTGAATGCAGGTGAGCAGTTACGCTTTACACTGGTTTTCCTGTGTTTTGCACTTGGTGTGGTATTGGCCAGCATTCCCTGGAACAGATGCTGGGAAAGGAAAGTGGGGGTGCTCCTAGTTTGAGTTAGGTAGGCTACAGTTAGGAGTGAGACTGGAGGTGAAATGAATGAGTGAGCGAGGAGATAGTGGGAATTTAGCGGAGACTTTGAGTTGAGACTGCAGATTGTTGGAAAGTGTTTGTTACCACCCTGATTATTTCTTTCCTTTCCTTTACTCAGAAAATAAGGTTTTTCTCCTTATATGACAGTTATTCCAAAATAATATTCCACTTGCTTGTCCACAGACAAGCTGCTGGTACCCAAGATCTTCCTAAAATATATCAATACATTGTGCCTATGAACAGTGTACACAGAAGTTCTATGTGAATTTAAAAATAGATTTTATGTTCCTTAGAATGTCTAAACTTCTCAATTTTTCACAGCTATAGGTTTGGACTCTTGTCCTGAACCACAGACCCCAAGCAATGGGATCAAAATTGGAGACAGATACATGGTTGGAGATGTGGTGTCTTTCCAGTGTGATCAGGGTTATTCTCTTCAGGTGAGCCAAGTTTCCCATTTCAAATGGTGCCTTTTAGTTCTTTAATATGGTTATGTTTGAGGCTATCAATATGAAATGGACACTGAACCCTTCAGGAGTTGTGAACACATGATAAGATTGCAGGACTGGTAGGCTTTTCTGCAAAATATTAAATTAAAATCGTCCAAACATTCCATCAGAAGTGTATGGCTCTGTGCTTCCTCTGCATTAGTGATTACAGGTTGTTATCTATTATTGATGGCGTCTTTGGTATTTATAGCTGAGCTATGCAGTGTTGGCAAATAAAGTTAAATCACTTGATGAGCAATTATCAATAGTTCTCTATGTACAGGAGGAAAAAGAAAGTGAAGAGGGGGAATGAGAACAAACAAAGGGAAAGGAAATAATTGTTCTTCTCAGCAGATCAGATAGTGTCAGTTATTTTTGTTCAGTAATTTCTTGGGATTTTTTATCCAAAAGGTTTTCAAATATGGGTGTATTTTGCCAAGAAAATTTACTATGCTCTTGCATTAGCAAAAGGTATAACTAGGGGCAATGCAGTGATTGTAAACTGTGACTAATTTGCCCCTTTGAGTTACTTAGCATATTGTGGTGGTTTGACCTTGGCTAAATGCCAAGGTACCCACCAAGTTGCTCTATCACTTCCCCCCCTTCCCCTTTTTTTCTCAACAGGGCAAAGAGGGGAAAGAAAATAAGATAGGAAAAAAAAAACCAACCCTTGTAGGTAAAACAAAAGCAGTTTTAATATAAGCAAAGCAAAGCAAAGGTCCGCACGCGGAAGCAAAAAAAAGAAAACAGATTTATTCTCTACTTCCCATGAACAGGCGATGTCGGGCCTTCTCAGGAAGCAGGGCTCCAATACACGTAGTGGTTGCCTCGGAGGACCAAGGGTGACCCCACCCCCTTCCTCCTTTTTCCCAGCTTTATACTTGAGCAGACGTCATATGGTCTGGAATATCCCTTTGGTCAGTTCAGGTCAGCTGTCCTGGTTGTGTCCCCTCCCAAGATCTTGCCCACCCTGTCCCACTGTGGGGGGGGGAAATGTCAGAAAGAGCCTTGGTGCTGTGTAAGCACTACTCAGCAGTAGCCACAACACCAGTGTGCTATCAACACCCTGCCAGCTCCCAGCATAAAACACAGCACCATGGGGGCTGCTACAGGGGAAAACCAATTCCGGCTCAGCCAGACCCAGTACACATATATACCGAGTAGGAATGTGTCTGCCTACAGAAAAGTTCTTGAAAATATTTTCAAAAATTTGTACTGTTATGCTGCAGAACCAAATCTAAAACTGAGTATTTTTTCCACTTGAGAAACACCCCAAAAGGACTGATTCCAACTGATAGGTTACTATTTTCAACAACTATGTTTTTTCTCTTTTGTGTCTCTGCAGACTCTACAGTTTCCATTTTATCTAGCTCTTTGAGAGCACAAAAAGAAAGAAAACAGTCACATTACCTATACATAGGAAAAAGAAAAACCTTAAAGGGAGAAAATATTTTGTATACAACAGCACATGATTAACTACTAAAGGAGTTATTGATACCTTTGGAGTAAAATAGCAAAAAGATAACTTACCTGCCTTTCTTCATTAACATCAGTCCAGCCCGTAACACATGTTGATGAGTGTTAGGCTAGCTGAAGTGAAGTTTTAAAAATGCTAGTAATTTCAAATATTTATTTTACATAACTCGGTGAAGACCTAAATACTGGGGTCATATGTACTACATCAAAATTAAAAATTGAATTACTTTCTTGGACTAAAAAATATTTTTTAAAAAGCTGCAGTTTATGTATTGTGATAGAAACTAAATAAACTTGTCTGCTTCTAGATCTCAACTGCCATTTGGATTTGGGACCTGTATCCCAGTTTCCCCTTCAAGACAGAGTTCCTAGTCATGTCTGCAGCCTTCTAACATTTCAGGAAAAAGTTATATGTTCTGTGATTGCAACTCTGACAATGACTGTTGAAGTTTACTTCTTACATTGCCTGATTTTAGCTGGTCATTCTTGGGAACAACCTGTCAATTATTTTTTTCTTCTTTGTTTTAATTTCATACTTAAATACAAATGTATGAGCAGACAAGCTACAGTAAATGGCTGAAATAAAGAAAATATAAAAACCATTGGCTCATAGACTGTGCAAATACACATGTAAAGCCTCTTCCCTCCATATTGTTTTTCTGGCTTATACAGTATGACTTTGTCACTTCATTTTTTTTCTTTTAGCAATGAGCAGATATGCATACTTGCACTATGGAGAAAGTGTGTTTATTTTTCTTTAGGAGAGAAAAAGAATGGGTTGCAAATTGATGAATAAACTATTCACAGTTACCCTGGATACTTTAGAGATACTTCATTCCCTCAAATGCTACAGGCTCTGAACTGATAAGATTTAACATGAAAAACTAACTTTTCTCTTCATATGAAGGTTTAACAGGCTAAAAGCTACTGTTTTTTTTTTTCTACTAGATCACCTAAGAGTGTATACTATATGGTTTTGTAAGATATCCCAAGTACAGTTCTCTCAAGATTTTTCATTTTCATTTGCTATCTCTGGAAGACAGTTGCAATTACGTGATGCTGATGAGCAATGCAGAGGGTCACTCTGATGGGTCTTGGAACTTATTGTAACAGATTGCCTTGAAACTACACCTCATCTGTTGTAAAGGATACATTTTGTAAAGCGATCCCTTAAATATCTCAGCTTTTGGCAACTTAAGACAATTGTTTCAGGGTTGAGGGTAAGGACTGCATTTAGAATAGGTATTATGAATTCAAGATGTAAAGTCAGTACTGTATAATGAATATAGTTCGTAACTTTTTATCATGTTCCACAAATGATGTAAATCAAAACTATGTAAACATTGCTTCAATTAGACCTTTAGTTTATAGGCACTTGGTTTATACTAAAGCTGGTATTATAGAATTGAGCTGGATACTGTTATACTGTTAGAAATCATATTAAGGACATAGACACAATTCTCTAGTGGGCTAACAGTCACACAGTTAGGAGTACAGTCTTCTCTGTTATATTGAAGGTAGGATAAAATTCACAGTGTGAAATATAAATGTTATACCTTATTGTTTTTATATATTTTGAGATCTTTTAAATTATTATTTTTGTTGAGATACTAATGATGTGCCATATATTGTATATTTTTTATTATATGAATTAGCAAATATTGTGTCATTTTAGGGGCATTCACATATCACCTGTATGCCTGGACCAGTAAGAAGATGGAATTATCCGATTCCAATATGTTTAGGTATGTTCAGCAATCATAAACTTTCTTAAATATGCCAGAATAAGAAAGCCAGAGAACTCAAAAATAAAAGATATGTGTAGGGGAAAGACTAGGGAGAACTGAAAGAACTTAATTAAAAGTGAAAATAGTCAAATAAAGCTGAAGATTTTCAACTTATGCTTCACACTTGTTTTGGCAAAGCTTTTCTGAAATGTCCAGTCAGAAGAAGAAAGAATGAAATATCTTCTAATCAGAATCTATCATCAATTCACTATCAGTGATGAGACCTCCAGAGACCCTTGCAAGCATAATTAATTTATTTATTAATCATTTCTGCAGCAGTGATGACTATTATACAAAATACTAAAATAGAAATAACATTATATTTTCATCTGTAATAAATTCAATATAAGGCATATCTGCCCAATTTAAGAAGATACATTATTTTTCAAATTAAACTATATACATGACCATAGTAATATTATTGGAAGAAGCACTGGAATCCTGACAGAAGCCCAAATGACACATCTGAAGTGCATTTAAACACAGTCTCTTTATGTGATGGATAAATGTGAGGGATATAAAACTCTTTCTATTTGCATTCTCTTTCACTGAATAGAAATGACTTTTTGTTTCGGTTCCCTAACAGTAAAAATTATCTGTATTTGTAATCTTGCATGCATGGAAAGTAACATACTGCAGATCTCATTAAAGATTTTGTACTTTGCTTTTTTTCAAGACAGATTATATATCCTCTTGAGCTACCTCACATAATCCTGTTCTTAATCCTGTGGGTTGTTAAAAACCTCCTATGAGGTACTAAGCTCCCTCAGTTTAGAATTTATAAATATTCAACAAGATTCAGATATTTGGAAGAACTTTTTCAAGAGTTAGTCTTCAGTTTCCACCATTATGCATTGACATATGTCTAGGAAGTCTGATATGATAATTGCACTGCTGTATGGTGTGCTGAAATTTTAGGGGGTTTTCTTTTCCTTTTTTTTTTTTTTTTTCAAGTAATGATTTTTAATTGTTTTTCAAAGGATGTAGCAACTGTTAATTGGACAAAACTGTTAAACAAAAATGTATTAACCATAATTAACATCTTCAAATCTAATATTTAAGTGTAAATTATTCACTGATGTTTTACCTGAAAAAAAGTTAAAATTAAGTTCAAATATGGATTTAGTTCAGTTTCTGGAAATATGTGAGTGTGTATATTCTCCAACTCTGTTTATTTTATTTTGTTTTTAGAACAGTGGGATACAAATGTAGTTTTTAAAAAGCTTCTTGGAATGCTTTGAGTACAGAATCTTTTAAAAATACATTATTATTATATTATTCAGATGTTCTTTTTCAAACTAATGTGGAATTGTGTCAATTTTGCTATGAGCGTATGTGTGCTGCTTGCCTGTTCACAAGAGTGGTTCATGCGGAGTGCAAAGTAAACATCTATTCTCTTTTCAGGTGCATTTGTCCCCCAAATTAAAACCTAGTCAATTCAGAGTAGATACATATGTTTAAAGTACCTACTTAGTTATTATTATATTATTAATGTTGGAAGGATCTTCAATGTTCTGGATTAATTTCTTTAGCTCATTCTACTCCTCTGAAAAATGTCTTTGCTTTTTTTGCAGCACAATGTGGTGGTGGCATGTCAGACTTCAGTGGAGTGATCCTCAGCCCTGGGTTTCCTGGCAACTATCCTAGCAGTTTGGATTGCACATGGACAATAAAGCTGCCTATTGGTTTTGGTACATGTTCTTTCATGATTAAATTTGTTGGTGTTTTTATGGATTCAAAAAACTGAACATAGATTTTAAAATATTGTGAATATTTATCCTGGGAAAAAAAAGATTTATAATTAATTTAAAGAAGTTACCAAAGCCTTAAAAGAAATATATAGAATAGGAGAGCTACAAGGTTCTTGGTTTTTCATTTAACATATACTACAATTTTCTGATAAAGTTGTTAAATTAGAATTAAGCACATTTTTTAAACTTAACAGCTTTATTTCTCTTTGTGAGGTTGTAAACACAACAAAAATAAATAGCTACAATGAATATTTTAAACCAAGTCAGCATCAGTTTAGAAGAAGTTGAAGCTACATTTGAGTTCATTATTTTATCATTAGGCTTCTTTGCATAACCTAGGTGAATATTGCAGCAGCATAGAAATGTTCTTGGAAGGGACCTCTAGAAGCCTCCCAGTCAAAGTTGTCAAGCTTCCCACTCAAAGTGAAACTTTCAGTAACACTAGATCAAGTCCATTGTAACTGGCAGATCCTTCTCAGCTGTGCTGCTACTCACCTAATCAATTCCCAGCCTGTACCAACAGATAAGGATGTTGTGCTCCAGATGCAGAACTTTGCCCTTGTGCAAATCTTTGCTTGTTTACTCAGCCCAGAAGTTTTAGTGCTATTTGCTATATCACCCACATCCCCTAGTTTAGTATCCTCCAAAAATTTGTTGAGGATGCATTCTAATTATCCAGGTCTCTCATGAAGGCATTGAGTAATGTAAGCTCCCATATCAACTCATAAAATATTGCACTTGTTACTGTCTACCAACTGGACATTGAATAACTAATTATCACTCTTGGAGCCTTGAAGTTCCATTAATTTTTAACCTACTTCCATTCATAAATTATATCTGTTCAGCTTCCAGATGAGAATGCTACAGAAGACTGAGTCAAAAGTCATAGCAGAGTGAGAGAATATTATATCCACCATTCTCCCTTTGTCAATTTAATCACAGAAGGAAATAGTTGATCAACTGTGATTTTCTGTTAGTAGATACATGTTGACTGCTCCTGAGTCCCTTTTTGTCTTCTATGTGTTTGGAAATTGCCTCCAATTAGTCAAGTTCCATAATCTTCCTGTAGACTGCAGAAAACCTGCAGTTGCCATTACCTAGGTCATCTTTCTTGTCTTAAAGGTGGGTATAGCTTCAAACTTTTTCTGGTCACCAGAATTTCTCTTATTCACCATGATTTTGCGTAGGTAATATGAGCATTTCAATTACACTGGCTAACCCCTTGAGCAATTTTGGGTGGATCCTATATATCTATCACTGCAAAACCTTTATTCAAAGCTAGCCAATACAGTTGTCCCATCTTATTTTTTACACTTGTGGCACTTTTGTGGAAGCACTTGCACTTGGATTTTTTTCTTTATATGCTAGTTAAACGGCATGCTTTTTTTTTTCCAGACGTGTGTCACTGTTTTCTATTTTATATTTGCCATCTTCTGTCATCTTCTTTACTTGACAGTACAGAATTTTTGTGTCTTTTGCAGTAACTGAATGTGACATCCCAAATAGTTTTCCCTTCTGCATCTGTTCAGATTCTTTCTCTCCTCTTTTTAAAATCAATTCTGTGATCTTTTTGATTATAAATCCTGTGAGCCTGGTTCACTTATCATTTAAATGAAAGCCAATTATTGTGCATGGTTTTTTTAAACTGAATAATATTAAAGATAATGTTGACTTAACAGAATCTATCTGGAAAATACATTATGTCAGGTTAGGGATTTCCATATAGAACCTAATTGTTATGTTTGCATTTTGTTCAAAAGTCATAATATTCAGATCAATAATTGATTTTTTGTATTAGCATTAAAGAATAGATACTTTAATTCTGCCATTAACTGAATTTTAGACAGCTTGATGTGACAGCTTCTAGTGTTTCATCATGAGTCATAATGCTGTCTAGAATCTTCAGATCCCCTGCAGATCCCTGCTAGTTCTTCAGTTCATGTATAGGAAAATTAAATGTTCCTTTTTCTAGAAGAAAACTAAAACTGCACAGATTGAAATGTGCTTGACATTTTTGACCCGTTCTAAACAGAATATGATTAAAAATGAATTGAAAATTAAAGTAAAATTTCATTGTAAAATTGAAAAAAATAACTTTTGAAAAAGTGATGGCTAAAACTGGTTTTAGTGATGCTGTGGTTCTAGTCCAGTGGATGCACATACACCTGAGTCTTCTAAGTACTAAACAGGAAAACTCAAAACCACCATCATGGGAACCTTCTATAGGCCTTCGCTTGTTTAAATGTTTCTAACATGATTTTTTCCTGGTTAGAAGTTATGGATCATAAGCTTTTCCACTTTATAGTAGCTAATGGTGTCATCTAAACCAACAACATCATGTTGATTTCAATCAACTTTTGAGATTTATGTTTAGCTTTTATATATAAATATATGAAATACTCATTCCAGAGGGGTGTCCAAATTGCAAAAGCCATAGAAACAGTCTAACAAGCAGAAAACCGAGACAAACAGAGGCAGATACTACAGGCTGAGTAAAGGATTAATACTTTGGAAGATTGATATGGCTCAGGAACTTGTAGTGAAAGACAGCAGAGTACAGAGAGCGGAATGATGGGGAAAAAATATATTAGAGCTGGTTTTGTGTTGAACAAAGTGAGTGAAAGAGAAAAAAATTGACAGTAAGATAACATGAGTTGGCAGTTATTAATGACACCTTAAACTTTGGACAAGTGTTTGGTACACAGGGTGAAATAAAAGGCCAAGCCTAAAAATATCACGGATAGAGAAAGAGCAAAGCTTGGATATAACTGGAAGGCTGGCAAAGTCAAAGAATGACACTTAAAGCAGAAGCTTTCTTATCATATATAGACTGTCTTCAGATAAAGAGAGACAGAAATGATCAAGGCAACAGTAATTTAATTATGCACCAACCTTTTTTCCTGTAGCATATAAAATGTTACATGCTTTAGAAAACCATTCATAAACTTTACATGGTATCTGGGGAGAAAGCTCTAAAAGACAAACACTATTTAGCTATTACAGTTTAGGAGTTACAAAATTATTCATGACTTCTCAATAATTAATCTGACATTATATCTTTTCCTTTCAATTTTATATGAAATCATGTTGATTGTCTTTGCCAGAAACACCAGTGGGACTCAATCATCTTCTTAATGAAAATATTCGATTGTCATTCCATAGTTGCACTAACTCCAGACAAATTACAAATTCTACTTCGTTGTAACTTATATAGAAATATGTATAAACAGGAAAATGTTTAAACAGCTCTGTAACTACTCAGCTGTTGAGCATTTCCTTCTTGTCCTGCCACACAATTATTGTAATACATCTCCTGGTTAGGAGAGAGAACTTGCTAATGGATAGTAAGCCACCTTCCTGTTCCTTACTGAATCGAATAATCAGAAATTTCTGTCAGCAAGATCGTTATATGGCACAGTGTGTGTGTATGAGAATTAAATAATTGAACTGCATGTTTAGTGGAGCGGTTCTGATGAATGATGGTTACATAATATCATTTACATTTTTTGTGACTCAAAAGTAATATATATGTTAAGTGATGTAAAGAGTGTGACCACCTCCTCCAGCCACTCCAGCCCAGGACCTTCCTACCCAGCCACCGGAGCCCAGCCTGGTGCCCGGGGACACAAGGTCTCTGCCCAGGCTGAGGGACATGGCTGCCACTTTCCCATTTGCAGATTCAAACAGTAACAAAGCTGAGCACAGACACACATAGAGGACACTGACATGGCTGGTCACACAGGCTGCCACAGAGAAGATGCTGCCTTCAACAACACCTACATACAGGACTCATGTAAAACACAAGCACAGGTAACCAAGTGCCCTCCTCTTCTTGGGCTGGCAGAGACAGAAGATCACTGGTGCAGGCACACACACAACACCCTCTAGGTTCACAAGCACACACACATTTGCTGATCCCTTGAATGTCTGCCCAGCATCCCTATCTGGATCTTGGGCCCTCTTATCTTCTTCATGGGTCCCCTACTGGTCCAGCTTGATGCTTGCTGGAAACACACAGTGTTCACACGCTCGTTTCTCAGGCACTGGACATTCGTAAGTCCCCCTGGGTGTATCAGCATGGACTTTCTGCCTGCCTGATATCCTGGCCTGGACCCAAGGCCTTCCTACACAATGGCTACTCCAGATTGAAGTTTGTTAGCAAATGACACATGTGCACCCCCCCCACACACACTGGAATCAGGGAAGATTTAGACACTTGCCCTCCCAGCAGCCAGCACCAGGCACACAGGCTGTGACCATGGTCCCACTCAGCTATGACTGCTGAGCTCCTTACTCACCTCACTCATGCTGGTCTCCCTAGTAACTGGTTTTGAGAATGTACACCATTCCTGCCCCAGTGGCTGGAAGCTGAAGACCCTTGCACTCACTTCAGGCCAGAGGCAGGACACTGACTCCAGTAGCTGGCACCCAGTCCACTCACACTGGTCCCCCTATTAGTTGGCATTCTGGACACAAGGTCTGTAGAATCATAGAATAGTGTGGATTGGAAGAGACCTTTAAAGCTCATCTAGTCCAACCCCCCTGCAATGAGCAGGGACATCTTCAACTAGATCAGGTTGCTCAGAGCCCCTGTAGGACCCTCCCTAGATCCACAGAGCTATGGCTTCTCACTCACTCTAGTAGCTAACACAACAGGGCACACCCCTGGTCTGACTGCAGTAGCTGGCACCAATTTTCACCTCTGCCACACACACAGAGGTCTCATCAATAACTGGCACTGACACCCCCTGACCTGATCCAGTAGCTAGCTAGCACTACAGGCCAGGGGCACCCACACCCCTGGTCTGACTCCAGCAGTTGGCACCAAATCCTGCTCACAGGTACGGGTCTCACCAGTAGCTGGCACTTAGTGCTTGAAGCACACATACACACGGGATAGAGAGTAAGATTACACAGAGAGATATGTAAGAAAAGATTTAATAAGAAGATATGAGATGACAGGACAGACTGATGATCAGGTCCAGGGCTCAGCCAGACAAATGTACTGACCCACCCCATTCTACATGCAACCAGCCACTTTTATGTCCTTTTCTGCTTACCCCTGTCTTTGTTCCTCCCTACTCCCCTTTCCCCTGTGCATCCCCTCAGGTGTTTGCATAGGTCTATCAATTCCTGCATCCGTCCCAGTATGGGGTCCCCGTGGTTTACAGTCTTATCAGTTGCAAAGTCCAGGTTGATATTCCTGGAAGTTGTGCCTGTAGTTTCTTGACAGCCCATCAATTAGTGTGACTGGCAAGGTCTGTTTCTTGTCATTGCCTCCATGTTTGCTTTGTCAGGTCTGTGTCTTTGTATATTTTTGTTTCTGGTTTCCCCCCTTTCTGTTGGTTCCCCAGTTGATAAAGTCCCTGATCATATAACCTCACTGGAATAAACATTCTTACACTCTCACTCGACCTCATCAATTAATGTGATTGACCAGGTTTGGTTTTCATCACTGCCTCTCTCAGGTTTATATACCTTTATGTTCTTGTTTATGGCTTCCTCTTTGTATTTTCCCTTGCTTCATTGAAAAACATCCTTGACCAGATACCCTTAAAAAAGCAGACACTCTCCTTCCACATACCTTTACAACATATCTAATCTATATTATATGCATAATTTTTACTGTGCCTCATTTCATATATATATAAATATGTATAAGCTGAGAGAGATCAGTTTATGCACAACTAAAATGCAGCTGTCTCTGGGGTAGAATACTGTCACTGTTTTTTTTCCAAGTGTGGCACATAAAGTATTTTTTCTTTTAATAGAACTGGAAACTATTTTATGCAATTGAAAACAAGAAAGATTTAACTAAATTGAATGTATTCAGTGTTCAGAGCTGAAATTTGCCCCAATGCACAAACAACAAACTTTGCCCCAAAGTGACATATTAATAACCTACAGTTCGATGCTTTAGATCATGTTAGTATTTCAGTGTTACATTTCTTACCTTGCCAGCTTATCAGAATTAGTAATGCATGAGAAGGACTGCATCTGGGAGTGTAACACATACATTTCCACTGGTTACATTATTTTCTGATATTATCAATGTAAAATGTACATACTTTATTTTCCCTCCTGGTATTGATACTGGTGGCTTTTTTCTATCAATGATGTTTTTCAGGTGTCCATTTGCAATTTATGAATTTCTCAACGGAAACCATACATGATTACTTAGAAGTTAGGAGTGGATCTACAGAAACTAGCACTGTTATTGGGAGACTAAGTGGCCCTCAGCTACCAGCCTCTCTGTTCAGCACAACTCATGAAACCAGCTTATACTTTCACAGCGATTACTCACAGAACAAACAAGGATTTCATATTGTATATCAAGGTGAGATTTTGACATCCTTACGTGAGAACAAGGTGGCTGTTGAAGGTTATTTCTTTTCTTGGCATTCCTAAAAGATAAACATAACGTAAAAAATTTTGTGTGTTTCAAACCAAAGTATTATGCATCAAGATCAAACAGAAGAATGCAGAAAATTAAGATCAAAAAGGAAAAATAATTGCATATTTTCTCTAAAAAGCAGTTCAAAAGTAGGCAAACAGATAATTTCCCATATCTGGTTTTGGTTGGCATATTAATTTACATTGCATGGCTTTGCAAAGTAAGCATCTATATTATTCGATCTTCATAAGCATATGGGAATCTCAATTTTGTGTCTTGGATTCTGGAAGGGGAGATTTAAATATTGGTTTAGCGTACTGGATCCATGTAGGCTAGTACAGAATAATGGCAACTCAGTAATCTCCAAATCCATTTTATTTCCTAGTTGGCAGTATCTGTTGAAGGGTCTTGTTCTGTTGTACCTAAATAGGTCATGCTGAGCTGGTGAAGACTGCAAGACCATAATTCTTTTTATATCATTGCAGATTCATTTAAAAGGGATTAGATCACCACTGTTCACAAGAAAACATCAAATGTATATTTTAAACTATACCTGTTTTCATGGTATGAATAATGTCAAAGAATAATTTAAAGTTTTTACTTTAGAACAGTCTCCTATTACTCTTTCAATAGTCCAAATTGACTTGAACTCTATGAAGCTTTCTGGAAGTGAGCTACTGTAAAAAGCATTAGCTTTTAAAGCTGGTAAGATTTTATTCACTTCCTATTTGTAATATGATACAATTTGTAGGAGTAAAGGAACTTTAAAATCTAGTGCTATGAGGGCAGTAAAAGACTCATGAGCGTATACTATTTCTGCTGTTAACAGTAACAGTAATCATTTTGGAGATGTTATTTGTCAAAGAATTTTAAAAAAAAAGTTTCCGTCTATGTTTTTAACCACATAAGAGAGAACTGTTTCCTTCAAACATATACAATCTGTGATCTTCTGATTTTGTAGATTTTGCATAGGGTATTTGTTCTCCATTCTGTAATAAGAAGTCAATGTTTCAGATCTTTTTGGAAAAGATCACCAAGTTGTGGGAGAGGCTTATTTTCAAATCTTACTTGTTTGCTATAAAATCTCTGATATTCATAGTTCATTAAAAGTCTTTTAATTCTTCTGAGAAAAGTAAAATTAAAGATAAGTTTATTTCTCCTCTTCCTTAAATATAAGAGTGTAAAAACAGAAACCCTCTATTGGATCAGAAAAAAAGCTCCATCTACTTCAGTATGGTATTTCCAAATTACAAAAAGAAATGCTACTTAGCAGCACAGAAGCCTAGCTGATTTCTTTCCTTCACCAGCATCCACAATTATTGTCAGACTCTTATTTTTATTACTGTGGGATTTGATGGCATTTTCACATTCAGCCTTTCCTCTGTCTTAATGATTTTTGTGAACTTCAGTCATATTGCCCCCAGTCTCTTTCCCAAGAAACGATGTTTAGCCTTGTGCTAATGTTATTTGTTATTACGGGCTGTATCATATTACCAGGTATAGAAGTCAGACTCACTGTTTTGTAATTTCAAGGATACCCTCTAAAGATAGATGTGATTTACATTAGGAAATCACCACTCCTCTAGATCAGATCTTGAAATGATATGATATATAACTTAGTTCAGCAGCTCTTCTGGGTGAAGAACTGCTCTTGGTCCTTTGCCTTACCTATTTAGTGTAGTACTTTTGTATTTACTTCAAACTGATCGAGGGCCTTAGACCTGCATAATACAAGTAACATATCTTGTTTGGAAATCTCTACACCATCTTCAGCAGTAAAGACAGATACAAAGAATTTATTGAGTTTTTCTCTCTATGGCATCCTAATCCTTAAAACTCCCTTTTTTCTTATTTGTCATGAATTCTCCCACCAGTTCCCTAGCTGACTTCTTGCTTCTGATGTTGTCAGATAATTTTTTTATGATCAGCTGAGATATCTTCTGCAAGACATTTTTCAAATTATTTTTGCTGTCTTTATATTTTATTTAAATTTGACCTGCTATGTTTTATGACTTTCTGGAAAGGCAGACTTTCATTATTTAAATGACAACCTTTTCCCTATTGTAGCATCTTTAACTTTCCTACTGAATCACACAGGCATTTTTCTGAACCACTTTAGTGGGTTTTTTATTCTGAGTTGTAGAACATGTTTTACCTGATCTTTTAAAGTAGTGTCAATTAGCAGATTCCAATCTGCATTACCTCATTTTTGTATAATTTCCTTTCCAGAAAATTGAATACCCCTGTGCTGGGTTTATTTGACTTGCTCCCTCCGAGTACAATCAAACTGCATTATGACTGCTATTATGGAGCAAATCTCCCATGAATACTTCTCAGACTAAGGCTTGAGTACCAAGCTGGTTTAAATCTAAAAAAACATCTTTTCTTGTGGGCTCTCAAACTGCTTGTTCTAGGGAACAATTATTTCCTGCATTCAAAATTTTATTTCTTCAAGTCATCCTGGTGATTTGGATATTTGGGTACTCCATTACTACTACCTGTCATATTTTTGCAGCTGCTATAATTTTACTTAACATTTCCTGCTCATGATCATTTTCCTGTTTAGACATTCGTAGCAGCAGCTCAGTACTACACTTATATTTCTGGACTTTTAATTTCCACCTATGAGTGGTGCTTTAGTGCTTCTTTTTTCCTGGTAATATTTTTCTTCTATAGCACTTAATATAATTTCTAAACAACAGTGCTGCTCTCTCACCTGGAAGTCTCTGCGCTCTCAGTCTTGAAAGGTTGGTTGTCTGGCAACACTGCATCCTGCTGCTCTATGCCATGGCTTTCATGTCAGGGCTTTTGGTTGGTTCAAGCATTCTAGATCCCACCTCATGTGTTTTGGGCTCCTGTAATTGTGTGAAGGGGCTTCTTAGTTTGGCCCTTGTTCTGTTCCTTAATACTGTACACATCACTCAACATGCAGTGTAGGCTACCTGATTTACTTTTCCTATTTATTGTAATTCTGCTGTTTCTTGTTCTCCTGCATGTTTTTTAGAGGCGCATTGGCTGTTAGACACTTGCCTGTTATGGTACCATATCAGTCTTCTGTGCCTGTTAGTTTTTTCTCATGCTTCTAGTTTAGATATTCTTCTACAATCTTTTTTAATTTTTATGTCAGCAGCTTGGATCCATTTTGATTAGGGTGCACTTAAGGGTGCACTTAGAAGCAACTTGTAGTCTTAAAGAGTCAGTCAGTGGCCTACCTTTTTGAAGATCTAAATAGAGAAAACACAAGGTCTAAATTCCTTTTTACTTTCTTCTTCTCTAGTGCAGTACTCGTGTACTTAGTAAAATTAAAAGATAAAATTAAGAGGCTAGTCTCACTTTTGCCTTCGTGGACTCTGTTCCAAAAACTTGTAGGGTAGGGTGTTGGGTATTTGTTTGTTTGTTTACACACACACACACACACACACACACACACACACACACGTTATCAAACTATAAAGAACATAAGATCATTTAGACTTTGGTTGTACTATTATGTTTTCCGTATGAGGTTTGGATTTAGAAATTATTTTTTATGCATATTTCCAGAATTACTGTGGGAATGTTTCACTGTGCTTCTCCTGGGGTAGGACCAATGTTTTTGATTGTCACCATGATGGAACTTAAGATATATGGGATGTCCAATGATATTTAAATTTTATTCTAATGAAAAGCTTTTATTTTTGAAGTTATAAAAATTTGGATTGTACTCATTTTTCCCCATTATTATTATTTACTTATTTATTTCAGCATATCAGCTACAAAGCTGTCCTGACCCTCGACCATTTCGTAATGGTTTTGTTATTGGAAATGACTTTACTGTGGGACAAACTATTTCATTTGAGTGTTTTCCTGGCTACACATTAATTGGAAATTCAGCTCTGACTTGTCTTCATGGCATCAGCCGTAACTGGAATCATCCTCTCCCCAGATGTGAAGGTATGTTCTGGGTGACCTATGAACCCTTCGTTATTTGTAAGTCTTCCTAAGTACTGTTAACGGAAGTGATTTCATTCTAGCTTTTCAATTTAGAGAGACCTGTATTTTTATACTGTGGTCTTCACAGAAGAAGTATTCAATTTTGTATGTGAAAATTTTTGCAGAGAAGCTGAAATGTTTCATGGAATTACGAAATCTCTGAAAACCTATCTGAAATAAGTTTATTTTTGGAAGGTTAGGCTTAAGGTCTGGAATGTGGAGACCTGTGCTGCTTTTTAATCTAGGTGATGCTACAGAGTAAAAGCTCTGCACTGAATCAAGAAAAGAGGATTCAAAAATTGAATTTCCCAACTCTGTCCACTTATATTCTATCTTATCAGGTAGAAAGTAATGTCAAAGATGGCATAAAGTGCAGTTGCCCTCCAGTCAATTCTGTGTGGAATCCTTTCTACATATAGTTTTTGTGAATGGGAATTTTTTTTTAAATATATTTTTTAACCTTTTACATTTTTTTACACTGATATGCTGGCAGCAGGAAACCAGATTCAAGGAACTGTGGCTTGCACATACCTGAAAATTTAAGGAGACAGAATAAATGTATATGATGATTCTGTAGAGGTGTTTCTTATCCCTAACTATTTTGAAGGGAACCTGCACCTAAGCAGCAGGTCAAAGAAGGTCATTTGCCAGTTGTCAGCAGAGTCTGAAACAGACAAGGATGGATGTTTTGGTAACACAGAAATCTCTTTGAGAAATATATCTGTGCACCACAAAATCTATTTGCAGAACTGAGGACTGAATTTTTTTCCATATGAAATAATTACTTTCTTCTGGAACCTCCAGGTTTGTCACAATTGTGGCAACGTTCAGACAACAATGTTAGGTTCCTGGAAAAACATCCACAGTGAAAATACTTCATATTCAAACTGTCATCTCAAAATCCTAGACTCCTGGGACCACAAGATCCAAACACGTTTACAATTAAGTTATTGACTGTAAAGTTCTCTGTATGCCTAAACATAGTTTTCCACAAAGATGAGATCTGTACAAGGTGTTGAATGTCCACTTTCATATGCCCTAAAGATCTTCCAGAGTTTCAGGAGGGGTATTCAGGACCTGAGTTAAAGGCCTAACTTCCCTCTATATTGAATGGTAATAGCTCAGCATTAAGAATGGGATCCTCAATACTGAGCAAGTTAAAGCGGAATGCCTGAGAAAAAAAGAAAAAAAAAAGAAAAAAAAGAAAAAAATAAGACTCCTTCTTTTCTGGAGTTTTGCACTGTATTCTGAATCATCTACCTAAATTTAGGTACTTAAATTAGAAGCCTCATTACTCAAAATTCCTTCTGGAGTCAGTGAGCCACAGGCATTTCTGGGGGATGTGTTAGCTAAATTAAGATGTATCTGACACTGAATTCAGAAGGAGAAGCCTTATAATATAAAAGAGGGATGACACCTACACTGTCTATCTTTTGAAATGAGAAGTTAATTCATCACAATTAAGTTTCAACCCCCATTTTCTGGATCCTGAGGGAATAATAATGGTTCATGTATCACTGCTAAACAGTTTAGCTTTTCCCTATTACTTAGTTCTAGCTGTATTTTCTGTGCCTCAGAATCAAGAAAAATAATTTACTGAATGGAGTGATTCTGTTTCTTTGAATTACGTTACTGGAACCAAGATTTTAATTATTAAATTCTAAGATGCTTACAGTTGCTGTTCTATCACTTTTGATGAAGTTTCTGAACAGTAGTTAGAAGTTCTTTGTTTCTATTTAATGTGACTTGAAAAGATGCAGATAAAAAAATCAACCTAGCTGATAACAGAGATCTAACATGTGTGCTATGCTGCATGGTTACAGACTGGCAACAGTACTCAGCTCTCAGAGAAATTTCTTAAATTACATGGGGTTTTGTGCAAATATTTACTGTGGTATTTTTATTAAAGAGGTTTTGATGTTTTTATATGCTACTGATGTTTTTGAGGTTTTCTTTTTCTTTGTTGTTGAAGGAAAAAGATAATTAGGTATATTCTAGTTGTACTTGGTTTGATTTGAGGTAAAGGCCTTGTGTTCAAAAGCATTAAAATGAAGTGGGCTTCTTTGTATAGGCCTAGTGCCAGAAATATACAGTATATTTTAAATTTGTATTTGCTTTAATACCTTTATTGTAAAGCAGCATATACCGAGGCTTATTTAATGCCGCAGACTTCTTGAAGCAGACATTCTGAATGAAATATCACTGAACATGGTTCCTGTTTAAACAGTTTTGTTCTCTTCTCCTTGCATCTTCATGCACCTAAAATCCCTCTAACCTGTGCTCAGCACCATCTAACACACTCTGACCCATCTTAACTCATCTCCCTCAGTTTCATCCTTTTAGAATCTGTTCCCTCTCCTTTTCCAAGAAATCCTATTGCCTAACACTCATCAGCCCATGTCTTTACTCCCCTAAAACCCTGCTGAAAAATCAATTCTTCCTGTATTGCTCAAAAACCATTGAGACTTTGAAGCTAAAAGCTGAAGAAAAACATTATACCAGCTGTTCAGTCTGAATGGATGAGGTGTGACTATGAAAGCCTTCTTACCCTACAGTTCAGTACCAAAATATATATATATAAACCATAACACATGTTTTACCTAAATAAAAACAATGCGTAATTCCTGTATGTCAAACCTATATTTCCAGCAATCTGTTCTCTGGCTAGTGGTTCTTCAGCATATTTTAGGGAATCTTAGTTGCCATTCTGTGCCTGTTTGGGGTGGAGTGGGGAGGAATCTATGCAAAATAAAGCAGATTATACCGGTTTAGGCTTTCCTCACTTTTCCAGATCTAGGCTTCTATAACATAATTTCTGTTTTGTAATAACAGGGTGGTGTCATATTCAACATGTATCTGAAAACTCTGTGGAGAAAATCATATAGTTTGGACAAATAGCTTTCCTAAAATGCATAGTTATGAAAGTCCGAAAGTTGTATGGTCAGTCTTGCACTGTATGATGTCTAAAATTAGTGCACTTCAACAAGAATTACAGAAAGGACTCTTACTTTGTCTACCACAATTTATCTCAGAGAATGAAAAATTGCCATTCATACTGTTGCACACACTATTTTCATTTTCAAATTCCCCTCTAATTTTCCCCCACCCACTCTCCATCAACTTAGCATATCTGTTCTCTCGCCTGATAATTTTGTTCGTGTGACAATGAATAAAGCAGTTAATGTGTTTCACTGCTAATTTGTAGCTGGTGTTTACACAAAGCTATAACAAAGTGGTTTTCAATTGTGCAGGAAATAACACAGTGACTAAATATTACTCTAGTTCCAGTTCTGATAGTATTTATGACATCAGAATTGCTTTTTTTTTCTTTTAGATTTGACCGATAATGTCAAACAGACTTCTGACTCTGCAAATAGCTCAGTAAAATCTGTTTTCTGTACACAGTAATGGTTTTACATAATCTAGTTAAAGTGTACCAAATGTGTTTAAAAGTATGGCTTTTACATGGTCTAAGAATGCAAGAAGCATCTCATGTTTTTTAAAAACAAATGTCTTTTTTATAGCCCTCTGTGGAGGAAATATAACTGCAATGAATGGCACCATATACTCTCCAGGATATCCTGATGAGTATCCAAACTTTCAAGACTGCTTCTGGCTTGTAAGAGTACCACCTGGGAATGGAATCTACATCAATTTCACAGTTCTCCAAACAGAGCCAATATATGATTTCATAACTGTGTGGTAAGAAAACATTTTTGGTATTTATTTAATCTTCATGTGACTCAATGCAACAAAGGATGACTTAAAAACAGTGTATTTGTGATTTCTCCCTTGACACTGCTGTTCTGTCTAGGGGCAATGAGTGATTTGCACTAATCCATGTTTTCCAATATACCATTCTCTCTAGATAGCACTGGACATGAAGTTTCATAGTCCTTGTTTTAAGAATTCAAAACCAATAATAGTGTGCCTCAGTTTCTCGATGAAGAAAAGTGTTCAGAAGTATGCTATGACAGCTTATCAACAACCAAGAGAAATAATACTTAAGAAAACAGTGATAATAAGCAGTTGCAGCTCTGTTTATTACAAAGTTTTAGAGTGTTAATACAAGAAACTGCAGCAATACTCTCTTCATTTCCTCCAAACTTTCTTCTATTAAACTGTTAAGAATATATAAAAGGAGAGACTTTATTTGTATTTGACTATGACAAAAAGAGTTCACCTAATGATAGCTGGAAACAAATTATATTCTCTATATACATTAATCCATGTCTATCATTAATCTTTTCAGATAATGAAATCCCCGTTTTTTTTAGTTGCAAGGTTGGTAAGGGCAGGAGGCTGTAACGAAGTGTAACAGCTCCTACTCCTATAGTACTCTCGAAAGTGTTACCAGTGAGTCTCCTAGACGTTTCAGCAGTGGCTAAGACCTTTTGGAATCTTGCCTAAAATAATAATCCACTGATTATTTAATCTGCAGACTGAAAATCCTCAGGTGGAGAGAGCAGTCTTGTAGTCTGAGTAGTGCAAAATAATGAGAGGCAATTTGGAATATTAATTATTCATTTTATGTTTCTGTTGCACTGAAATCTAATTTGGGTTCATGTAAATTTGTATAACTCAGGATTTTATTCCTACTTTCCTAGACATTAAACAGTTCTCTGTACACTTCTGCGTTCATTTCTGTAGGTCCTGGTTTTTTTTCATCTTGTGTTCTACAAACTATCTTGTCCTGCATCCCAGATACTTGGTTGCTTTGCCTTAAAGTCTAACAAAAATTTGAACAGAATATGTACCCAGATTATTGCCCTGATAAAACTCAGATAATTTTAAATCTCTTTAATTCTTCACCAGTTGTTTTGTGTAACAGATTTAGGCTGACCCTCAGAATCTTTCCAGAACTAAATTATACTTTTGTGTGCATACAGACTTCTTTTCTCTATTTCATCCCCCCCAAACTAGAACACTACTGTCCACTTCTAGTGCTTCTTCCATTTGGCTCTTCTTTTCTACCAAGTGATTTCATGTGCTTTCAGTTGTACCCCGGCTGTGTTACAAACTTCGTTCTTACAGTAAAAGTAATTGTATATATCATGACAAAGGTAAAACCTCAGTTTTATTTCATTATATGTTCATTGCTGGGTTTTTTTAGATGTTTTGTATCCTGTTTAGATTAACCACACTTAGGAGACTGTTCTGAAATTAAAGCATTTATTATGCTATTCATGTATGTATCGTGCATGTTGTTACTTATGTATGATTTATATACCTATATAAACTGTATTTTATACATAATAGCTATGTAGTAGCCTATTCTACTTCTGGGATATTATTTATTTACAGAACTGATCAGAAATTTTGATAGCCATTTTCAATAGAAAAAAACACATTTTATTCACAATTAAAATTCTACTTCAAATCATACTATTTCCCAGATAAAACAGAAGGGAAAGGGGCAATGTGCAAGAATTTGGACAAATGTATTACGGCAAAATTTTCAAAACAAAACATATCCATAATTTTATTTTGAAATTATTGTCAGTTAAAATATCTTATACCAATAGCAATTAGAAAATTTAACTTTTAATGTTCATCAATTCTGACCTAGAAGGAAGCAAGTACAAAAATTTAATGCCCTTGCATCATGATTTTGTTCTCTGTACAGTTCCACTGTTATTTAGTACTAACTTTTATTTCATTTTTCTATTGAAAGGAGTATTTCATTCTTCAATAAAGTAGCAGTGATCTTACCAGCAGTACATGTATTATCTAAACCATAATAAATAATACAAAATAATATTGATCAATGTATGTGAACAAGGATTTAAGAAATTAGTCAATTGCATGTCATACTTAGTTTTGATTAAAACTACCAGGATTTATATGAATGTTTACCTGAGCCAAAGAGACACAACCATTTATATAAAATGAATGGCACATCTCTCTCAGCAAGTTATTGATTCAGAAAACTCTAAACTAGTTATAAAACCAAACTTTAAATGAATTCTTATGTGCCCATATGTAGCATAAATTATAAATGATAGCATTATAAAATTTAATTGGGGGAGTGGGAAGCTAAGTTAAAAAATTCTGACATTAGAGAATTTCTACAAGTGACATCCTTAAAATAATCATTATAAGTAAAATATGCATTTATAAATGCCCACATGCAGATTTCAAGTGGAATCTTGTATTCAGTAGAGTATAAGCATTTTGGTTTTGTTTTTAGTGAAGCCAATATTCACTCATTGTCTTTTAAAAATTAAATAGTATTAATGTCTTAATTTTCCTAGAAATGACCAAATTCAGAAGGCGGGGGAGATGAGCAATATTAAGTTTATTTATTTTCTGATAGCCACTTTTGAAAACATAGATAAACGTGAGCAGAGTTTGTGGGAGGAAGAGGAAGTACAATCACAAATTCAATCATTTTGAGCTTGCTGCAATTTCTATTTAAAAATGAGAATATTACTTCTAAAAGGTGTTGAATGAAGCATCTTGCTTTCTGATAAATTTTGATGGCCCTCTAAGCTACTACCTGATATATTGCAATCCACATAGAGAATTTCAGAAGGATTTCATCCCTTAATGTTGTTTTGGTTTTTTTTTTTTTATCTGATTTTAGAGGACCCATGCCTTTTAGAGTAATCTAGAGAAATTTTACTACATTATATTAAAATGTGGAGAAATTAAATCATTTGTTTGGGCAACAAATCTTTATGTATCTGTTTTTCATAGGGATGGACCAGACCAAACTTCTCCTCAAATTGGACAATTTAGTGGCAACACTGCATTAGAATCAGTCTATAGTACTTCCAATCAGATTCTAATCAAGTTCCACAGTGACTTTACTACCAGTGGCTTCTTTGTGCTTAGTTACCATGGTAAGTGTGACAAACTTCACTTTTTCACTGTCTCTACTGATTACTCTCTACTGATTACTGCAGGAAGAAAACTCATTATTTTTCTAAGAAAAGTTGCTATTATTAATATGACTGACAACCACTGGGGTAATGCAAACATATGAAAGACTAATATGAATGATGGAAACAAGCTATTTTCTTGATCAGATATTAAATTTACTAGTAGTCAAGCAAAGAAAGAATGCACTGCGAAGGGACTGGAGCAAAGATGGTAGCATCAGGACCCTGCAGGTCAAGGCGCTCATCTTCTCACTGCTTACAATGCTTCTAAAATTCCTTTGTAATCTAAATGTTTGTGAGGGTCATTAAATTTCTTGTAGATATTTGAATATTTTGAAGAAAGTACTGTTGTTCTAGAGATTTCAATGATAGTAAACTATACTGTGTAGTTAACATCAAATTGCCCTTGAATTAAGTACAGAATGAATAAAAATGCATAAGTATTAATGCACCAAATTCTACCTCTTTTTATAGTCATTCAAACCTTCTGTGGCCAAGTGTTCTCTTGCATTCCTATCATTACAGGGAAACAGATTCAGAAGCAAGGGTGGTTTTAGGTTCTCTGTGAATGCCTGTTGGATTGACTATTCCAGGAAACACGGACAGACTACAGTCTGGTTTGTGGATCCTGATCAGATTTGGGGACTAGAAAGCTTTCTTTATGACTTAGTAAAGACCACGGTGAATACAGATAGACAGAACTGGGGGGATTAAAGGAATTTTAATCTAAACAAAACAAAGCAAAACAAAAAAAAAGACCTGAATCCCACAATGAAAAACCACCAGCAGCAGCACTTGAATTGGTTATGGAGTACATACTCCAGTACGATAGGGCAGAGGGGTGGCAGAATTCTCAGTCCAAACCTGGGCATCTAAATTGCATGTAGCAGTTTGTGAAGGAAAAATGGACCCTTTGTGTTCATCAATATATGAATTGATATGTATTGATATATATGAATATATCAGTATATGACCAAACACAAGTAAAAATGCTCATACCTAGTAATAAAGTGTCTCTAAAGTACTTGTTCTCCTTATACTTGTTTCTTTTCTTATTATGGAAATTGTCATTCCACAAGTATGGGCTCTAATGTGTAATAAAGGTGCAAACTGAGCAGCACAAAGGATTATTCATGAAGAAACTTAATGCTTTTTGGATTGATGTTGTCAAGATAAATAAATTTCTCAGTCTGTGAGTCTATGATCCTTCATATCAGCTACATACAATTTGTAGCAATAAAGGCAAGTCAATGGGAGAAGTCAAATTTATTTAAAATAGATAATTTGAGGATTGAAATGAATGATACCCCTAGATTAGAGACATTTGAGATAAATGATATGAACTGTTTATTGATTCTATTTTTTAATTATGTTGGTGATTTTTTATTATTATTATTTTAAATGCAGATAGCACAGCTGTTTCATATTTGCTTGGTGTGGTTTATTTTAAATTACTTTATCCTAAAGCAGGATGTTAGCTTTCTGAGTCACTGATTTAAGTGGCTTTTTATTATATGATCAACAAAAAGGAGCGGAATAGAAAGATGTCAAATATGGGTGACCTAGTAGCAACAAAAAATCTTACCTTAAATTTTGTGATTGACAAAAGTTTGACCAATTTGATTACTAAAGGATTCAAGCACAGGAAGGAAAAAAGAAGTGTATAACTGAGGCTGAATCATCATCTGTCATAAGTAGATGATGCTTTCTTGCTAATGAGAGATACTTTAAAACAATTCTATAAGAAAATGTACTATCACTGAAAACCAGGAATACTTGATCAATCTGAGTTTACACGTTAAAATTTGGAAGACTTCACTGTCAGTATAAATACTTCGGTGTGATTTCTTTGGCTGGATTTCTGTCCAAATTGCATTCAGATTAAAGGGAATTTCATCTGTGTCCAAACACAGGCCCATCTTCATAGGTTCTCTGTAAAAAAAATAAAGCTATATAGATTCTGCATACTCTTCCTACTTTTCTTTTTTTCATAATTTGTTTCACTGAATTATTTTGCCTGGCTATTCCATTCCTGCGTTAAAACTCAGAAAATTATTTCATGTAAGACTTCAAATGAGAAGTTTGAAAGCAGAATTATTCTCTGACCCTCTCTGCAGGTATAGATGTGCTCCACAACTATTGAATTTACTGGGAAATTTCACATTCAAAATGCTTCTTTCCATCAGTTATGCTGCCTCTGGGTAGAATCTTTTGGATTCTAAAACTTGTCTTTATGACAAAGTTTCAGAAGTGGAAGAATTCAGCAGTAAAAATGTATTTTAAAGAAACAAAACAAACAAAATGGTGATTGCACAATACAAAAAATATTTGCTTTTCAGACAAGATCACTTAGGTGAGAAAATTTGCAACCACTTCTAAGCTTCTTAGGTTATTTATGAAGAGGGTTTTGTCACTGAAGTTAAATAATTAAGAACACAGATGCAACTTCCAATGTTTCAGTAACTCTGATATTCATATGTTTCCCTTCTTTTGATTCTCTTGAAAGTTTCAGAGTAAATGAATAGAGGTGGGTTGGTTTTTTTTTTTCCTGTTAATGTGGGTATTGACTCAGTTATGTTTGCATGGCTCTATTATCTGTCTAAGTATGGGAACGTCAACTGTGCTTTCTTCCTGTTTATAGCCTATCAGCTCCGGGTCTGCCAGCCTCCAACAAATATACCAAATGCTGAAATTCTAACTGAGGATGATGAATTTGAAATAGGTAATAGAAAATAAAAGCAACATTTGTTTCAAAAAAAAAAAAAAAGGACTGTATGAACAGAAATGTCTTGCTTTTCAGGATGCAAATCATGCCTGTAATATGTTAGATTTATATTTTAAAAATAAATTTTTTAAGAAGTCATTCCTCTTCCCTATACTTCCTGAATATATGTTTCAGAGATCACATATATGTAAAACAGTAACTCCTTTCTAATTAACTTCATCTTAAAATACTTTTCTCCAAAAATTTAATATAAAACATTGTCTTATACTGAAACAAACAAACAAAACTCACAAAAAACCATGCAGACAATAGTATATTCTTTAACAAAATTAAGGTGTCTGTCAACTGAAGAGTAAAATCAAATTTGTAAAAATTAGGAGAATCTAGGAAGAGGATGACATTCTGACCTTCTAAGACATGTTAATAATATTACGTAGCCACGTATCATTCAAAGAAATATGATTCACATGATCAGACATCAGATGTCTGACTAGCTAGTTTCGCTCATGTTATGGGAAAGAAAAATAAATTTCTTTTTAACATATACCAATATTTAATTAGTTATATTGGTAACAAAGAGAAAAACTTTTTTTTTCTTGTTTTTTGCTCTGTAGCCTGGACCAAAAAGAAATGCTAGGATGTAAAAATTTTTACTTTTATTGGTACATATAACTATATGAATTTTTAATTTCTTAATTAAAAAATTACAATTTCTTATTCTCACCATGCCAAATTTAGGTATAATCAACTAAATCCAGTTACTATTTAATTTTTTTCCCCTCAGGATTGTATGGGTTACTGACTTGATCTTATCTCTATTTCATTCTCTAACAGCCAATAAATTATATTGCTTGAAGCTTTGTGGACACATGGTTCACACAGCATCAGTCAAACACAGACAAATTAGCAAACTATCTAAGTAATAATGTGGTGGAAAACAGTGATAGATGCAGCACAGTGTGCAACACAATGCTCATTTACCACATTTCTTAGACTAATTAAAGTTGTTTATGCCAGAGGTCATTTAGCCCATTATATATGGTGGCAAAAAGCTTCATTAATCAATAATGCTTTCAAAGCTAAAAGTCCCAGTTAATTGCTCTTTAACGTTTCTTTTGTTTGTTTGGGTTTTGTCTTGTTTTGTTTTCCCAAACAGGAGACATAATAAGATACCAGTGTCAACCAGGGTTTACATTGGTTGGTAATGAGATTCTGACGTGCCGACTAGGTGAAAGGCTTCAGATGGATGGAGCACCACCTACCTGTCAAGGTTTTTTCTCCTATTTCTTTTCCTTCTGCCAGACCAGCTGAATGGTGATTCCTTAAATACCCTCCACTATCTCTTTACATAAGATAGCACACTGAAAATATTTCAGACTTTTTGGTGCTATTCCCAATATTATCACTGTTTGTTATGCTGAATATGTGTCAAATATTAATGCAAAATAATTAGTAATGTTTTAATGAATTTGATGAGTTTGAAGGACTGCTACTCTACTTTGTGAAAACAATTTCACAATTATTTTTTTTTGGAGGGCGTCTAAATTTAATAAACAATAAGATTATTTCATTTTATCTAGAACATAATACTATGAAAAACTATATGTACATTTTCAAAAATGCTAAATTAACATAACATGGATTTGGGTGAACAAGATCTCAACATAATTTTTCAGTGCAACTTTAAGTACTTCCACTTTTATTCAGTGTATTTTAAAGAATAGGTTTTCTCTGTGTGTGTGTGTGTGTATGCCTGTGTATGTTCATGTTTTCCTCCTTTTATTGAAAACTGTGAATAGAGAGATATAACACTACGTCATTGTTAAGGTCGAAATAAGATTACAGTCCTGCCAACCACTAACATCACAGTTTAAACCAGTCTTTATTAAACTGACATTTGGTGTGTTATGCTAGAATAGAATTTTTCCATCAGTTTTGAAGAAAATGCAAGATTTTTCTTTCATACTGAACCAGTTAGAGAGCTAATGGAGAAAAACCTTGCCCATCATTTATTTTAAAAAATGTAACCCCTTTAAAGTTTCACTGATGGGCACATGTTTATGTTTTCTTACTAATTCTTCCATTTATTTCCAGAAAGATAAGTAAGGACATATAGTTATAAACATGTATGCTAAGACATTTCAAGGGAAGAACTAGAACAAAACTCCCCAGCCTCATAAAAATATAATTTATGTTAACAAAACCCATTTTGAGTCCTGCTAGTTGTTGCAATATTCCTTCGTGATCCATCTACTCCTGAGCTTAATATTTTAACATCTACTGTGAGATTAAAATGCTTTCCAAAATCAGTCATAATAAATGCAGTTGATTTACATTTGTATTAAATGAAAAATACTGCCAATCAGTGTTTTCTATCAATCAGATATTTGGGGTTCCCCCCCTGCCCCAGAAATTTTAATTAATTAGCATATCTATAAAACATTAATGATGAAAGACTTATTTGGAAGTAGTAAATTAAATATGAATAAATCTACTACTTTACAAGTAAAGCTTTAATATTTGACCGTTTCTTAGTAATTTCTGAAGTTTCAAACTTGTGTACAATTTAGTTGTTTACAATTTAGTTGTTATGAATTTAAATAACAATTATAACAATAATCAGCATACTAATTTTTAGAACTTAATTATGACTACAATGTTCAACTGTTTCAGCTGAGAGTTGAAAAATTACTGTCTTATAAATATAACCTTTTTCTGCATTCCTGAAAAACTGGAAAGATCAACTACTACTTCTGAATAAACTCTTCCTGTGATTTTATGCACAAAACTATGCAAAATTCAATCTTCGTGGCAGTAAGTCTAGTTCTTAAAAATGCAAAGTGATCTTGAATTGTGAGTTTTATAAGAACTTTAACACTCATAATTTCTGAAAATCCGTGCATTTATTTAGGTACAAGTGTGTCTAGAAATAGCTTCCAACACCCCAATTTAAATTAACATCCTAACTTAGATGGCTCATAGCATTTAATGAGTGAAAAAACATACTAACCTCCAGGCACTGCTTTAAATATTAGGATGATATAACAATAGATAGGACAAACAGAGACATATGTGCTGATCCTGAAGCATTCTCTCAGCATGTGTTGCTGAATGCATATTTATATTCATTGCAAGTCTCAAGACAAAAACTCGGGAATGATGACTTCAGTAACAATAGTAATCTTTGCTCTGTCACATATAAATGCTAAATATTGGATCAAATATGAAATATTACATCGATGATCTTACAATTTCACTCTAAATCTGAATGAAATTAACATAATCTTCAGAGTTAGTAGACTCATCAAATTAAAAGAAAAAAATCAAAGGAATTAGTTAAAATGTTTAAAATGACCATTCGAACTGGCCACCTAGAATAAGCAGCAACATAATATTCTCTTATATTTAAGCCTCTTCATCATACTTTTAAACACCAGTTTGCTCAATTTCAGCAGCGGCTTTAAATAGTGGCTTTAAATATCTAAAGATAACTTATTTACAAAGTAACATTTATCCTGTTAGCATCCACTATCTCTCCTGAAACTATGACAATTAAGAATAGACAGAGCTGCTATGTGTTTTCTGGCACAGCTGTAAGTGGAAGATTAATAACTTCAGAATATGATATGTAATATAAGAAAAAAATAATTATTTTGAGTAAAGTGAAGGTATGGTAGGTAAAACCTACTGAAGAAGTCAACAGGGATGGAGCAGGTGTTGTCTTCTATCCCTGCAGGAAACACTCTCATGTTGTGGGGTCTAGCCTCTCCCAGCCATGTATTAGAGAAAAGCATAAAGCATGTTCATTTTCTTATTGCCCAGAGTTAAATTTTGGAAAGGTTATCAGCAATTAAGAACTTCAGATTTTCATAATTTCTTCTTCAGCTGATTTACATCTACTCATCAGGGAAACAGTCTGTCTCTGTGTTAGAAGGAGGAAAGTATCCAGTTGTCTGAACTTCAGAATTCACTAGAAACTTGAATGTATAACCAAAAATCTCTCATATAGAGATTTAATAAAAAGGAAGCGGTTTGTAAATATAGATTCAATATGCACATAACATACACGATACAGTTACACATCTCTTATGCTTACCAAAGAACTGAAGGATGATGACAACTATGGAGTTAAAATAAATATATATCAGGGTGACTATTCGATTTTTACTTTTAAGTGGGGCAGAAATCATCTGGGGTTTTTTCTCCTAATTTGAGCTTTATTTCCTTAGAAAGTGATTGTCATATGGTGAACTGTTGTACCTGTTTTTAAAAGGAGGAGCAATTAGATGAATTGTCCAAGGTCAGACTGAGATTTTCTAGCTCATTCAGGATTATAACACCAATGTCTTGACTACTAGTCATAGGCTTTGATTTTAAGAACTCTTCTTTGCTGCTTCTTTTGGTAAGAGATAAGAAAGAAATGGGGCTGTAATAGGTGTGGTGAAGGAAAAATAGAATTTCAAGTGTTTTTTATTGCATGTAAAGACAATAACCTAGCATTTTCTGAGGTTTCTATTAATCTAAAAACTAGATAGCTGGATTAGCACAAGGAATCTTCTTGTCTCATTAGTCCTACAAAATGTCAGCCTGAAGTGTGTCTTTTATTTTCTAGACCAAAGGCATAATATAGTGCTTACATTATGTATAGGTACATCAACGTTCTTGGAGCTTGATTAAGGATCTGAAAATTTAGGTGCTGTATTATACAGACTGTGGGAGGAATTGATTACTCTTCATTTAGAATCTGACAACCAAAAATCACAGTGTCTTCAAGTTTTGCTTTCAGTGCAAGACTACCGGGAATTATTGCTGACAGTAACAGTAATCTGAGGGGGAAAAAAAAGTCTGTGATTCACTTTTTGAAAAATGCAACAATTTAGTATTTAAGCACAGCCCTCAAAAATATTTTCTCTTCTAGAGAATGAGAGAAAAATGTCATTAATTGATAACTTCTGAGTGTTGCAGGGCTTATTTTCAAGATAAACATTATTTTAGATCTTTTGTCTACTAACTGACTTTGTTTCTAAAATGTTGTCTGTCTTTCTGTATTTATAGAAATAAAATGAGTAAAGCAGATCTTTTAAACTCAGGACAATCTTGTCAATCACATGAACAAATAGGCTTTAGAGTTTTTTACAAATCTTTCTGTTTCACAGTTCTCTGTCCAGCCAATGAAATGCGTCTGGATTCAACAGGAGTAATACTGAGCCCTGGATATCCTGACAGCTACCCAAATCTCCAGATGTGTGCATGGACCATTACTGTGGAAAAGGGTTATAATATCAGCATGTTCTTTGAATTCTTCCAGACAGAAAAGGAGTTTGATATACTTGAGGTGTTTGATGGTAACTATAGGATGCACAACTTTGAATGATACTTTTTCACTATATAAATGTATTTTTACATTGCGTCTGTGTAATCAATATTGTTTATGCATACCATAATTTGTTAGTATAAAAAATCTTAATTAAGCAATTATTTGGATTTTTTCTGATAAAAAGAACTGTTGGATTATTGTGTTTCAAAATTGTACTGCATTAATTACGTTTAGAAACAATTTTGTTTCTGAACAAATATGTAATCTCTAGTATATAACATGTAATGTCAACCTGCATTTGTAATTCAGATAAATTTGCCATTTGCTTGGAGGATGATTTCTATGTATATTAATTGTATGGATATAATTTATTGTATGTTATTTTAAACTTTGTAACTCCTTTTTTTTTTTTTTTCTTTTTTTCTTTTTCTTCCTTCTATCAAGGACCAAATAGTCATAGCCCGTTGCTCATTTCTCTCAGTGGGGACTATTCGTCTTCTCTAAATATAACCAGCAATGGCCATGAAGTATTTCTCCGGTGGTCAGCAGATCATGGCACCAATAAAAAAGGTTTCAGGATAAGATATATAGGTATGTAAATCAGACTTTCTTTGATGTATATAAAATTTCAATATGGAACATACTTATTTGTGTGAAAAGGGTAAGGTAAGCTGTACTTTGTAACAGCAATTGCCTAGACTGAAAGGAAATCCAATCTGGTTTATATATGAACCTGATGATACCAATCTTGTGAGGAAAAAAACCCACCACACCCTAAGTAAGATATATGAAAATCTCTGTAGAGATTTAAGCAAATGTTTTGCAAGACGTTAAAATGGCATAAGCCAGTACTAAAGATGAGAGAAGCAGCTTCTCCCTTCTCCCTCCTATCATTTACTTGCACTCATGTGCCTCTGTTCTTCATACTGGACCTTTATGCAATTTGCCGTTAACACTTTTGCTAGGACAGAGGCAGAAGCGGCAACAAGGCAGGAATGAGCAGCTATAAGGTGGAAAAATGTGAGACACTGAAGGATTGAACACTTTAAGGTTCAGCAGAAGCAGCAAAACATATTAGAAGAGATCAAGTAGTACGTCAAAAAAGACAGCACTGTGTGTGTTGTTAATTCAGATGAACATATTTATAAATAGTGCATGAAGATATTACATAACAAAGATTGATTTTTATATAATTGATTTTATAGAATTATTATATAATATATATTTTTATGGGATAATAATATTCAATAATCAAGCTAAACTAGATCTGTTGCAATTTACAGCAATTACACAAAATCTATATTTGATTTTTTTATCATGACCAAAGACATGAAATACGCAGAATGAAAAGTACTGAGGATGGTATCTGTAGGTACTAGAGAAGTTATTGGCATAAAACAATTTCACTTTTCAAAGCAGAGAAAGCAATAGGGAATAAATATAAAATTATTCTTTCTATTGTGTTTCTTTGGTTTTTCCTCACTCAGTTTTTGGCTACTTCGCTGTTGCAGAAAAATAACTAGACTCACAACAGCCTGTAAAAGTGTATCAATGTCATTTTTCCCTTTAGGAGAGGACGGTTTTCTCAGAGGTAAAATGTTTTTTGTATAGCTAGATAAAATTCACTGTTGGCTAGACACAAAATATTATATGGTACCTATTTTCATTGCCTGTAGTACCTGTTGGATCTGTTAAAAGAGAAAGAAGAGAAAGTTCTTAAAACTCTTTGCCTACTGGCAGTGAGAGAACTATTGAGAGGTAGACAGGAAATATTTACTAGTGATCTGTATCATTTGGAAGATGCTAGTATATTTTCTTATACACTAAAGAAGTAGAAGTGTCTGTATCTCTGGTTCTTCCAAGAGTATAAGGCATGAGCAATTTAATGCAAGGAAGAAAATATTTTTATAGTATGTGCTCTGAAAGATATGGCAGTGCTTCTCATTCTGCTGCTTTCTTTAATAAAGAGTAAACAAACATCCACATGACTCCATCCTGATCAGGGGAAGCCTTTGCCTGAGAAAACCATTGAACTTAAGTAAGTCATGGGACATAGAAAGGCTTAAAGTGCAAGTGAAGCAGCACTTACTCTATTTGCCTGAGAAAATACATGCCAATTGTTACCAATATTTCTTGAAAGCATGAAGGAAGCACTTTAAAACAAACGTCCAACTTAATTTTCTTTCCTACAAAATGGTAAAATGTCCATCTAGGCTAACCAGTCTTGGCTCGTCCTCAAACCAAAACGATCAGAGACTAAGTTAAATCCTTAAACAAACATTTATATTAAAATGGCTACCAGGTTTGCAAGTCCCTTCTGGTCCACTCCTTTGACAAGGTAGCCAAAACCAAGTGACTTTGTACTCATGGACTTAATGAGTTAGAAAAAATATAAGCATAATGACAGTATAATAAGTAATTTTTAATATCAGAGAGACTTAAAGTACATAAATCCTTTCAGTTTATAACAACTATATCTTTTAATGGTCTTTTTGCTCTCATAAAGATTTATGATTTTTTTTTTATAGTATCTAAATAAGACTTCTGTAGGACATTTTGTGTTCTAAAAAAAAAAAAAGCAGATTCAGTTTTTTTGCTATGGAGTTATGGTGACACTCAAATCTGATTAAAATCTATTTTAGATTTGCTAGTTCACTTCAGTTCATTGTATTACAGAACTTGAAAGAAATTACTTATTTAGGACCAGAAGGAAAAGATTGGATGGGCACACGCTTCGCTGGGTAAAAAACTGGCTGGATGGCCGGGCCCAAAGAGTTGTGGTGAATGGAGTTAAATCCAGTTGGTGGCTGGTCACGAGTGGTGTCCCACAGGGCTTGGTTTTGGGGCCACTCCTGTTTAACATCTTTATTGATGATCTAGATGAGGGGATCGAGTGCACCCTCAGTAAGTTTGCAGATGACACCAAGTTGGGTGGGAGTGTTGATCTGCTCGAGGGTAGGGAGGCTCTGCAGAGAGATCTGGACAGGCTGGAGCGATGGGCCAAGGCCAACTGTAGGAGTTTCAATAAGACCAAATGCTGAGTGCTGCACTTGGGCCACAACAACCCCCAGCAGCGCTACAGGCTTGGGGAGGAGTGGCTGGAGAGCTGCCAGTCAGAGAGGGACCTGGGGGTGTTGATTGACAGCTGGCTGAACATGAGCCAGCAGTGTGCCCAGGTGGCCAAGAAGAACAGTGGTATCCTGGCTTGTATCAGAAATAGCATGGCCAGCAGGGAGAGGGAAGGGATCTTGCCCCTGTACTCGGCACTGGTGAGGCCGCACCTCGATTCCTGTGTTCCGTTTTGGGCCCCTCACTACAAAAAGGACATTGAATTACTTGAGCATGTCCAAAGAAGGGCAACGAAGCTAGTGAAGGGTCTGGAGCACAGGTCTTATGGGGAGCAGTTGAGGGAACTGGGGTTGTTTAGTCTGGAGAAGAGGAGGCTGAGGGGAGACCTCATCGCCCTCTACAGCTACCTGAAAGGAGGCTGCAGAGAACTGGGGATGAGTCTCTTTAACCAAGTAACAAGCGATAGGACAAGAGGTAATGGCCTCAAATTGCACGAGGGAAGGTTTAGACTGGATATTAGGAAGCATTTCTTTCCAGAACTGGTTGTTAGGTGTTGGAATGGGCTGCCCAGGGAGGTGGTGGAGTCCCCATCCCTGGAGGTGTTTAAGAGTAAGGTTGACATAGCACTTAGGGATATGGTGTAGTTGGGAACTGTCAGTATTGGGTCAATGGTTGGACTGGATGATCTTCAAGGTCTTTTCCAACCTAGACGATTCTGTGATTCTGTGATTATTTGAAAATAATTATGTGTAGCATACCCTTGATGTTCCCTTCTTTAAAAAAAAAAAAAAAATTATGCTACTGAAGTTGATACAATTGCAATGAATTTCATCATTAACTAAAATTCTGTAGCTTGCTTGGTTTAAAAAAGGAAATGGTTAAAAATAAAACCCCAGTTGTAGAAGTGAGCTATCACTATATTTCCTTTGAGTCTACTAAAACCTAAAGCCGTTATAAAGTCCTATTCTTTCACCTTTATACTTAATGAAATTGCTTGATGCATGCATGATCACCATAGAAAATACAACGGCTTTTAGTGATGTTTTCTCAACTTGTTATCAGATGTCCACTTAATTCTATAAGAATTTGTCAAGAATTGTCATCTGGATTCTAAATGCATCTTTTATTTTTTCAATATTTTTGTTTAAAGCTCTCTACTGTAGTACTCCAGAGTCCCCTCCACATGGTTTCATTGTCAGTCAGACAGGTGGACAGCTCAACAGTATGGTTCGCTGGGCTTGCGATCGAGGTTTTCGGCTCATTGGGAAAAGTACTGCTGTATGCAGGAAGTCTCCATATGGTTATTACTCATGGGATGTTCCAGTCCCAGCTTGTCAAGGTAATTTCTTTCATTATAAAATAATACACCCTAAGAAACTTTCCTGTAAACCATCAGTTTTCTGACATACGATGAGTAACAGATAATCATTTAATGGTCATGCCTCCCTATCAAAATTTTTCTGCTTAGTAAAGCTTATATAAAAAAAAAAAAAAAAAATTAAGTATCAGTATTTCAACAGAATTTACAAAGACTGGCAGATACTAAAATTAATCTACATCACTGTGAGGAAAAAAAACCCACAAATTTAAAATATGATATTACTGAAAAAGTTCATTTAAAACTGAATATTTAGTAAACTTCATTTATTATGATCCAAGAACTGTTTAAAAAGCAGAAGGACCTGAAGCTTGCTACATTTGCAAGAACAGGAAACTGGACCAAAAAAGCATTGCCTATGATGTCATTCTAATCTTCCATGGTTTAAATTGAAATTTAGAAGAGAATTAATTGCATTAACTATATATTTACTTTCTTCTGCCTTATAAAAGCAAAACATACTCTGTTTAACAAGGAAAAGGAAATGCTAACACCCATCACAATTGTATTATAATTCTTCCATTCCTGAAAAGAGTGCTACTGTTCTGATATCTTACCTATGTCACTCTTCAGTGAACTGTTAGAAGGATTTTTTTTCATGAAAATTTGCAGATGCGTTTATTCAAAATGTGTACATTTTGTTCCTGTTGACCAGTGGAGATAAATGCTGTAGGAATGTTCCATGTTAATTTCCCACCAGGTTTTTTTCTTTTTGAAAAAAAAAAAAGTATTTGAGCCGTATATTTCTAAAGAAAACTATCTAACTTTTGTCAAAGGTGAAACAATCTCAGTTTCAATGCTTTTTAATTTCTATTAACAGCTAAAAAGTGTGCTTGTATTTTTAAAAACTGAAAGTCCTCAAAAAAAGAAATGTACAGGCACTGCATTTGCTACATATCATTCTTTAGCTTTTTCTCCTCAGCAGTTATCTAAGGCCTGCCTTCATGGCAGTTATTTGTAGAACTTGATCAGACTGTTAATTAGATGTATCAAACAACGTGGAATGAAAAAAAAAAACCCACCAATTTACCAATTTCAAGTAGCAAATTATTATTCTCAACATACTGAATAGAGTTCAGTAATGGAAATTGTTGCAATACCCAGATAATACTTTAGGAACAAGTGGAGTTAAGTGCTTAGTCATCTCATGGTGTCTGATGAAGTACAAAGACTGTTGGTAGCAACTGTTAGCATATTGATAATTATTTAATATATGTATTAATTAAATAACAATTATAATTAAGCATTTAATGAGGGCTAGCTTTGATACATGATATGAACTTTATTCAATTCTTCCATCAAGTCCTTGTGCACGGGAAGTGGTTTGTGGCCATGATATGTACCTGCAGCTCACAACAGCAAACTTCAGATTCAACTTAAAGACACATTATTACTGCAAAACCCCTCAGGAATAAGCTGTTTCCATACATCAGTCATACGCCTAAGCTTCCCATTGTTTTTCTGAGGTGAAAATTATCCCCCATACCCAGATGATACTGAAGATTTATGATATGATCTCTTGTATCAAAAGGTTAAGAACACCATCAGTAAATACCCCTCATGTTTTTTCACAGAGGATATTTACAAGACACAAGGGCTTTGCCATTCCCCCTACTACTGAGCAGTACAGCTTCACCACAAAGTAGTTCTAACTCTTTTAAGTATGGGCTAGTGGTTTTTAGAACTTCATGTTTTAACAGCTATAATAATTGTCAGTCAGAATTTACCAACTATTTTGCCAGGTGATATCAGATGACAATGTCACACTCACCTGCTACTTCACATTCTTTACCTTTTATAGAATAACTAGCAAAGCCATTTTAATCAGTTCTTTCACACATCTGAATGCAGGATTGCCACAGATGACCATTTAACACAGCAAATGAAAGTATTAACCTTTTTTTTTTTTTTTCATAGCACTGCAAGTTTAAAAAAAAATGTATTTCTAATTTCTGTAAAAACAATGCATCTCATTTTAATCTTTGTTTTCTGTCTCCTAAATGAAGATTACAATCACAGTAGTAGTTACTAGCATCATCCTACAGAAATGAGATATCTAAGGCCTCAAAATTTATGAATTCTTTAATGATACTTCTACAATCAGCACAACTAGTGGTTTGTGGTGGTTTGGTGGGCTTTTTTAGCAATAAGTCCATTCCTTGGCAAACATTTTCTACTGCCTGCAGAGTATTTCACGACTGTATTTAAACTAATGCTTTGTCTTTACATTTTTCACTTTGTATCTGTACCATTATTATCACTTCTGAATCCTTTCCTGTAAATAATGAATGCCAGTAGCCTTTTCCACTACAGCTTTTTTTTTTTTCCAAGTTCATGAGTAAATGTTAGAGCAATTTTTAATGCTTTCATTCTTATACCTATATGAATAGGAATTTTGAGCTTTGAACCTTTAAATAGATTATACCAGCCATTCTTCAAAACACTTGCACTACAGGGCTGACAGAACCTGAAAAATCCGGATACATGCTTTAACCTTGGATAAAAGCTTTTTTACATTATTTATAGAATTAAACGTATCTCAGTAGAAGAGACTCAATGCAGTATTAAGGAATAAAAAAAAAAAAAAAAAGCCTCAACCAGACTTCAGCAATTATATGAAACCTGTTTCAAAGTTAATACAAAAGCACCTTTCCTCTGTCATGAGAAGTACAAGGAAACTGCTTCAAAATCTAACATTGAATTAGTATAATCGTAAGAATAATAAAAATTAATTGCAAACTTTTACTGTTCTAACTTTTAGATATTATTTATTCTGTTTATATAGACATGCATTAAATGAATCATAATGTGAAAGTGTTGTCATCCATGTATCCATCTCAGTTTTGATGATATTAAGCCTCTGATCACAAGTCAAAACAAGATTCCCATGGTTAACTAAATTATGAGGTCTGGTTATGATAAACTTTTGAGAGAATGAATAGGTTTACAATGATCTGTCTGAATACAAGAATTAACATGAATTCATATAAATGCTTGAATATTTACAATTGATCATACATCTCAGAAGATTCAAAGTGTTTTAAAACATTTGGTTTTCTTCCAGTTATTTTTTACATTTTAATTTTTTATCCCAGAATTGCATGATTTTTGGTTTTAATTATGAAATATTTCTCTTGCAAATAAACATTGTCTTACACAGACCTCATCAGAAATCAGTATTAATATTTTATAATATCATATATGGACAACAGGGAAATGTTTTTACAGGAATTCTAGGTAGAGATGTTAAGTAAGTAAAGTGTAAAACATAATACTACATGCAGAAGAATTCTCTAGCTCAGTAATGTAAATGGTCCATAACAGCAGACGTAAGTTTTGCATAACTGGTGATTGTTACATAAATTATAATAAAGCATTAAAAAAAAAAAAAAAAAAGAGCATACCAAGAATACCTGGTTAAGTATTATACCTGATGAGTTATGATTCTCTCAAAAATTAAGCTAAAGTACATTTATAGTGATCTGGAACAAATATCTGATGTGTATAGCATAATACCTTCCACCTTTACATTTTTTTAGACATGGCTATAGATTTGAGATAGTCATATTCATGTACATTAGAACAATTAATATAACTATGTAGAAGATAAATAAGTCTTGTATTTATTAAAAATAGACTTCTGTTTATTTTCAAATGCACGGCTGTATTGGTACGGGTGTGAAAACTCAATTACTAACTTACTAAATGCCAAAGAAATAGTTGGCATCCTTTAAAGTGATTTGTAAGGCAATCTACGGGAAATTTAGTTTTCATAAAATTTCTTAATTCTTCACAAGTTAGATGTCCAAGTTGTTAAGTTCAGACAAGTATGTCACTGAACAGTTTCAGTAGTCTCACCTATGTTTGAAATGCTCCTGGTAAATGTTATCAGCTCTAGACTGATGTCTGCATTGATACTCATTTTTTTTTTCTCATATCCCCGAGATGTGAAAGGAAGCTACATCTGCTAAGTGTCGTTCTTAAGTGAGGCAGAGCAAATCCAAGAATTGGAGGTCCTTTATAGGGTGAATAGTCTGATTTCTGTTTGCAAAAGTGTCATCACATAAAATTTTAATAGTGCTTTAACATATTTAAGAACTTCATCCTGGTCTAATAATAATTCCTGAAGTTTCAGATAATTCTTTAAAATATGCTGGTGGTCTTTGAAAACTAATAAAGTTAAGGTCTTCCAAGGGCTGTGTGTGTGTATCTCTGGAATTGGAACTGTGTTCTGAAGATTGTGAACAGAGAATATATTTTAATGTTTCAATTGCCATTATAATTATGAAGTTGATTTGCAATACTGGTGAAGCTGACATTCAATGACCAAACATTTCTGTGATAAACCTGCTTTTTGGGCACTTTGGATGTTCCATGTCTGTCATTTTTTTCCTGTCAAGTTGTCAGATGTGGCAATAACTTGTCTTGATCTGTTCATATTTTTTCCCTTAACTAAAAGATAAATTTCTGTGTAAGTTTCCACATATGTAAAATTCAGCTCGTAAACAGTGTAAACTAAAAATATCATTGAATGGTTCCTTGGGAGCACTGTTGTTTATATAAAAGGCTGTTATGAAGCATATGGCATGCTGGGATGGAACTTGTTTCTTAAAAATTTTAGGTTAAGGGAAGGATACATTTTTCTTGTGCCACAAGATTGATTCTGTTAACGTGGATAATAAGCCTCTACATTTATCAAGTCACTAATTTTTGAATACTGAAGAAGTAATTGATCTCAATGGTAGATGTAAAACATCTCAGGTTGTATCTACAAAATATCTGCTATATATTTTGCTGATTGCTAAAAGAGACAGAATATGCAGTATGTAAACAAATAGTGCTGTAGTGTTTGTTGGTGCTCAGGATCTTAAGAAACACCTGTTAATATATTACAGGTCTTTTGTGGGTGTGTATTAGTTTTTATACCCTGATGAATGCTGGCCCTGATGTAACTGGCACTGGACTCGGTTCTGGCATTATTGTCTGGAACTTCTTTTTATGATTAACACTTGTTTTTGAAGGAAGAGGTTAGCTTGGCCGATTACGCAGTAAACAATGCTATCTGATTATACCTTGGTTATACCTGCTTTATTTGTCCTCCTCTTTGCATGGATAGCTCTGCCTAATGTTTGCTACTGCAATTCAAACTATTGAGGAATTTGAAATATAATAAACATCAACTTGGTCATATGTTTTCATTTTAGTGTCGTGGAGGCTCAGCTTCTTTCTTTGGTGGTACCAGGTGAAATAGTACAGCTTTGTCAGATGTTTAGTAAGAAGTAGAAGATGGACCTTCTGGTTTAGTTAACTTGTCACTTTTTATCCCTCTGTGATCATGTCCTCTTACCCTCTGGAAGACTGAATTCAATGACTCTCTTGGGGCCTTCATTGTCTCCTAATAACTGTTTTCTTATTTTCTTCTAAATATGTGTTTGTGTCTCTAGTTGCCAGTAGATATTGTGATAACCATAAGATATATGTTTTTATGGTTGCCCAGACGAGGTGATGAGCAAATTAATAATAGTTTTCTGTCATGTCAGTATAGTGTGTGCCTTTTAAAAAAAATTTACATGTTCTATGCAATTTATTTTTATGGCAATTCAAGCATATTTTAACATTGATCCTATCACCTCTGTTCTGCAAATTGTGATAGCATTAGTGCTGTACCTGTGTCTCAGCTGTGATTATTAACTTTGGTACAGTGCCACACTGTTGTTATATTGCTTATGAAGCAGATCTGTCTTGCATCAGATCAGGTCACAATAGGCAAAAATAGATTACTCTTTTTTATAAAGTATTTATACATAGTCTGAGAGGCTTAACTTTTCATATCTCTGTGCAGGCAGGATAGGTAGTTTTTTAGGGTTCAAGATTCCACTTCAAAGCAAAGTACTTAAGAGTTAAGTGTCTAAACCCTTTTTATTTGGATCTGACCTGCATTAGATGTATGGTGTTAAAATGTTGAAAAGACTGAGTTTTTATTTTATTCCCAAAATAGACAGAGCATTATTTAGAGCCAGATCATCTCTTCATACTTTTTCTGATGAATAATTATAAAAAAAAAAAAAAAAAAAAAAAGAAAAGAAAAGTGGCTTACACTTTCGTTTGCCAGTTTTCAATAGCTTCAAAAGGGTATTTTCTATCTGCTTTGCAGGAGGTAAAATGGAATGCTGAAAGTTAATTTTAGTGCTTTGCCAGAGGTCACACAGTACATCTGATGGAAGAAATGTGAAGTACAAACTAGATTCTTAATGTCTCAGACTGGTGCTTTACTCATTCAACCATGCTGATCATATTTTTTCCAGATATTCTCTATTCTTTCTTTTTTGATTATCTTCTGCATTTTGAATGGATAGCTGCAGAGTTATGAACCATTGTTCTTATTTTTAACCTCTTCCATCAAAAGAGAAAAACTTTCTGAGATTTATTTCCCTAAAATTTATTTCTAGGCTTAAAACACACATTAATGAACTAAAAAGTTATTTTTATGAATTTAAGACTTTTGAGGCTACAATGCATAAACCGTTTGAGATGAACAGAAGCTTATAGTGAAGAAGATATAAAATAACTATGTCTTTATCTTTATTCAGCAATATCTTGTGGAATTCCTAAAGCCCCATTAAATGGTGGGATATTAACTACAGATTACTTAGTTGGCACCCGTGTTACTTATTTTTGCAATGATGGATATAGACTATCAGCCAAGGAACTTACTACTGCAGTCTGCCAGCCGGATGGTACCTGGAGCAATCACAATAAAACACCTCGCTGTGTAGGTAAGTAACATGCAAAAACTCTCCAGTGAGTAAGAACCGGGCTGTACATTTTGTTTATTTATCCAAGTCACAAATCTTCACATTACTTAAACTTTTAGCTTCAGGTTACTTTAATCTATGAATAATTGCTGGTATTAAATTCTTGTGAAATACGTATTTGAAATGTATATATATTCTGTGACAGCCGAAGAAATATGCTAGAGAGTATAGTATATGTTCAAACTGATAATTAATTTAGAGCTCAATCAAAATTGATGATTGCGGAGGTTTATGCAAAAGCCATCTCTTCAGTGAGAGCTGCACAGTTCATATGTTAACGAACCCTATTTACTATCCAGAGTTTCAAAGTCTCTGGTACTCTGGGATACTTGCTTGAAACTGCTGTTTATTATTTATATTCAGCCCATCGTTATAATCCTACACCATCTATAACTTGAGGGAACATCACTGAATAGAAAATGAATGTTCAGTCCCAAAGAGAAGTGGATACCATCAGTTATAAATGGGGTATCAAAACCCAGGTGATTGTAAGGCTGATACAGAAATGTCAGTGTCTGATGTGCTTTAAGATTTGGATTATGTCACCCAATGAATTTTGGAAAGGAAAGAAAATTTACCCTAGAATAACTTTAAAGGATTTTTCCCTTTGTTCTTTTTTTTTTTTTTCTTTTTCTTGTGCTTGTAAATTGCATTCCTTCATGCCTTTTCCTCTATCTAAAGAACCAATCTGAATGGAAAGAAAGTAGTGTTCAGCAAAGATTTTCCTCTGTGCATTTTGGTCATGGGAAAAATTGTTTTGCTTGTTAATCTTTTTCTGTTATATTAGGATTGTAGAAAATTTTTGTTTGTTTTTTGGAGGAAGAACACATAGAATTAAGACATGAGATAAAAATGTGTAGCTGCTGAGCAACCATCTTGGATATGGAAATTGTCACCGATGTGCAGCCTCTCCAGATGAGTCTTTAAGTTCTCATAGAATTTACCTGAGTAGAAAAATAATTGCTATATAGAAATGTAGCTAATGTTTTAGTAAAGATTCTGATGTAAAGTGTCACAGGAGTTCCATGACTGTCAATCTGCAGTGAATTCAGCCGTGGTATAGATTCTATCTACATCAATTGCATAGCTCTACATACACAGTCACTGCTCTGTCTGGGCCATAAATCATTATTAATTGAATGAGAGAACTCATAGCTGCTAACCAGATGCAATTTCAAATACAGCCTTACTCTTCAAATATTATGTCACTGTGTTTAAAATATGTTTCTGAATTAATAATGGTACATATTTTCTAATTTGCCTGTACTAAACCACAAATAACTATGTGTTTTTATTATTTTGGAAGTTGTTACATGTCCAAGCATCAATTCTTTTACACTGGAACATGGAAGATGGAGAATAGTGAATGGTTCACATTATGAGTATAAAACAAAAGTAGTTTTCAGCTGTGATCCAGGGTATTATGGTTTGGGACCAGCATCTATTGAGTGTCTTGCTAATGGCACGTGGAGTTGGAGAAATGAGCGACCTTACTGCCAAAGTGAGTACATGCTGCATCTGCACCTGCAGTACAGATTTTCAGATAAAAATATTTATTTATTCGAAAGTAACTAATTAAATATTGGAATCAGTTAATTAGAAAAATGTTTCCTGGCTGGAATTCCTGGGTATCCTAAAGGTTATTATTTGCAAATACAATCCATGTCTGTAAGCACACTTCTGGATTTTAAAGGTCCTTAAATCTGTAATGGTGCAAATAAGTAATAGAGAACATTTTCCTATATATTTTTCTAGGTCAGGAATGCTGTATAGTCTAGAAAAATGCAAAAAATTTGTATCCTGTCCACACACTTGATAAATAAAATAATCTCTCCTTTCACCTGGTTACCATATGGTGTGCAAGTCCACAGAATTCCTACCATTAGCTGGAATGCTGATAACCTGCAATAGCTACTTTTCAAAATAAAGAAGTATCTGGATCTGTCTCTGTGTATATAGATATTTTACATACTATATATGTATTTGTAACACTTTTTTCTTTAAAAGACAGACATTTTTCACTATGTTGGGAGAAGTTTTGTTTCCAATATTACCACATATTTTTTTTTAGCATGAAGTGCACTAGCTGCTTTCACCCTTTGATAATCCACTATCTTGTTTACTAGTAGTAAAGTTCTTTTTACTAATTCTTAAAATAAAATTATTAAAGAATAATTATTATTTTGAATAAAAAAGTGCTTTGAATTGTAAATAAATAGCAAGGAATTCCATGCACATTGTTCACTCATTATAACAACATATTGTGTGAATGCTAGAACAAGCATTTCATTATGACCTAGAAGATAAAAATTACATCTTCCCAAAGAAACATAAAGACAATTTTTAAAATGGCAAAAATTGTGATATTGCAATATTAAGAAAAAGTAATTGAAACCAATGTAATTAAATAACAATTAATAAAGTTCTGAATGGTGGGGGGGTTTAACTTCACAGAGACAATTTTAATTGGTCCTCCCCCGCTCTTTCACAGGTATTATTTCTGGGGAAGTAGCAGTCTTTGTATGTGGAGATTTTAATCTATTTTTTCTACAGAGCAAAATATTTCAAGCTGTGAAATTTATTTATCTGGTCGGCTGGTTGATAAGTATTATTCTATGTGTGATTGTGATTCTCAGTTGTACATTTCTGTTTTGTTTGGTTTTGCTATAAAGTTATTTCTTGTGGAGAACTTCCTACACCTCCAAATGGGAATAAGATTGGAACTCAAATCACATATGGATCTACAGCTATATTTACTTGTGACTCAGGATACATGCTAGTTGGCTCTGCAGTGAGGGAATGTCTGTCTTCTGGACTCTGGAGTGGAATTGAAACCAGATGTTTAGGTAGGATACTACTGTCATGGCTTGCCTATTTTCTTTCTCTCTAGCAGACAAATGTAAGGAAAGAGAAACAGCTTGTCTGTTTCTGTTATCACAGACATTGAGGAGAGTTCTGCATTTTAAAAAATGTGTGTGGTTAGGTTGTTTTTCTTATCAAATATTGTTTGAGTTCCACAGATTTAATACCTTTTTCAGTATCTTCCCAACATGCAAAACCGGTGTCACTGGATTGTTGCATAGTCTCTAAAGTAGACCTGTACATAAAGAACAAGACTGATTGATTCCAGATGTGTCAGCTTTAATACATATCCATAGTAAAATATCTGCATAGTAAACCTGAACTCAGTGGTTATGTTATAGAATTAATCTGTACCCTTGCAAAAGATATAGGGGAAAAAAAAAGTATTTGTGGAAACTTTGACAGGAGCACTGTGGCCTTCTTTCAGAGAGAAAATTACTATCTATAGAATTTGACACCCTTTAGCTGTACATATTTAGGCATCTTCACTTATTAAAAATACTCAGACACCAGTCCCTGAATTGTTTATGAATAAAATGAACATATGATCTCAGTGAAACAATTTCAGGGCTTCTTTTTAATTCATTATGATCATGTGTACCTTGATCTGGGTTATTGTGTTATCTGCAGAGACATTGATTTTAAGTCTATATGCAATTAACATTTTAGTTTGAGTTGAAATCAAAGCTATGGTAGTGTTCTGATTTTAGAATGCAATATGAAAGCCATATTGTACCTTGCCATTTGTGGGGGCATGAGAATAAAAAACAAATCCATAAACTGAGGCTTTCAGAAGAATCTTAACTAGTATATACATTAAATATAGTGGTTTATTGCAATATCTCTGTGCAGATTGCCATTTGCCTTTTTAGACTACTCTCTACACCAAATAATTTTGCTTCTGTAATACAGAATTGTTTGGTGCAAATCTTCACTTAAGAATAATTTAAATGACTCATGAATGAGGAAAAGTGATGCTTGTCAAAGTACAAGTCTAAAGCTGGAATGTCTCCTGACATATATTTGAGAGGAACAGACAGGCTTTGTTTATGTTGGACTTTTACAATTAAAACCCATTTAGCCGGGGTCGGGGTGGGGGGGGGGTGGGTGGGGGGAATAAAAGATCTTCATGTTTGACTTTATTTTTCTTTTAAGTTGTCAGAAATGGTAAGACAGACTGTTTTAAATCTAAAAGTTTTGGAGCACCATAGCATGCATGTAATAAAAATGTTCTGACTTTTTTTTATTTTATTTTATTTTTATTGGTTTGTCTGCAAAGGTTACAGCTATTGAAGTTTGGAGAAAAGTAAAAATTTTTATCAGAGAAATATTAATGTAAAACAAGCCAAATGATCTCCTATTTGTGAATAACACCTTGGAAAAATACTTGCATTTAGGAATTTTGCTGAAATAATATGCGAAGTGAAGACTGAATTGAATTTCTTCTACATTTACCTGTAGAAATAAAATTTAATATAAGTTTAACAATAGTAATAGGTTGCATAATCTTTACTTGAAACTTAAAAGAAGACCCTGAAGTAATCAATTTTCAGATGAAACAAAACTTTTTTAAATTCTCAGAAGAGATTCATAGAAGAGATTCATTATTATTACACAGAATCACACAGAATCATCTAGGTTGAAAAAGACCTTGAAGATCACCTAGTCCAACCATTAACCTAACATTGACATTATTAAGTTCTTATGTCCAGTAACAATAAACAGTTAAGAAAATGTGTTAAAATGACTATATGACTAGAGGGGAAAACAGTGATCTAAAAGATATCTTTTGTATAAGACTAATAGGACTACAATACATCTCCAAATGTATATTTTCAAAGCTTTAATGATGGCAAGTTTTTAAAGAGAGCATGAATGAGTTTTCCTTACAGAAATAGTATGTAGTATACATCATATATAGCATACAAAAAAGCACATATAGCTTGTCAAAAAAAAAAAAAAAAAAAAAAAAAGAAAGAAAAGCTAGTGACAGACCAAATTTATAAAATGGAGAGAGTAATGGCTACCATAATTACTCTTACAGCAACTCTGCCTGCTATACTACATCACTGTACAGGAATGAGCTTTCTGGAAAGACTCAGATTAACTCAGTTCAATTTTTGTTTCTTCAACAAGTAATTTGAGATTTAAGATAGAGGGATAAGTTCAGGTAATGACAAATCAGAATTCAGAGTTTGTTTAAAAAGGTTGAGAAAGAAAATGTCAGAAGGTGGACGAAATGGAAGAAATGAAAGAAATAGTAGAATGTGGGAGAAAGGGGATAAAATACAGCAGGAAGATCTACAGAGTGGATACTGTAATGATCTGAAAAATACATTTTTGTGAAACTTATGAGTAATTTCTGGTGTTTGTTTTCAATAACTGAAAAACAGTAAGAAAAAAAATTAAATTTCACCTTCTACTTCTAAAGCTTTTCTGCTCACAGTCGTAAACCTTTTTTATCATTTATCTTAAAGCCTTTCCACTTTTTCTTGCTGAAAAATGTAGTTGTGCCTGGACTCAAGTGGCTACCAGTATATTTCTGTTTTAATGTCAAAGATGCCTTTAAGAGTACACTTAGAAGACATTAATAAAGTCCTACAGGCTAAAATAATATCCTTTTCCAAGTATTTTGTTTAAAATTACAAATTATTTTTTCAAAAGTGCTACTCAAATAATTTTGCTTAATAATTGTGTTAGAGAATTTAATTTTTATTCCAGTTACATGTAATTTGAAAAATTTATGAAAGGTATAATAAATAAGAATATAAATATCAGCAACAGAACCTAACTAGTTAGTGTTGAACCTAACAAAAAAAAAATACAAAAAAGAACTAGAACATAGATAAACTCTAAATCACCAAAAATATTGACTGAAATCCAAATTGTATTACAGCACAAACAAAATTCCATGACATTGTGGATGGTAGTGCATGATTATAATGACAGCCATAATAGTGTCAGAGTATGTTAATAGTTTTCACAGCCCTTTTTTATCTTTCTTTTTCAGTTCCTGCTTCTTTTATTACAAGGAGAATGATAGTACTTTATGGCTATTGAATCAGGGGACAGTAGATGGCAAAGAGAACAGTTAACACAACTGCCCTCCTTTCTGAACCTCACTTTTTTTTTTTTTTTTTTGCAAAATACCTAAATAACAATTTAGTATTGTGTGAGTAATCATATTAATGTAATGATCTTGGTTTGATCTTTCATTGGATGTAGTGGGAAATTGATATCTGGATCAGTATTCTTGTTCTCCATAGCTGGTGAGAAGAAACAATGTTCAAATTGAAATAATAAACAAAACAAAACAGAGAGCCCCTGAAGTAATTCTGTTGTAGAGGTCTTAAAACCAAATAAATGTTTCACAAGATTTTATGTTGAAAAATATGAAAAAAAAAATCACTTTAATCTTTTAAAATAAAGAAACAGTCAAAACCAAAAGCCATGACCGTTGGTCTCCAAGGTTACAGACTGCCTCTCACAGTTTATTCTGCTTGATCTTTTTCTATACCGAATACATTAAATCAGTTTCTGTGGAAAGGTCTGTGTAATAAATCCTGAAGAAATATTTAGTAGCAGAATAGATTTCTATTGAATATCCTATTCATAAAAAAGACGAACAAATCTGTGTATTTTGTTACACTTTCCTCAGGGAAAAGTATTTAAATATTTGATGAAGAAATTAATTGTTCTGTTTCTGTTTATATGAAAACTTAGTATGCATTATTTATAACATTAATTTTATTTGCTTTAATTTACTCACATGAGTAACAGTAATCACCAGAACATATATTTTCATAACTATAAAAAAGTTTTATTTATTTATTTTAATGCCTGTAATCAGCTATTTATTAAACTGAGCATTTCCCAGAGCAGAAGTAAATAGGGTCTACGTCAGTAACACCATAGTACTTTCAGATTTTTTAACTGATGTGTGAATGATGAACAAAATTTCCCAACATTTTCTAAGGTTTCTCTAACAATGAGATTTTCTTCCCTTTCTTCATTAGCACTGTTTTCAGACTTTTAATGTACTCAAAGGAGAAACACTATAAGAAGATCATTACTTTTACAACATCACGATTTGATGATCTGGTCTACTTTTTTTGGGTTTTTTTGGTCTAGTGCAGCTTGGCAGGAGGAAATACATAGACATTTCCAGAAAGCTGCACAATTTTTAAAGTGACTGTGGATAGAAGTTGATGTGGTGGAGATCAGTATGTGCTGAAATGACTTTTCTTGAGGTCATTTGTTGTCTTTTAAAATGTTTCCTGTATTAATTTGGTTACCATTTCAGAAAACATAGTTAAAAAAACCCAACAAAGTAAACTTAAGATACAAAAATATAGCATGCTTTGAAAAACCTTTCTATTGGATCTAATTCTTTTTATACTTAAAAGCAACAGCTGTTTTCTTAAATTATTCCAAAGCATTCTGATTTCTTTCTAGGACCTTGTTTATTGTTAATGTAATGTACAAAGTTTCATACTTCTCTTGGGGGGGGGGTATCTAATTTTATTGAGTTTCTCTCAGTTGTGTTAGTTGGATAACTGAGAGTAATTTTAGAAGGTGCTTAGACATCATATCAATGAAAACCATGTGAAAACTGGGAAAAAAATGTTATTTTCAACCAATTGTCAAAATCGGTAGAGGAAAGATACCTTATGCAAACTTTTCTTTATTGTTGATTAGTAATCTAACTCCAGCTTTTCACATTTCTTTAAGTTGTGAATACATGCTATTTAATGCAGCTGGACTATCTTCAACCCTCATTAATTAATTCCTTCTTTCTCAATTCCTCCTGACATCTAAACACATTGATAAAACAGATCTGTTGATATTGTCTCCCTTCTTTACCAAAATTCATTGCTGTCATTTCCTACATATGTCCGAGGCAGAATCAGCAATTGCTGGAATGACAGGTGTGTTCAGTTCTGCAAGTTAGTATTAAATCTGAAATCAAGATAAACAAAATATGATTAAATTTTTAAAAGGTCTATAAGATCTCATATTTTGTTGTTAATCTTGATGTTATTAAATGATGTTATATTTAGTTCACTTGGAGAACTAAACACACCTTTGTAAAATGCTAAGTATCCATAGGAATTAAAATGCAAAAATGAAGACTGAAGTTTACTTGATCAATAAGACATTGGAGGTGTGTTTCCAATACATGACTAATATTAGAGGAGTTTTCAATAAAGACAAGTAGCAGAAAAAAGTTAACCCACCCAAATTGTGTCAGAGAGAGCATTAAATGTCAGCACTTGCCATACAATAGTATCAGAAATACCTTTCATCTCTTCTCCTAAGAGAAACAGTAAGCCTCACATACTGTGTCTTTGTCTGCATTAACAAATAATCCAACAGAAAGGAGCAGATCATGAGACCAATAATTGCTTCTGAATTCTCTATATCTGCATTACATATGGTCAGAGAATTTTCCTTGGACAATATCTGGTCTAGTACTCTGAGCTAAATGTCATTTTAACTCATATGATTCTAAGCTGTCAAGAGGATCTGTCAATAACTTTGACCCGTTTGTCTCCAAAAGGAGATAGAACACTTATTTTGTGCACCTCAAGTTGAGCTTCTCAATGTGCTTCCTCTGAAAGGAAGATGATTTTTCATAGCAAAACCACTCAGCGCATTTAAAAGTTACAAGGAGTATCTGAACCAAAGTGCTAATATAGACACAACCTGTGACTTGTTATCTGAGGGATTTTACTCAACTTCCTCTCTTCCTTTAATTTCATTGGAAATGAAATACCAATTCCAAACACTAATGAGTCATTGGTGACAGCCTGCTACTCAGAAAGGAAATATGATGACATATGAGAAAGCAGTTATCCATTAGTTCTTTACAGAGCAATGCTGTCAATGGGGTAAAAGAGTAGTAGATATACTGGTTGGGGCAGAGTAACCATGTAAGCTGACAGTGAATAATATGCTGTGCATGAATCAACCAGTGCTTTGGAGAGGTTATGGGACAGGTAAGGATCTGCCATTTAGGACCTCCAGTCAATTCATAACTGAAAGATAACATCATAAGGGATGAAGAGGTTTTTTTGTAAAACCAGTTTATAAGCTCTGTGTACATTAGTAAATGAAAGCACCAGTGGGGAGGTTAGATAACCAAATTAGAAGGTATGAAAAGATATTAAATTTATGTATGTTGTGGATAAATTAAATCAGGAACTGAAATATATACATATTTAAGTTATATGCAATTTATTTATTTGGAACAGCAAGGTAGAACAGTAGAGCTGGAAAGTTATCTTTCAGTTCTTTTATTTGAGAGTAAAGTATGCATACTCAGGAGTGAGTGTACCTTTAAATTTCTATCAGGTAAGGACAAAGGAATCGTAGTATTTATATTTTCCCAATCAGATTTCAGTCACTGAAGGGTTTCTATGGCTATGTATCCTCTGAAGCGTAGCCTTTCTGCCACTATTTTCATCCTTAAAAATTTTGGAAAAACATACAAGCAACTAACTTCTTCCTCTTCACTGTTTTTAAACATTTTTTTTTTATACTCATGGTTTTTCAACTTAAAGGGAATCTGTATCTCCAGTGATACTGAATTAATATATCTAGAGTTAGCCATATGCTTCTCTTTGTTCTTCAATACTACTGCATAATAATAATAACAACTAGACTTTCAAATGAGCTATATGATGTTTCATCTTTAAAGAATTATTCAGCCATTTCAAGGAATTCAGCAGAGAACTTCCTTCTGTGGATAACGGATTAAAAAAGATTTAAAAGAATGTTACCATTCATCCTGAACAGTTTTAGTACAGCTTGAACAGCTGGCAAGGTGAGGATTTTCTGAAACTAGCAGGAGAAAGACCCTAAATCCTGTTTTGTCCAGGGCTGTACCAGTGCTGTTTCAATACTGTGATTTTCTACAGAAGATGTTGTTTGTGAACAAGAGGATGTAAAAAAATTCACAATTATAAGAAATGCAAGCCCTGTAGAGAAGAAAGATATTCCAGCAAATAAGTATTCCCTCCTCAGCTGAGGTCATCTTGACAGCTTAATTAACTTTGTTGAATAATAACCTAAATCTCTTTTTCAATAATATATTGATATGTAGATTTCTTTCACTACTATGCTCATGTTTGACATTACTGACAGTTAAAATAAGTATAGGCACGTTTTTGCCATTTAATATAAAGATTCTGTATTCATTTATTCCTACTCTTGCATCTCAGAGAGTAATCTGCAGAACAAAAAACTTCACTTGCAGCTGAGGTTTCAAAGATTCTGACAGGAAGTTATTATGCTCATTCTTCATTGCTAGAGCTGGATTTCATGTAAAGATAGTCAATTTATTTGGTGCTCACATGTCATTAATATCCTCCATTTCTAATTTTGTTTCTTAATAATATTTCATGTAGTTATCCTTCTCAAGATTTGTTAGACTGAAAATTGAGAGTTTTATAGTTATTTCCCCCCTCAAATCTGCTACTCGGTAAAACCTTCACGTTTAATATCTTTCTTTGTATCATTCACTCATTGCCTTTACAGAAGTGTCATCTTTTGGTTCAATATTATTAATTTCTGGTTACATTAAGACCTAGGGGTCTCAACTGAATCCATAGAACTGCTATATAGGTCTTTTATATCCATATCATAGAAAAGATGGAACTACACCCGGTCTTATGATACAGCACTAAAATAAAGACATGAAAAAGGCTATCCTGAAAACAGTCTAGAATGGCCTAGTCTAAAAGAGTCTAGAATCCTAACGTAGTGTGAAGTCAGCTATTTGCTAATAGGGTGTTAGAATATTTACCCACCCCAGCAATAGTAATTATGATAATCTAATTGTTGCAAATTGTTGAATGAAGATTTTGCTTACCATTTGCTAATTTTATTTCAGCTTTTCTTCGATTCATAACGCAGTAATTAATGCAGTGCAGTAAATGTATGTATTCAGCAAGGTACCATGCAAGGGTGTAATTTTTTTTTCTCTCATTCATTCTGATAAATGCAGATCAGAAGTACAATATTGATCTTACTGCTTGAACTGCTTCATCTGTCCCATATTTCCCACAAATCTTATATGATTGTTTTTCATTTTTTCAATAGCTTTCCAAGGTGACTACAACAGTTTTATATTTGCTTATAACTGGTCTTAGAATCATAATACTACTTTGCGGATAAAAAAGTGATATTCCATTAGATAATAACAGTACTATTAAGTGTTTTATCCATGATAAGTAAATGCTCAATCACTTACTGGCTGTTTAAACATGACTGTAAATTGATAATAGAATCGGTATTTCTTAAATGCTTTCTCATCTATTTGCACAATAAATTCGCTAGCAAACAAGAGAAATAAAAAAAAAAAAAAAACCCACAAAAAAAAAAACAGGAGACAGCTCTGTTGCTGAGTATTTCAACCTTTGTTTTCCCAGCAGTACTCTTAGTCTTTTCTCAGCGGTCCTTTACTTTCTACTTCCTTATCTTTTTGCATGCGTTTTCAGTTTTCTGCTATAGTTTTTCAGGCAGATTTTGTCTGTATTTAGAGAGAGATCTTTCAATATGATACCCAGTTTGCAGTATTTGCATTCAGTCCCCAGTGAAAACACTCCACCTGCAGAGCTTAACTCCTGAGCAGTTTTGTATCTGGATTGCATTTAGGAGGAATAATTTAGTTATCTCATTGCAAAAGACAGTTAGCTACACCTTACGGTTATATTGAATGAAGGCTGGGCATTACAACAAGCAGTTTTACCATTTTATTCCGTTTCATTATACTAAATTTCACAACTAAAATGTTCCTCTTCCATAATGATTCAGTTGGGGTAAGTATGACATATTTCTGAAATGAGAACATATTTAAAATTATGTCCCTTTATGGCTTTGCACTATTTTTTGCAATAGTGAAATTGTATATTATTCCTTGTTTATACCAGTGTGACAAAACTGACATCAATTACATGGTACAAGCGAGGGGAAAAAGATTCTAGGGATACAGCTGTGAGATAAAATGAAGGAATAGAGTTGATTTTTGATGCCATTGCACAATAAATATGTCTAATTCAGAAACAAAGGCATTTCTCAGAAAACTATACATGTGCAGTATTTGTTTTTCTCAGACTACCAAAGAATCAACAGTAATCAGAAAGCTTTGGAAACTTTCCACAACCAAAACAACCCTTCAAAACCCCAAACTCATTATTTTTATACATATATATGCACCTAGATGCAAACACATAATACACAAATAAAAGCATCAAAGGCTACTGAATGACACTTCAAAAACTAATTTCAGAATGTTAATAAGGGGAAATAAATATCTTTATTTGTCACAAATCCCTTAAAATAAGAGTTTAAATGGAAGTACTGAAAAAAAAATTAACATCAGAATTAATCATAAAAACTACTGGGATATGCAGTAATGAATACAAGCATATCCTTAATGTATAATGAAAATTTTGGAATTCTTTTTTTCACAGGTTATCTTAAGAGAAAAATTACAAAAGGGAAGAATTCTACTAATAGTCATGAGAAAAATAAATAAACACCTTGCTTTTAGAAGAAATACATTAAAACCAGAATAGAATGGAAGAGAAATTAAGTAATAATTACTTTTCCAGATATGGGTGTAGATGGTGGTAGGTTTTTTTGTTGGTTTGGGGGTTGGGGTTTTTTTCTTCCACTTCTTTTTTTTCTTGATGTTGGAGAAGTAGTAATAGCAACTATTATAAGTGAAAGGTCTTTATTTCCTCTGAGGGAGACCAGCTCTGTGGATGTGTGAAGCAGAGTGGGAAAATAAAGCAAACAAAGAAAAATCTTCTGGAAAATATTAATGAGACTCTGACTTCATTGCAATTTAGGGAATTTATTCAGCTGCATAACTTAGTGGAAATTTCAGTAATATTCTCAAAGGTTCTCTTAACAGGAACTATGTATACCATTACATATACTTTCTGTAGCAAACATACTAAACTGCTTACCACATGCACCTACATGACAGATGGTATTTTGAAAATGAAACAAATCAGGCTGAACCCATTTCAATGCTCATCTGAAAGCTGAGTGAAAACTGGAGACAAATCCTGCAAATCCCAAATAGTTTTTATTTGTTTTTAAAATTGAGATGAAGAGTGTGTCACAAGTCTGGCATATCCTGGTTTTAAATAATAATTAATTCCTTAACACTGGCATAATAAGTTGATTTAGAATTCTGTTATGATAGACCTACAGTTTTATAATATTCATCTTACATTTAAATCTCTCTTTTTCCTTACACAGTGATAGGAGTACGCTCTACTATTTTAAAAAAATATGCACTTCTTTACTAATAGTGATCAGTTCACAATCAGTCATGCAATATAGTTAGTGCTCCAAAGATATACAGAGTGGGAGGAAATAATCAAGGAGGAGGGATTTGAAATAATAGAATCATAGAACAGCCCAAGTTGGAAGGGACCTCAAAAGTTCATCTGGTCCAAACTTTCATGGGAAAGGGAGCTCAGATGGATTATCTAGCACCCTGCCCACTCACATCATGAAAACTTCCAGAGATGGGGACTCCATCACATCCCTGGGGAGATTGTTCCGGTGAATGTTTGTTTGTACTGTAAAAAAAATTCTTTCTTATGTCAAGATGAAATCTCTCTCAGTGCAACATGTACCCATTGCCCCTGGTCTCCATGTGACTTCTTGTGAAGAGAGAGCCTCCATCTTCATTGTAGCTGCCCTTTAAGTACCAGAATACTGTGATGAAGTCCCCCATGAGCCTTTTCTTCAGGGACTTTCCTTCAGCCTTTCTTCATAGGGCAGGTACTCCAACCCTTTGATTATCTTCATGGCCCTACGTTGGACCCCCCCAGTCTGTTTGCATCTTTCTTCAGTGGTGGGAAGAAGAATGGACACAATACTCCAGATGCAGCCTGACAAGTACTGAGTAGAGGGGGATGATTGCATCTGTATCTCTGCTAGTAATGCTCCTGCAGATGCAGCCCAGGATCCGATTTGCCTTCATTGCTGCTGTGGTGCACTGCTGACTTATGTTCAGTTTGCTGTCCACCAGGACTTCCAGGTCCCTTTCAGCAAGGCAGCTCCCCAGACACACAGACCCTAGCCTGTACTGGGCTCTTTGGTTATTTCATCTCAGGTGCGGGCCCTTGCACTTGTCTTTGTTAAAATTCATACACTTCTTGCTAGCCTGCTATTCCAGCCTGTCCATGTGTCTCTGTAAAATGGCTCTCCCTTCTGACATGTTCACCTTACCACCCAGTCTAGTGCCATTAGCAAACGTGTGAGGGTGCTTTCACTCCCGTCATCCACATAATTTACAAAGATGTTGAAGAATGTGGGGCCCCGCATCAATCCCTGGGGAATCCTACTTGTGACAGGCTGCCAGACTGAGTAAAAATCATTGATCACCACCCTCTGAGTATGGCCTGTTAACCAGTGCCCTACCCATCTCTCAGACCAGCCACCCAATCTGGACCTTGCCAGTTTGTCCAGGAGAAGGCTGTGGAAAACTGTCAAATGCTTTACTGAATTCGAGGTAAACAACATCCACTGCTCTCCCCTTGTCAACAGAAGATGTCAAAGAAAGTCAAAAGAAAATAAGAAAGAAAAAACAAACTCAAAAGTCAAAAGAAGAAATCAAAACTAGGGTCTGAGAGGTTTATGACAATGAGAGGAAGTAGGCTGAGAGGATGGGAATTTAAGATATTAATGCAAGACTTACAGTGATTTTCAATTAAATTTTCACCTGTCCCAGTTGAATGATTTTTGTAATGTCCATGCACAGCTGCAGAAACTGCACTGTGATCTTAGTAACCTGATGTGTTGAATTACTTCAGTTTTATTCCCTCTGCACAGGAAATAGAGCTTGACCTTTACGGTGGTATATTCTGCTTCCACTTTACTGCCATAAAGCAACACTAAAATCTTAATTAAAAACTAGGCCAAATATTGAAATTAAATGCAATTAGAAAATTATTTTCTTGAACATGGTCTGAATCACTGCAAAGTGACTGCTTGCACTTTTGGTAGAAACTGATCTTTTCTAGCTCAGTTTTTACTCCTCATCTGGTTAGTCTTGTTTATCATCACAAATATGATAGGGAAGTTGGACCTTTGTGGGATGTTCAAGGAAGTCCACTACATACTGAACAGATTATGACTTTCCTAGAGAATTAAGAAGTTCACTGACAAAATTTTTCTAAACATGTATTATGCCATCTAATCCCAGAAAACATAAACCAAATTTCAGGTATGCTTGGTCCTTATGTAACACAGGGGAGGGGACAAACAGGGGGTATATACCTTTGAACAGTACCAGATTCAGACTGCTGTTCCTTATACAGAAGTCAAATTGCACTCATCAATTTAATCTATGTGAAGGTTCACATACTACCTATGTTGTAAATTCTGATGGTTTTATCATGATTCATATGATGAAGTACTATAAGGCTTAAGTTGCCAGACACAAGTTATAATAAAATCTTGGATTTGCATTTTTTTTTAACAGGAAGTTTGTAGCCCTGAAAAAATGAGGCAAAATGCTGAAAATTACATCAGAGTATTACAAACACTTAAAAGTTCAAAGCCAAAACCAATCTAAACTACATTGCTTCTAAATGTCCTTTCTTATTAGCAACCCCATGTTTGGGGGGTTTGGTTGTTTAGGTTTTTTTGGAGGAGAAGTAGAGAAGAAAAGGAGAGCAGAGGAGTTTGGATGGCTGGTAATAATTTTTTTTCAATATAATACCAGCTGAAACACTGCTCATTTTCCTTGCTTGCCTTACTTCTTTTTGCAGAGAGTTCTCTGTCTTATGTCACAGTCTCCATGGGCTCAACCATTCTCAGAGGATTTTCCATTACCACATTTTTTGCTGAATCACAGTACCCATTTTCCCGAGTAAAAATAGTAAAAATGACGCATGGTTTATTCTTTTTTTCCCCGAGTCTCTTTCGATTAAATGTCTGTTTGTGACTTTCATAGTGTAAATAAAATATTTCTCATATTTTGAGAATGCAGGGTAGAAGATTAGACCAAGACATAGAAAGGTTTTTGGTTGAGGACATTTAGATGTAGTTGCACTGGTTTCCTTTAACCCAAACTTTCTGGGATTCTTCTGGGATCAATAGGAGAGAAAGAACTGAAGACAATCCAGAGAGTCAGGCTCCAGCAATAAATTGTCCAAGTTAAATTTAATTTGTTTCTATTGTAAGAAGGGTATATTTATAACATCCAAATGGATTGATATTTGTAATGGATTCATATTTATAATATATTATTTTTTATTTGTATTTATATGGAATTCTTATATTTATTTAAATGTATAACGGTGCAATGTTAACTTTATTAAGTTTATCTTAACCAAAATAATTCTAAGGTAAATAATCTAGAATTTTACAGATTGTAATAAAAAGGAATTACTCATATTTTTTTAAAATAAATTTGTTAACATATGACATTTAATCTCTTTGCTACACTGTCTCTTTGTAATTTTTATATATGTACATTCCTACCTATAGAAATGCAATACTTAAGTTTTCCTGAAGTTAATAAAAATAAACCTTTGAATGAAGCCAATAAAAGAAATTGAAAAATGTTCAGCATGTTTTTTTTTAATTGAGGAATATGTAAAATTTCTCTGCTATATTTACTGATAATTTTTTTTTTTTTTTTTTTTTTTTTTTTTTTAAATTTACATTGAAAAATCTAGCTGGTCACTGTGGTATTCCAGATCTGATAGTCAATGGTCAAGTAATCGGAGAAAATTACGGATATAGAGACACAGTTGTATACCAGTGCAGTCCTGGTTTTCGGTTGATTGGTTCTTCTGTACGAATATGTCAACAGGATCACAACTGGTCTGGTCAGCTTCCATCCTGTGTGCGTAAGTAAGCATGGCAACACGTACTGATTTATATTACAGGAACGTCTATGTCAGACAAGATGAGGAATGACTTTGCAACTTAATATACATTTTTCAAAAAAAAAGATTTAAAGCAGATCCTCAAAAGTAAGTGGCCACCTAAAATCTGTGATTCATCTGTCAGGTGAAGTTTACTGTTGTCACTTAAAATTTCCATTGCATCTTTCAGCTACTAAATAACTGTCATTTATATATGAATATGAAACTTCTTCAAAAAGTGATGGGACTTAGGCACCCAGGTACTCAAATTTGAAAATTTCTTTATGTCCCTTAATGGCTTTTGAAAATATTTAATGTACATTTACTTTGACTGCAGTAGTTAGATAAGTAGATACTCTTGAACTACGCTGTCAGCACTGATGATTAAAATGTTTGCTTCAACAAACATACTGATTTTTTTCTTCTCCTCACAGAGATACTGTTATTTGGGTTTCTGGTTTGGGTTTTGGCTTTTTTAGCATGAATTTTGCATTTTGTTAAATAAAGCTCCTATTGTGTTATAAGTGTGTCAACATATCACATGAAATACCATTAAGTAATAGCAGAAAATGTTGTATGCTGTTTAGGAAAATGTGAGAGTTCTCAAAAGATTCTCAAGTAAATTACAAGTATGTTTCAATAACTCAGGTGCAGTAATATCAGTGTATCAAAAATGTATTAGTCTGTCTCCAAATATTCTATTTTTACCACTACATTTTTGTAGCAGAAACTATCTGAATGATGAATCATAACACACAATATTAATTCATTATACTTACTGCTCACTTTGCTTTGTTTTACATAGAACTAGATATACATAACACTACCATAATAATTGTATTTCTTAATTTTGTTTCCACTTTATGATATAATAATAGATCATTTCTTCTTTATATTACATTTCAGACCAACGCACTTTATAGGTAACTGTTAAGTCAATAAAATTAGATACCATTAATCAAGAATTTCTAAATTAATATGTTAATATCAATGTTGGAACTGGGAAAAAAAAATTGGTTTGGATGTGCTAACAGCAGAGAAAGTGAATGTATTTTCTTCCTCTAATCAAATGGAAGCTGCTTGTTTGAATACCAGAGGATGTACAATACAGCACTTCAGAAAAGGACACAAGACTTGGGAAAAAATCTTAGACTTGCAAAAGGCTCCTAGGAACAGCAGCCATCCCTAACTTTGTGACAGATATTTAGGAACAGCTCTGCTTCAGATCAGAGGTTCAGGTGAAGTGTAGAAAAATAATCCCACATTTCTTTCTTTCTTTAATGTTAGATGTTTTAATTGAATTTTTGAGATAATGTATTTAAATTTAGTGATTCTGACCTTTTGACTTTTGAATTCACCATTCCTCTTGCTTATACAGTGGATAGATGTATTACTACACTTGTGTATTGCTACTGCATATGCATATGCATTATTAAAAATTTTATGCAAATTTCATACTTCTGTTTTCACAAGACTATCTTTTATTGTTATTACATGTACATTAAAAAACATCTCTATGAGCTAAATGCATATCTTTGCCTGACAGTTTTACAGATGTTAGCAGTTTAGTGTATGATTCTAATTACTCTTTTGGGGAAAAATGCAATTCCTTATATAAAAATTTCTGGTACCAGTAACATAAGGGTACTATATTTTATTAAAATCATCTAGTGATATTAATAGAACATACAGAATTCAATTTCACATTCATTGATAGAATATACTGTGACTTGCCTGTATGCTATACTAGTCTTAAGGACCATTTTCACATTTTTAATATTGCTAAATTTTATTTCATTTAGATTATATGAATGGGTTTCTTTTAGAGTTATCATGATAAGTCTATTCTACACAGAGAAAAAGAACATATATTTGTCTGACCTAACAAAATTTATTTAGAAAAATACTGACATTTCTAAAGTGGTAAAAATTTGAGAGTGACATAATTTATTTTGTGATTCTTTTTTTTTTTAATTTTAAATTACTGATAAACATTTTATCAACAACTGAAGTTTGTTAAAACATAGAAGAACATATTTATTCATATTTTGACTTATTTTTGGAAAATTGATTTGTGTTTTATTTTCCTTACTATTTTTGTATCTGGATTTTGTGGGCACAGAAAAAGAACTATACCTTCTGTAGTCAGTTTTTGTATAGATACAAGAAAAGTTTCACGGTGCCCATAATGTTTCATATGCCCAGTCATAAATTTATAACTTCACTAAGTACTTAGGCCTCAAAGGTTAAACGGAGTGAGTCAGTACTAAGACATATTTGTAAGAGATAATACCTGAGGAACTAACGCACTGAAATATTTCCTTTCAATTTTAGGTTATATGTAATGAAATCAAGTGCTTGCATTTCTCCCAGTTCTTCAGAAAAGTTTTCTTCATTTGCCTAGATTTCTGCATGGCAAATTCTATTCAGTTTATTTAAATATTTAAATAAATGCTTGAACATTTACTAAAATACATCTTAGTTCTTATTCAGTTCAGAGAAATGTGAATCTTTCGTGAAAAGTACTCAGTATTTTATAATACAAAAACTTTAAAATATTATTATTTAATGATTATAAATATTATGTATTATATCAAAAAACATTAAAACTGATAACAGCATGCTCTGTTTGGTTTTTGTTTCTTTGTTTTGTGCTATGTTAGCTGTTAGCTGTGGTCACCCCGGTAGTCCTATTTATGGAAGAACAAGTGGAAATGGTTTCAACTTCAATGATGTTGTGACATTCTCATGTAATACTGGGTATGTTATGCAAGGACCAACCAAAGCACAGTGTCAGGCTAATAGGCAGTGGAGCCACCCACCTCCAATATGCAAAGGTAAGAATGCAAACATTTACAGATTTCAAACTTTTTTTGAAAATTAAAGTTGAAAAATAAACTGAAGGTAAAGGGATACTGTCAAGACCAAATGATACCTCTCTTACTAACAGACATCAAATTATTAAAGATGTTTCATGATTCTATGATTTTTCAGTTAGGTCTGTTCTACATTCAAGTTGCCAGGATAACTGTTGCAGAGAAACTTTCTTCTGTGTCTGTAGTTTGTAGTGATTTTCTTAAAATGGTTTCTACAAGTTTCTTAAACAAAATTATGCAGAGATAATTAAGAGCTTAAATCCTGAAATAATGTTCTCTGCATTTTAACTGACATAGTTTTAATAGCTGCATAAGAAAACATACTTTTTCTTCTCTTTTACATCTCCGTTAATCTGCCTGCTCATATTGACTTTTAAAATTTAATTCTAATTTGTTAGCATAATCCGTTTGGGTTTGTTCTCAACACTTCTGGATATTAGATTTAAAATTCTTTCACTGAAAATGAAAGAATATTATGAAATTATTTCTGCTTGAATTTTCATAAGGACTTTTAGAAAAGTTTTATCACCACTGTCCTTTTTAACTCTGTTGTTATGTGCTTTTCAAGTGTTTAATTGTTCTCATTTTGAGAAATGTAATTTTTGCTGTAACCTGCTAGCACATATGAAAAATTTGTATTAATTGTTTTTCAGCATCTTCCCAGCAGCTTCCATGGATTTTTATCTGTACACAGCCTAAGTCATGTTACATATTTATAGCAATTTGATTTACTACAGTTTCCGTCCAGTAGATGTTCTCTAGTTTCTTTTAATAACGTTGCCTTAAGTGATACTGCCAAATAGTTTAAATAACTTAAATTTCCAAGGACCTTTTTGATGATGATAAGTTATTATTTTTAAATTTTCAATACTAAACATGTACTGTGTATTAAGGGTACCTTATGAATCTCATTTTCAGTCTAGTTGCTATAAATCACCTCAGTGTTCTGGTATTGCAGAGTAATGTGTCAAACTGTCTGATATGATTTTTCCCCGTAGGGATCAGTAAATAAATTGATCAGATTATTCCTTGAAATTTTACACAGTCCCTGAAATCTTCTATAGGTTTTAGAACAAACTTTAAAAATAAAAAAGAACCAACTTTGTGTTGAACATTATTAGTGGTGTCTGTAATGTGCAGTGAAATTAATCCTAATTAATATGATTTTGTTCTATTTGCATTAAAGTTAAATTAAAAAATGAAAAGATGTTACCTTGAATGTTTGTAAACTGCCTGAAGTGCAGTACTATAGAAAAAGCTGCACTCCTTTGTGAAGGCTGAATTTGCAATCATTATATAAATTCAGCAGTACACTTGCTGTTAATACTGTCAACAACTTTGCTAGGTAGCTAGTTTCCTAGACAACTATTATAATAGTAGAAAACTATTTAAATGGTCAAAGCACCTTGTATTTTTTTTTTCAAGTGTTCACTACTCCAGATTTATTAATAAATAATTTTCATTACTTAAAGTGCATGCTCAATAATATGAAGATGAATGTTCAATTGTTATAAAACTGTTGTCTACAAAAATAAAAATGGATAGAAATATAGCTCAAATTTTCCTCCAGGAAAAAAAAAAAAAACCACACACATTTTTAACACTGTCCATCAATATAACTAAAAAAAATGATCATTTAATGTCAAAAAAGTCAAATCCAACCAGAAAGTTATTTCTATCCTTGAAAAACATATGTATTCTAGTCTTGCGGTACCAATATTTGAGAAGCACACAAGCAGACTCCAACATTTAGGATAGTTACTAGAGAGAAGTAGATGAGCCATAAAATAACTACATTGAGCGATGTAGGTAAGAAAAATGATCTTAAATTGCATCTGGCAATATCTTTATTTTCTTTTTAGATTGCAGTCCTTTTTGGCATAGTTGATACTTTTATGTACACACATTCATGCACATACGCAACCAGATATATTATATACATATTTACACACAGGTACATACACATGTATGCATATAAACATGCAATTGATTATAAGGATATAGGGATAGTAATTTTTACATCAACTGTAATTTTCTAGAGGAACTTTGAGTAGTTGGTGATGTGTTTACTTGACCAGAGGAGTCTATTGCATGGAAACTGTTAAAAAAATCTCCATGACCCCCAAAGTAAGTATTACACTCCACTCACCAGACAGCTATACATCACAAAAAAAGGAAAAAAAAAAAATCAATCTTCAGTGATTTTCAAACATATGAAACCTAAAGTAGTTGAGGACTCAAAAAACCCATCGATATTCTTAACCATGAAAGTATACTCCTATTTTTAAACTCACAGACACATTTGTTGGGATATTTCCCTGTTCTAAAAGAATCACCACAGTCTTACCTAACTGACCATGTGCCCTTTAGCTCAAAACTTCTGGCTCAAAGGTGCTCCATTATCAAAATGTTAGTACAGGAACAGAATTATATTTGCATGGCTGTGTGAATTAGACCAAAGGCACATCTAGCCCCATAACCTGTTTCCAGCTATAGGTGATAGTTTATGTGAAGTCAAGAGTATAAATTGATGTCCAGTCACTTCTAATGGAAAATACTTTTACAGCATCATCACACTCAGTGAATAAACATTTCCTTTTATTTGCTCTGAGTTTGGCATCTCCTGGTTTCATATCATCTTCCTAATTCAGTATCATTATACATAAAATCAGGGTAGAAACACATTGGAAGTTTCTCATACAAAGGATAGGACACCATTTAAGGACGATTTCAGTAGACTGTAGTTGTATGATTCTCAAGTCTGTGCTCTTCTTCTTTTTAGTGGTCAACTGTTCTGATCCTGGAATTCCTGCAAATTCTATAAGAGAAAGTAAAATTGAACATGGAAATTTCACATATGGGACAGTGGTATTTTATGACTGTAATCCTGGATATTTTTTATTTGGCTCTTCAGTTTTAATTTGTCAACCAAATGGCCACTGGGACAAACCTCTACCTGAATGCATTAGTAAGTAGATAATGTGTATGCTTCTGCAGAGAATGTAGAGTAGTATTATTTTATACAACATTTCCATCAGTCTCATGACAGCAATTAAAATAATCATATTTATATACATTTGTGTGAGTGCAGTAATGATAGTAAGTCTCAGTAGCAGCTGAAGTAGGCAGTTACAGAGTTATTTTATGTAGCAAATAACAAAGAAAACTTGGGAAATGCAGTAACCAAAACAAACATCTCTGAATGCTTCAACACAATGATCCCTGATAGCAGGGATAGAAGGTCAAAACATATCCATTGAATTTGCGAGCACATGGCCTCCATTGCCCACAAGCTATGATCACACTGAAACTTAAAAACTATAGTACCCAATTATTGACTTATGTCACTATAGTGCTTTCTGGACTTCTCTTGGGACAACAACAAGATCAGACTATCTATGGAGACAGTAAGCAAGTAGTAATGGCACTATAGAGCATCAAAATTATTCTCAGAATCATGTAGTCAGTTTACCACACTACCAGATGTTTCTGAACATCATAGTCATATGCAACCTATCTACTAAGGCAAGTGGATCTACACAAGGATGTTGTTTTTGTCGTGGCTTGTCATGAACAACTTTCTAACTACGGTGTAGATATAGCCACAGATGTTTCTGAGGGTTTTTAATTGGCTGGACAGCTAGTTTACCCAGTTCTCTACAAGTCTATGAAAAAGGTTTAGGTTTTAGATCAAAGTTTCTCTCTGAGAAAGACTGAAAGCTTTATTTCTAGAGATTAAAGGGAAAACAGCCTAAGGGTTCCTTATTCAGGAATCATGGAGCACTATTTGCAATATTGTAGATATTAGTTCTCAGTTTTACCTTTATTAGTCTACCTTAACTGAGATTTGTCCAGTTCTGCTATTCTCTCTCTAAAAAACCAAAAAAACCCCTTTATTTCCTATTACTGTTAAAACTTCTAGTTCTGGAAGTTGTCTCTTTCTTTGATGGGATTAATAGCTTGGTTGCCAGTCACAGTTAAACTTATAACAAAGAATCTAAGAGTTTCTCATTAAATTTTAAGGTAACATTACCATTTCCGAAAGATAAATACTTAATAGTAACATATCTCCAAACAGGAAGAAATTCTAAAGGTAAAGGTACAAAGATTTCTTTCTACTTTTGTATTTTTATCTCTTAGTCTTCTTTCAAAATTGTCACAAGTAATTTAATAATACAGATTTTACTTTTCTTTTAAGCTGACCTTTGGGAGTAAGTATGCTATATGTACTTTTGAAAGGGCATCCTCAGCTTTATTTGTGTCATTTATATAGAGAGGTAAATGAATTCTAACCTAGGCACTATCCATGATATTTTGTAATCATAAAACTTACCAAAACTTATTTTGATGCAGCTACTAAATATTTTTTTATCAGTGCCTTTCATCTTCTGGAGTGTTTCACAAATTGTGTTCATTTTGGACAGATGTAGGGCAGTCATTTAGTAACCTGCTCATTTTTCCACTGTAAGAACAATGGAAAAGAAGTGGATGTTTTTCTTTGACCCAGGTTGTACTATTTTTTGACCTAGCTGGATTTCAATCTCTCTCTAACTAGTCACAAAGAACACACCTTTTTTTTTTAAATATTGCTAGAGTAATGAAGAAGAAACACGGTAACAGAGGAAAAGCTGTTCACCTGTAAAGTGACTCAATTCCTTTGAAATGTGTTGTAGCTAGAGTACTTCTAGGTAGTACAAATCCTGTAAGAGGCAGAATTCAGTGTTGGCCTGGATCATAATGACATTTCATCTGTCCCTTAGACTTTCAGGAGCATATGCTACTTAGGCGCGTGTTGCTAGTAAAATACTTTAAATTTGAAATAAACTCAAAATGAAAGATATGTTTGGATAATATACCACAAAGGATTCCAGTGACCATATCAGATTTTTCTGTACTGCAAAGTATTCTCAATTTAGTTCTGACAGACATGCTCTGATTTGTTATTTTTAAACTACTGAGATGTGAGTACACACAATCCACACCTTCCAAGCTTGAAATCCAAATAATGTAGACTAGTTTTTTTGCTGGTGTCTATGCCATTCTCCCAATGATTCTATTGCAGCACCTTGTCCTGACATTTATTCCCTCACAACATGATATATACAGCCATTCCCAGCTGTCAGATAGAATGATAAGAATTGTTGACAACTATAGAGATTAAAGAAACTTCAACTGTGCTTTTTAATTCAGTACTCAAGAACTTGGGTATAACATTTGTAAATTTAACTGAACATTTGTAAAATTAATCAGGCTTTAAACTAATAATGCTGTACTTTTACTGATAGGCCATCACATTTAACCAGAGGATGTGATTTTTTCTTATTTCTGTTTTTCCAGAATGTTATATATCTCATCCATAATCAGTATTAGCTGTTTTATTTATTGGGATTTTTCAGGGAAAAGAAATAGCGAGTGAAATGTCACACTGGAAAAATAATTATTTTCATAGGTTTCAGAATTTATCTTTTTTTTTTTTTTTTTAAAGGAAACTGAAGTTTCAGTGTGACAGAACTTAATTGCTAATTGTCTATTATGATGAAAAAATATAATTTGACCTCATGTTTTTACATACTCTGAAGGAGATTAATAGTATTATTCTATCTTATTTTTCTTCTTCCTTTATTATTTTTTCTTTAAATGTGAATCAAAACTTAATGTAAAATTAAATTTGCACAGCTATAGAAAGGTACTGTGCAGGTATGTGATGGAACAGGACTAGATCAGCTAACATATCTTTAAGGATGCTTTCCATAGAGCACAAGAACTCTTGTTCCCAGGTATAAGAAATCAGGAAATGAAGGCAAGAGACCTGCATGGCTGAGTCAAGACCTGCTGGTCAAACTAAAGGGCAAAAAGGAAATGCATAGGCAGTGGAAGCAGGGACAGGTATCCTGGGAAGAGTACAGGGACGCTGTCCAGTTGTGTAGGGATGGGGTCAGGAAGGCCAAGACACAGATGGAACTTAAATTGTCAAGGAATGCAAAGAATAATAATAAGGAATTATTATGACTACAGGAATGTCAGCCAGAAAAGGAAGGTCAAAGAAAGTATACCCCCACAATGAGCAAGACTAGCAAACTGGTAACAACAGAGGACGAGAAAGCTGAGGTACTCAACAATATTTTTGCCTTAGTCTTCACTGGCAACCTCTCTTCCCACACCTCTCAAGTGGATGGACCATAAGACAGGGACTGGGGGAGCAAAGTCCCTCCCACTGTAAGAGAAGATCAGGTTCATGACATGAGGAACCTGAACATACATAAGTCCATGGGACCTGATAAGATACATTCCAGAGTCCTGAAGGAATTGGCTGATATAGTTGACAAGCCACTCTCCATGATATTTGAAAAGACATGGCCGTCAGGTGAAGTACCTGGTGACTGTAAAAAGGAAACACTGCACCCATTTTTAAAAAAAGGTAGAAAAGAGAACCTTGGGAACTACTGACCTGTCAGACTCACCTCTGTGTCTGGAAAGATCATGGAACAGATCCTCCTAGAAGCTATGGAGAACAGAGAGATGATTCGAGACAGCCAACATGGCTTAACCAAGGGCAAGTCTTGCCTGACCAACTCTGACGGAGTGACTACATCAGTGGCCAAGGGAAGAGCTATGGATGTCATCTATCTGGACTTCTGTAAGGTCTTTGACATGGTGCCCCACAGCATCCTTCTCTCTAAACTGGAGAAATGTGGATTTGATGGGTGGACTGTTCAATGGATGAGGAATTGGTTGGATGGTCACATCCAGAGAGTAGTGGTCAACAGCTCAATGTTCAGATGGAGATTGGTGATGAGTGGTGTCTGTCAGGGATCCCTACTGGGACCCGTACTGTTTAATATATTCATCAATGACATAGTGGGATTGAGTGCTCCCTCGGCAAGTTTGTAGATGACATCAAGCTGAGTGGTGCAGTTAACACACCTGAGGGACAGGATGCCATCCAGAGGAACCTGGACAAGCTTGAGAAGTTGGCCCATGTGAACCTCGTGATGTTCAACAAGGCCAAGTGCAAGGTCCTACACCTGGGTGAGGGCAACCCCCAGTATCAATACAGGCTGGGGGATGAAGGGATTGAGAGCAGCTCTGCCAAGAAGGACTTGGGAGTACTGGTGGATGACAAACTGGACATGAGCCAGCAATGTGTGCTCGCAGCCCAGAAAGCCAACTGTATCCTGGGCTACATCAAAAGAAGTGTGGCCAGCAAGTCCAGGGACATAATTCTGCCTGTCACGTCCCACTCTCCTCTACTCCACTCTGGTGACAGTCCACCTGCAGTACTGCATCCAGCTCTGGAGTCCTCAGCACAGGAAAGACATGGACCTGTTGGAGCGGGTCCAGAGGAGGGCCACAAAAATGATCAGAGGGCTGTAACATCTCTCCTATGAAGAAAGGCTGAGGGACTTGGGGTTGTTCAGACTAGAGAAGGCTCCAGGGAGACATTATTGCAGCCTTTCAGCTGGGGCTTATAAGAAAAATGAGGACAAACTTTTTAGCAAACTTTTTGTGATAAGACAAGGGGTAATGGTTTTAAATTAAAAGAGGATAGATTGAGACTAGATATAAGAAAGAGGTTTTTTATAATGAGGGTGGTGAAATGCTGGAACAGGTTGCCCAGAGAGGTGGCAGATGCCTCATCCCTGGAAACATTCAAGGTCAGGTTAAATGGAGCTCTGAGCAATAGGATCTAGTTGAAGATGCTTATTGCAGGGGAGGGGGAGGGGGGGGGGGGTGGGGGGTGGACTAGATGACCTTTAAAGGTCCCTTCCAACACATACTATTCTATAATTCGATAACAGAGAGGCAGAAAGGAAGAAATTGATGGAAATAAAATGGAGGATAAATTAGCATTAGGAGATAAAAAAGAAGAAATATGATCAACTCTTCATATAAAATCCCCATCTGAGAACATGAATATCAAATTAAATTTTGTAGAATGCATAATCAAGTTAAGGATAGCATTACAGGTGGTATAATTTCCTAAATCAGTTATTAGGAATCCAGGACTTTTAGACATAAGTGTAAACAAAAAAGAGAAGTGTGTATAGGAAAGCCCAGAACTGAATGTTGTAAGGTACCAGTATGAAATTAACTTTTCTTCTATGACAACATCTGAAAGGGCCAAAAGAATCAATCAAGAAAAATATAGATAATAAAAACACTCTGAAAAAATGTGAATGTTTTTCTCAAGAAGAAACAGTTTCATTTAACTGAAGCCTGCAAGACCAACATGCTTTTTGATTAACAGTGTTCTAAGCCTTCTGTACAATCATATTTACTTAGAAGTAATCGATTAAGCAAATAGCATGCTAACAACAAGTGCCCAGTTTGTAAAGCTGACAATTTCCATTTTACTTGAAGTCCTTCAAGCCTACAAAACGTTCACAGGGGTCAGTGGCACGAGGTAGGAATTGAACTCAATCAAATACCACATTCCTTAATCCTTTGTGGGGTTGTCAGGAAGGTTCTGCACCTTGCAAGTTGGACCCCTAAGAGAACACGTGTCACTTAACACAGATCAGTATATGTATAAAGGCAAAGCTCTAAGACCAAGAATAATCATTAGAGGAAGATGAATCATCACACATGACTTCGGTCATATATTGTATTGTACAACCATTGCACTGTTGTATACACCTGAAGTGGTAGGGAGTTGAATACATCCTCAGCCCTGATCAGGCTTCTGATCTGGCTTTTTTTTGATAAAAAAATCCTGCTGAAAATATTATGATATTGAAGATGATGAAGTACTGATAAAAACTATATTTTTAGGATTTAAGGGACTGTTTTACTACTCTGGTATTAGCAGCTATAATTCACGGGTTTCATGATGCATAAATACAAATATCTTTGGCCGAGATATGCCACGTGCCATGGACAGGTGTAACGTAAAAAGAAATCAAACATGCAAGGCTAGATTCCTTCTATGAACAGACTCAATTTGGTTTATGAATTTTAACTGTGCATTTCCTGAACTTGATATATTCAGCTTGCTTTTAAATTAACTTCTTGCTCTGAATTATTAAAAGTTTTTTCTATATTAATTCCACATGTGAGGGAGTTTCTTTTGACCATTTTTGATATGTGCTCTTAATCTTAAAAGACAGACTAGCTATTTCTTTTCAACAGAGAACTTTGTTTCCATTACATACATTGTCCATGTAGGTAATGTGCTCCATAATGATGCATAAGAACTTCTGTCATTTTGCTTTAGTCTTATAGAATAGCAAGCTTCCTGTTGATCTAGCCAAGGTAGCTTCACTGTAACTTTATACAACTTTCCAGAAGATAGGAGGCTGATGAAATTATTTCAGTGGTATTATCCTGATTTTAGATCAGGTTTCTATCATTTAGCCTGTTTTTTTTTTTTAATTCCTAAAACTATGACTGGTTTTGATCATGAATAACAAGAGACACTTATCACAATTTTCTGTATAAGAGGCAACTGCAAGACAAAAGATATCATGCTAAACTGTCCTATTTTCTTTCCTGAGTTTATGTACTTCATGACATTTGAGCCAGTTAGCAAAATTAGGTGTGTATAAGCTAAGTTGGATACCCTTATGTGCAATCTGTAAGTGGAAATCACAAAAAATATCAAGACTAAGACTACTAAAAATTAACAACAGTATGAAAATAACTAGCAATTACTGATAAAAATTTACTCAATAAACAACTGATAGGGAGTTTATCTATGACCATTTCTAAGATTGGGATTCTATAGAAATTCCCTCCAGTCCCTGTGCAATTAACAGCAATGGATGATGCCTAGGAATATTAAAAATTAAAAATATGTAAACAAATATTTTATTTATGCAATCCAATAATTTATGTAATCAAAATCATGAATATGAAATTAGCATTAAAGTTCATAGCAAAATTTAGCAAAAATTGTCTTGTTTATAAACCTAATAAATTTCATGACTGATGATTTGGGACCAGTGGGTGAGGGATGAAGGTCTGCATATTCTCTACCTCAGCAGTGACTCTCGCAGATACTGTATTCCTGTATTTTTTTCTCTGAAGAATACGTGCATGAGTGTGTGTGTGTGTGTGCGCGCATGTTCATGCCATAAAGATCAGCTTAGTGAATGAGTGTCTCTGAACGTCAATATCTTTATCTAAAATACCTTTTCGACATCTGTAAACATTTGTTTCACAGCTTTTGGTCTGCAATATATTTTGCATTTCTAATCACACAATGTGCTCCCATTCCCCAAACCCTAAGAAGGTCAGCCTCTTCACAAAGTGTATGTATGGAGTTATGAAAATGATAACTACAAACTGTTTGATCAGTGATAATAACCTTTTTTTATCTCCAATAATTATGCATTGTAGTGATTGACTGTGGCCATCCTGGCGTTCCTCCTAACGCGGTCCTGTCTGGAGATAAATATACGTTTGGGTCTACTGTTCATTATACCTGCACAGGTAGACGATCACTGCTAGGGCAGTCATCTCGTACATGTCAGTTGAATGGACACTGGAGTGGATCCCTTCCTCATTGCTCAGGTAATATTTTTGAATTAAGGAGTGTGCCCTGAAGTTGTTTTGAATTTACTTTGATTTTATTGGAAGTCCATTTTAAAATCTGTAAAATCATGTATAAAATTGAAGTATCACAGAATCACCTAGGTTGTAAAAGACCTTAAAGATGATGTAGTCCAACCCTTAATCTAACATGGACCGTTCTCAAATACACCATACCCCTCAGTGCTATGTCAACCCGACTCTTAAACACCTCCAGGGATGGGGACTCCACCACCTCCCTGGGCAGCCCATTCCAATACCTAACAACCCGTTCTGGAAAGAAATGTTTCCTAATATCTAGTCTAAACCTTCCCTGGTGCAACTTGAGGCCATTCCCTCTTGTCCTATCGGTTGTTACTTGGTTAAAGAGACTCATCCCCAGCTCTCTGCAACCTCCTTTCAGAGGGCGATGAGGTCTCACCTCAGCCTCCTCTTCTCCAGACTAAACAACCCCAGTTCCCTCAGCCGCTCCTCGTACGACATGTGCTCCAGACCCTTCACCAGCTTTGTTGCCCTTCTTTGGACATGCTCAAGTAATTCAATGTCCTTTTTGTAGTGAGGGGCCAAAAGCTAAACACACTAATTGAGCTGTGGCCTCACCAGTGCCGCGTAGAGGGGTAAGATCACTTCCCTGTCTCTGCTGAGCATGCTATTTCTGATACAAGCCAGGACGCCATTGGCCTTCTTGGCCACCTGGGCACACTGCTGGCTCCTGTTCAGCCAGCTGTCAATCAACACCCCCAGGTCCCTCTCTGACTGGCAGCTCTCCCCAAGCCTGTAGCGCTGCTGGGGGTTGTTGTGACCCAAGTGCAGCAGCCGGCATTTGGCCTCATTGAAACTCCTACAGTTGGCCTTAGCCCATAGCTCCAGCCTGTCCAGGTCTCTCTGCAGAGCCTCCCTACCCTCGAGCAGATCAACACTCCCACTCAACTTGGGGTCATCTGCTAACTTACTGAGGGTGCACTTTATTCCCTCGTCTAGATTATCAATAAAGATGTTAAACAGGAGTAAACCCAAAACCGAGCCCTGGGGGACACCACTCGTGACCGGCCAACAACTGGATTTAACTCCATTCACCACAACTCTTTGGGCCCGGCCATCCAGCCAGTCTTTTACCCAGTGAAGTGTGTGCCCATCCAAGCCGTGAGCAGCCAGTTTTGCCAGGAGAATGCTGTGGGAAACGGTGTCAAAGGCCTTACTAAAGTCAAGGTAGACAACGTCCACAGCCTTTCCCTCATCCAATAAGCAGGTCGCCCTGTCGTAGAAGGAGATCAGGTTTGTCAAGCAGGACCTGCCTTTCATAAACCCATGCTGACTGGGCCTGATCATCTGGTTGTCCTGCATATGTTTATGATGGTACTCAGGATGATCTGCGCCATCAGCTTCCCGGGCACTGAGGTCAAGCTGACAGGCCTGTAATTTCCCGGATCATCCTTCCAAACCTTCTTATATATGGGCATCACATTGGCCGATTTCCAATCTGTCGGGACATCCCCGGTCAGCCAGGACCGCTGGTAAATGATGGAAAGCGTCTTGGCGAGCACCCCAGCCAGCTCCTTCAACACCCTCGGGTGTTTCCCATCCGGTCCCATAGATTTGTGTATGTCTGTGTGATGCAGTAGGTCACTGACTGTCTCCTCCTGGATTGTGGGGGCGTCGTTCTCCCAGTCTCTGTCTTCTGGCTGAGGAGGCTGGTTTCCCTCAGTACAACTAGTCTTCTTATTAAAGACTGAGACAAAGCCTTTTCCTCATCACATGTTACCATGTTTCCTCCTGCGTCTAGCAGGGGATGGAGGCTCTCCCTGGTCTTTCTTTTGCTGCTGACATAGAAACATTTCTTGTTGTCCTTGATTGCTGAAGCCAGATTAATTTCCAGCTGGGCTTTAGACCTCCTGATTTCCACCCTGCATAGCCTCACAGCATCTTTGTAATCATTGTGAGTGGCTAGCCCCTTCTTCCAAAGGCCGTAAACTCTCCTTTTCTCCCTGAGTTGCAGCCAAAGCTTCTTGTTCAGCCAGGGTGGCCAGTACTATCTCTGCAGAAAAAAAGTAAAACCAAAATAAGCATAAACTATGAACAAGAAAATAGTTTGGGAGAAGCAGGCTTTCTCAGTGACATTTAAATGAATAGGAAATTGCACATTTAATAAAATGTTAAAGGAGTCAGTTTGTTTTGAAAATACTTTCTATGTGACTTCTGGACAGAGTATTAATTTTGACGGGGAAACCTTGCATCATCTCTTCATGATGGTGGGTTAATTTATTTTTTTTTAAACTTGAAAAATATCTACTGACTTAATGACACCTCCCATAATTATTAATTGTATAATACATCCACCTTTATAATAAGGCCGTGGGCTCCACATAATTTCACGATAGGATTCTTGGTATTTGAGGAAACACCATCTAATCCTTTTAATAGATTAGTCCTCACTGAAGTTGAGATTTTTTTTCTGAACAACTTAATGCTTAGGAATGTTCTGTTTCATAACTTCAGATTGATTCACTTTAACAGCAGTGATCAAGTGAAAAACGGAAATCCAAGTCACACATTAATTTGGGATTTGGCTAAATCCCACTTCTTATCTTAAAATATGTAAACACAGATTGTGATAGATGTTAATCATGTTATCAGTTTAAGTCTCAATAAATACTTGTAGGAGGTTCTTTCTTGTCATCCTCATATTTCTATTATATAGTTTAAACAGATCAGTGGGGCACTGGACCTCATTCAGACCTCTGTAATTCAGAGTACATAGGTATCTTCAAAGGCAGAAAATAGCAAGAAAACAAGTGACACATTTTTTCTTGGATTACAGCTATGCCAAAACAAGAGGTGAAAAATAACTGATATGCAAATCTGACAGTACTGTTCTACCAGTTTCACATTAAAAATCCAACGTTCTTTACAGCATTAGTAAATCATAGAATGGTATGGGCAAGATAGGACCTTTAAAAATCATCTAGCTCAACCCCCCAGCAATGGTAGGAACACCTTCCACTAGAATCATAGATAGAATCATAGAATCACAGAATGGGTTGGGTTGGAAGGGACCTCCAAAGATCATCTAGTCCAACATCCTCACAATGAACAGCGACATCTTTAACTAGATCAGGTTACTCAAAGCTCCGTTCAACCTGACCTTGAACAATTCCAGGGATGGGGTCATCCAGAACTTCTCTTGGCAACCTGTTCCAGTGTCTCACCACACTCATAGTAAAAAAGTGTCTTCCTTATGTCCAGTCTAGACCTACCCTCTTTCAGTTTAAAGTTGCTGCCCCTTGTCCTATCATCACAAGCCTCAATAAAAAGTTTCTCTCCATCTTTATATATTGAAAGGCTGCAATAAGGTCTTGCCAGAACCTTCCCTTCTCCAGGCTGAAAAGTCTCAACTCTCTCAGCTTTTTTGCATAGCAGAGGTGTTCCAGGCCTCTGATCATTTTTGTGACCTTCCTCTGGACCTGTTCTAACAGGTCCATGTCCTTCTTGTACTGGGGACCCCAGAACTGTATACAGTACTCCAGGTGGGGTCTTACATATTCCAATCCTTATTTTCACTCCTGCCTTCAGCTCTTTATTATATTCAGGTATAAAGTGATTATGTCAGGTACAGTTTCAGAATACGCTTTTTTTTTTTTACAGCCCATGGCACAGAAATGGTTAAAAAATAAGAGAAAATCTTAAAATAGTGTTTCATGGTTAAAATCTTGCACTAAATTCCAAAAGGTTGGAAGAATTTTTCAGTATCTGAGCTTTCCACTACACACTTTTAGGGAGTGCTTGCAGACAAGGACAATCTAAATCTTATTATCTTGCTCTGTGAGTCCCTCCTATTTCAATAATCTGCTATTACAACCTAAAATGTGACAGAAACTAGAAAATGTGAACACCTAGTTCAATCCCTTAACTTTCTATCAATAAAATCAGAGGGAAATTTGCAAGAATGGGAAAAAATATCATGTTCTTATAACCTGTGATGTTTAGACCTATGCACCAGAAATCAAAGCTGAACGTAAAATAATATTACTTAATGATATACTTATGTGAATTACAAATTCAAACTAGGTTAATAAAAACATGTTTTACAGCTAGTATGCATAAATATTATTGTGGGGAAAAAGAATCCTCTTTAGATAAAATCTAAGGCTATTTACTGTAGTTTTCATAATCTTCATAAGCAAAAAAATACCCTAATTTGTGAATTAAATAAAGACATAGACAAAAATATAAAGTAATACAAATAGGAAGCCTGAGAATGTACATGAAAATATCAAAGAAACCTTACTGAAAATAAGACTATTCTATAATCATCCTGCTATTAAATTAAATCAGTGTTCAGATATTTTGGGATAAGCATTTGTAAGTGAGGTACCTGAAAATCCTTTATTTTCTAATGATGATTTTTATACCCATAGCCTTGATAACTTGATTTCTTCATTTTTAATGCATATTTAAGCCTCAAACTTTGTATTTTTTGGTTGATGATATTAATAATAAATGATAAAGAATGTCTGACTGACAAAATATACAGCATACTTGTCTTTTTCATATATGGAGAAGAATTCACACAGTAAATGCTGGGTCAGCTACCGTAAGGTAACCAAATTTTGTCATATCATCCCTAAGACAGTTTCCTTTTTGTCACATGGCACTTTATGTTTTACATTCTAGAGCTAGAAGGAGTTGGCATGTCCCATTGATATATATTTGCATCCAGAAACATAGTTTTCAGTAATTATGTGTATCAGCTGAAGTCAGAAATTTGGAGCAACTTAGAATTCCTTATAAGTGCAGCAAAGGTTGTATACTTACTTAAGGGGTCTAAATAGCCTCCTTCTCATTAAGATTAAATGCCAGCTGAGAATTTGTTACACATGTAGGTGAAGGATGGCTCGTAAATGACTGTGAAAATCACTTAGTTGAATCTCTGCATGAAGTAATGAAAATATGTTCTGTTATGATATCATTGATTATATCACTGTCACTTCCTGATGTGATTAGTCATTTAGAAAAATTATTTCTGTAACCTTCAATCAAAAGAGCTGGTGGTTAACCTCCCTAAGATTAAAAGAGTAATAATTCACAGTAATAATTAGGCATTAGGAAAGAACACATGATTTCATTTACAAGAGGAATATGTAATCTATACTTGTCATAGCAAAAACCCTATTTTCATTTTTTCATCATAAAATTATTTTAGGCATAATGCCAAGTATCTTGCAAAAAACTGAGCAGTTATTGTAGAGACTTTACAAGAATAGAATAATGAATATCCCCTGTCCAAAATTCTTCATAGTCTAAATAAATAATATTGGAAATAAGATATGGATGCCCAAAATAACAAAAAATATCTTGATCTAGGACATTTTTTTAATTATCATAAAAATATCTAGCAGACTATTTTCAAACTAGAAAGAAGTTGAGTCACCTAAGCAGCTTGCACAGTAAGTATTTTGAAAGCTTATAAAAGTCTTTTACTTACTATAATTTGGAACTATTTACAATTTTTCTTAAACAGGGCTAGTAAGCTGCTTTACTGATCTGTGTCACATAAAGAAATGGGTAAACAGAGAAGACCCTAAACTTCTGAGTCTGTGATTTTGAACCAGTCAGCCAGCTCTTACATTCACTTGAGTTATTTTGTTATTTCTGAAAGCATTAAAATCCATAAGACAATGTACTTTTTGCACATACATGCTATAAAAGTTCACAACATAATAGCCGTGATTACATTAGTTTCCTTGATTATTCTCAAATTAAAGGTGTCAGTTTAAGCTTGGTTAACTTGAGTAATAAAACTGGCTCCTAAATTAGTGAGAGTGGTTGACAGTTAGCCTACTTTGTCAGGTGCTTCAGGAAAGGGTTGGGTAGGAAGTATGAGCTGCCAGATTTGTTCTCATTTGCATTTCCAGGAAAAGTTCTACACTTTTCTTTGACTCTCCAGATGTGCCTTCAGAACGAGACTCCCTAGCTTCATTCACTTTTCCCACAAGCCTATAGGAGTTGTGCAGATCAGCTCCTGTGAGGTGCTTAGTTATATTGTTTTTCCATTAATTTGTGGAAGAGAAGGAAGCATGGCTCATATGAAATGAAATAAAAAGTAGGAAGCATGACATACAACACTGCAGGTTGGTGCATGAGCTACCTTCATAAGTGACAAAAATATGGTCAGCTTCTTGAGCATATCAGACTAAATCAAGTATTTGCTCATACACCATAATTTTCAAAGCAAAGAAAGTTAGTTCTACTCTTCTTCCTTTCATTATTCAGTTCTGTACATGCATTTGTTAATAAAGAGATGTCTCCAACCAGTCACTCCAACAGTATAGTTTACACACATACACTGCCAAGCAAGACAAATGAAGCTCTGCTTTTCTCTGCATCTACAAGTTCAGGGTCCTAACTTACCACAGAACTCCTAGATAATGAGTTTGTCAGTTCTGGTCTTCTGGGTACTTGGAGCAGACAGCTTTGTTTACTACTTCTATGTAAGAACTTCTCTGATTACTACTATTTAAGCTTAGATAAATACCAGAAATGTATGGCTGTTCTACAGAAAGCATTCTTTATGCAATTTGTACAAATCTTTTAATATAATTGTCTTTAATGGAAAGCTATAATATGACATTGTTCAGTAGTTGAATTAAAGCTTTCTAGCTGATTCTTAAAATATTTCTTCTTTATTTACATTAGTGTAACTAAGTACAAAATAATGCAGATATGGTCTCAAAAATATTATCATGTTTGAATTATTTTTTGTATAGAAGACTGTTCAGTTTGTTTGAAAGTTGTTACTGAAAACTGTAAGCTGAGTATCTATGGATGAAAACCTGAACAGTGCAGCTACAGGAATTCTAGAATTGAACTCTTCTGTGCTGAAACTCAGTAATACAATATAACTTCATCTCTGATTACATAGAAAACTAGTTTAAACACCTTAAAAAGATAAACCAGCAGATCCTAAGTACATATTAGAAGATTTAAACAACTGATCTGCTGTGCAAATACAGTGTTACCTACAGCTTCCTAAACGTTCTCACCATAAATGAAGATTCTGGTGTTTAATCTTAGATATTTTATTTTTATTATTATTACTATATTAATTATTTTAACATTAATATACAACAGATGGTAGAAAACATTAACCCTCTATCTTAGAATTTGCTTAAACATTTCTAACTGAGGGAGATTTTAGCTATCCAGCAGTCTTGAAGTGAACTTTCAACATTTCTATAAATCAGGGAAATGCGTGTCAGATGTACATAAAATTGTTGAGTAGAGCTTTCATTCAATGGTAAAACTGTTACAACTCTAATGATATCATAAAACTAGGAAGTATTTTATGAACACTTGTTACAGGCAAACAAGAAAATTATCTTTATGAACAGGACCTTAGTTTTCCTCAAAATTCCTTACTTTAAATTAAAAACGACCAAGGTTTTGTGGCTTTCTTTTTTTTCCCCTATTCTTGTTTGATGATTCTGTTACCAAAAGTTTAGCATGGTCTGTTATGTATTTATATAAAATAAGTAAAAAGAAATTATTTGAGAATCAAGAAATTTTGTATTTACAGGGACTCACACCCTCTGAGATATATGGGTTTTTTTCCTAAAAACATATATATGAATTTATTTATAAGTACATAGAAACATGTATTTTAAATGCAGTATCATAGCATAATAATATTCATTGGCTATTCTAACCTTTACACTCTAAATTCTAGGTGATACAGCTGGTTCTTGTGGTGATCCAGGTATCCCAGGTCATGGGTCTAGAGAAGAAAACAATTTTAAAATTAAAAGCACCGTACATTTCAGCTGTGATATTGGATATATCCTCCATGGCTCAGAAGAAAGGACATGTATGGCAAATGGGAGCTGGACAGGAAGACAACCTGAGTGTAAAGGTAAATCACAGATGATCCACCCTATTTTTAAACTGTTTTGTTAAAAACGTGTGGAGATTTGAACTCAGCTGGCAGCCAGGCGCCACATGCCCAGCCGTTCACCTCCCCCTCCCCCCTCTGGTGAAATAGGGGAGGGACAAAAGAAGAGAATTCGTGGGTTGAATAAAAAGAAAGAATTTACTAAATATAACAAGAGAACAACAGTAACAATAGTGAGTTCAAAAAGAAAACGGGTAAAATACAGCAGTGGCTTACCGAGCGCGACGACTAACCCCCGCCCCCCCCCCCGCAACAATACTGCCCGACTAGCAGATGGCGTGCGTGAGAGAGCGAGAGAGCATGCGCGAGCCCCAGAGAGAGCCCGCCCACCTGGGGCATTGCATCACATGGTATGAAATACTCCAATGAAAATTAACTCTATCCTGGTCGAAACCAGGACAAAATGTTAATCAGAAAACCAATTTTACATTGCTAGTTTTGTGTTGTGAATGGTATACAGTTGATTTTGGACTGGCCATTACATTTTTTGAAATAAGTATTTACGCCATAACAATGGCTTAACATCAGGGGACAAATCTGAAAACAGTTCCTGGCACCCATGATACTACATGTTTTTAAAGTTTTGAGAAAAAAAAGTATACCAAACTGTTTATTTCTTCTCAGTTTTGTGTCAGCATCAACTATATGTGTTATCCAGTACAAAAAAAATAAACAGAAAAGAAAATACATAAGGCCTCTAGACCTCAATTTTTGCTGAAATATTTTTTTCCCTTAAAAATTTCACCATCACCTGATCTTTAATTGCAAACATTATACATCTGAATTTCAGAGAAAAGAGTTGAGTTTTAGGAAAATGTCAATGTCAGGATTTCATTAGATATATCTATGTCATGAATGATTGGCTTAAAAATTTTATTTACTAATACTGTTGACATTATCTTTCAATAGAAAAAGAATGCTGAAACAAGTTTATTTGAAAAAATTATTCTAGAAATTTCAAGCTAGATGTATTATTATAAAAGAAAGTTCTAACAGGATATTTATGGATATTTATTACCTTAATTATCTTAATTCAAAAATAGGAAATAATTCACAACACTCTTCTTCGAAGAAAAGCTTTGAGAACCTGTACACTTATTTTCCACTTTATCACTGTTGACTGCATTATCTGTATGAAATAGCAATCTCATTTAAAAAACTTATTTCACAAGCTGGTTTTCTAATACCCTTTCTGCCAAATGATTGCCATCTGGGCACAATGTAAATATATATATCTGTGTGTATATTGGTATCTGAAGGGATATGCTTAGCCCAACTGAACTTTCTGCTGTTCTTTGATCTTACCTGTTAGAAATTAACTGCCATTATCACATTTTAAGATACTTTTGGTGATTTTCTTCCCCCAGAAGACTCTTGAAATGATGGCTCTGTTTCACAGATATATATAGGTGTGTGTAATGCATACACAGATATATTGTTCTAGTTTAGGTCATATAGATTAGATGTATATATATAATCACGTAAGAAAGACACATTCAAATTCCAAAGTTGAGTGTTGAAGAACTGGGAAACATAAGGCTTACAGCTGCCTATGAAATAATAGCTTTACTTTATCCTGTGCTTTGAATTAGGTAGGAAACATACTTTGGTGATGCCATAAATGCATACATACTATAGATTCAAATGAAATCTATAATGATAATTGTAGTTCAAATTAAATCTACAATGATAATTGTAGATCAGGCATTTTCTTATAATTGGGAGTTTGTCTTTACAGCTAAACTAGTTTTCCTTTCGTGCAGATTTTAAAGTTAAATTCATAGGCTATGTTTCCCTACACACAAAAGGATAAAAACAATTAATGCAAACAGCTATTTACTGTACAAAATGATTTATGAGTAGGTGGTGAAACTTACATTTGTCAGGACAACAGCATGGATTTCTACCACATAACACTGCTGGCAGCAGGACTGTCCTTAGACATTACTATTTCAAAAATCATCTTTACTACATTTTCAAAATATTTAACGTTTTGCTTTACAGCTGTGCAGTGTGGTAATCCAGGAACAACTGCTAATGGAAAAGTATTTCGTATTGATGGAACTACATTTTCTAATTCAGTAATTTATTCATGCATGGAAGGATACATACTTTCTGGATCATCTGTAAGACAGTGCACTGCCAATGGAACATGGTCTGGATCCTTGCCAAACTGCACAAGTAAGACACATCTCTAATGAAAAATCTTTGGGTTTATCTCCTCTGAAAGATATTAAAGTAAAATATAGAGGTTGGATGCAAATAGATTAAGTCTTCAGCTTTTTCTTGCACTACTTCATACATAATTTTGTACATTAAATACTTTTAAAAAGTATAGCACTATGACAAGATGAAGAATATGGGTTTTTTAAGACAGACAGTATAGTAAAATGCATAAACTGCTGTTACAGTTTAACAGAGTTGTATGGTTACATGATCTACCTACTTTAATTATTTCCTGGTATATATTTTTAATCTTGTTTATGTTTTGTGATATGTCATATTCAGACATTATTCATTTAATTGCTTTTCTTCATCATGAAAAGTTAGCAGTATAATATTCTGGTCTTCCAGAGGGCAGAAAATAAAAACCTTGAAATAAATGCTTGAGAATTCTTTTTGTAGTGACTCTGAGGTGAAAACTGTTGTCATGCTCTCACATAACAGCTTCTGGTTGGCCTCTTCATTAACCTTATATTTGCTTTGGTTACTCAGCAAACAGAAGCCATTTCAGCTTCTCTCACATTCGTAATAAGCATTTTGCAACAATAAGCATCAAGCCCATCTGTTCCTGCTTTATTACATGTCCTAGTTCATATTTTAGTAACAATTATGAAAATTTTATATGTATATGATACATGAGACTGCCTATCATTTTGAGGAAACATATCCTTATAGAGGTATAGCAAACTGTTGCTTAAATTTTGAACTAGTACCCTACTTTTTGTAGAGTTGGCTACTTTACACACTTATAGCAACCCAAATAGAGACCAAAAGTAAGATGATAAAGAAAACTTGTCCTTCTTGTGTTGTTTTTAAATCCATCTATCAAACCTGTGACAGAGCCCAATGTTTTTGTTTATATATTATTTTCAAAGTTATAATGAGAACCAAATTAATAGTACCAAGGGTAAAAGTCTTTTGTGACAATAACTGCATCTGTATTTTTTTCTTGTATTTTAGAATGACATTTAGCTGAAGTACATGCTAGAACAGTCCTCAAAAAACACTACTCAGGCAGAAGCTTGGGATTTTTGCTTAAAACATAGAAAAATGCCTTAACAGAGAAAGTATGCTAATAAAACAAAGAGAGGCATTGTGAAGATTATATGAAATTAAAAAAAATATTCTTGATTTACTTAATATATAAGAATTTTAACTTTGTTATACAGTAAATCTAATGACATTCCTAATACACAGTTCTCTCTTTGTTACGATTGCACATGTAAAAAGTATATCCCCTTATATGTTTATTTCAGTGATAGTGTTATTTAGGGGGTTTTAGTTTGTTGTGTATCCCCTGGAGTGGTCAGAATATGAAAAGAACAATTGAATGAAAATCTTACCAAAAAAGGTACAAACTCTGAGAATCTCAGCCTGAGTCATTTCTGCCCTTTTGAACATTGCTGACTATTAACGAACTCCTAAAGGGGGGCAAAAGTGCTACTAAGTGATACAACTTGCATGTAAATTGATACAGGTACTAGCAGCATCTCTAAAACACCCAGAAATGGAGATCCATTTTACAGCACTACAGAATGGCTGAGATCAGCAGTCACCTCTGGAGATTGCTTAGTCCAACCCCTCTGCTCATGGCAGGATCAGCTAGAGCAGGTTGCTCAGAGCTGTGTCCAATCCATGTCCCTTTCTACAGACCTTTCACTTTATAGTTCCCTAGCACATATAAATATAAAATAAAAAATATATTAAACTTCACCATAGTTAACTTGCTATGTCTTATGACAAAATATCAATTTTAAATCGCTAACAGATAATTAACAAGAGTTAATGGACAATATTAGCTAAATAGCTAGTTAACAGATCATGAGCTAACAATCCCCTCTCTTTCTCCTGCCAGTTTTATCTCCAGGTCTATAAAAAATGCCTGAAGATTATCTATTGTAAGGGAAAAAAATTTCTCATAATGATTTCAATGTGTATCCAAAGCAGTAGAATTGGCAGTGCCAGCAGACTTTGTTGACAGGGCAGGTTTTATTTAATTTTATTCCTAACTGTGCCTACCATTCTGTTCTGGTTTAACCCCAGTAGGCAGCAAAACATCACACAGATGCTCACTCACTCACTCCCCCCCAGTGGTATGGGGGAGACAATTGGAAGGGTAAAAGTGCAAAAACTTGAGGGTTGTGTTAAAAACAATCTAGTAGGTGAAACAAAAGCCATGCATGCAAGCAAAGCAAGTAAGGGATTCATTCACTACTTCCCATCAGCAGGCAGGCGTTTAGCCATCTCCAGGAAAGCAGGGCTTCATCGTACATAGTGGTTTCTTGGGAAGGCAAACACCCTAACTCTGAATGTCCCCCCCTTCTGCAGCTTTTACTGCTGAGCATGATGTCATATGGTATGGAATATCCCTTTGGTCAGTTGGGGTCAGCTGTCCCAGCTGTGTCCCCTCCCATCTTCTTGAGCATCCCCAGCCTACTCGCTAGCAGGATAGCATGAGAAACAGAGAAGGCCTTGATGCTGTGCAAGCAGTGTTCACCAATAACTGAAACACCCCTGTGTTATCAATGCTGTTTTCACCACAAATTCACAACACCATATGAGCTACTGTGAAGAAAATTAACTCTATCCCAGCCAAAACCAGTACACGTGCTCTCCATTTTTTACTATGACAAGATTTCCCAAAATTTGCTTATTGCCTGTTGAAGTCATGCAACCTCATGGAACCATTGCAGGTTTTCAGAAGAGCTTAGGCAAACACCTGTCCCTAGTGGCTGTCACAGGTGACACAAAGTAAACAGAAACCCTCAGTGGATCTGGATGTTGGTATCCATTTAAGAACCATGCAGTTTAGAACTTTTACCTGTCCGATTATCTCACACTTCCTCACCCCCTCTCAGGATTACATTTGGGGAGTTCTCTGCTGTCCTGGGAAGGATGGATCCAAAGTCCTGTTGGTTCATGCTGTGACACTGCTCATATGAAACTCATCCCCTGACATTTGTCTCCACACATTCTTTTCTAGGATCTTCCCCAATTCCAGGATCTTTTATCTAGACAGGATCTCCACCTTCTTTCTGGGCCACCAACACCACTCTAAGCACACACATAAAACGTATCCGTGGCCTGACTGGTTGTTCTTTCTCATGTCTCTATTAATAGGAAAATTCAGGATATGCCACTTTTGTTTAGTCCAGGTGTTGTCAAAATTTACAGCCAGACCATACTTATCACAGATACCAAGTAATGGGCTGCTTCTTGAGTATCATTGAAAATGCTATTTCTTTAGACCTAACACTGTAAGAAGAGAATAGCATAGATAATATTATGCTCCTTTAGATGCTGGGAGCCCTGGGCAGTGTAGCATTGAACAAGACTCCGACCTGCGTGCAGCATGGCATAGCAAAGATTCTCCCTTCGGTTGTTCAAGCTATTATAGGATTTTCTTACAAGGAAACAACTCTATGTTTTCTACAGTCAGAAACAATGTTCTCGTGAGAACTTCTTGCTGCACTCCTAGATACACAGCAAGAATATGAAGCTGGTGTAGTTGCTGATGCTGAGTAGGAGCTGCCTGCAGCTCCTCTGTGGCAATGAGCTCGCTGAGGTTGTGCCCTGGCCAAGGGATCTGTGTGGCATTCAAGGTGAATGAAAAAGCTGAGAGCATGGATTTAGTTGGATTTAAATAAACAATGAAAAAAGTTTTCAACAATATAAAATAAATGGATCGTTTGTGGAGCTGTTTTATCATATACGGTGTATGGTGTTTGCACGTTCTTAAATTCGTAAGACAATGATTTGAAATACTCTTCATACAGGAAAATCTAAAGAGATGAAACAAGGATTAGGGAAAAAAAGGATAAAGACATGAGCATTATGTTGTAATCCAGTGAAAACAATAGTATACCTGGAAAAATATCAAGGGTGATTTTAGTTGAATTTGCAACATTAAGGATAGTAAGTGGAATGTGTCAAATAAACATATTTTCAAGTTTATTGTAAGATAAAATGTAAAGCACATGGGTGCTGTATTTTGTATGAACTAGACTTTCTTTTTTCCAGTGTTTGTTGTTTTGGTTTTTTTTTTTTTTTTTTTTTACTGAAAACAACAGATTTTTTCATTGCCATTAGGGTTCTCAAGATTTCTTCCTCTGACACTGTTCCAGAAATTGATAGATCCAATAGACCAGATCTGAGAGAAACTCACCTATTTTAACATTATTCACAGATTATAATGATATAACTTTTTATTAACTCCTTATGAATATTTAGTCTCATTAAGAGATTATCTTTAAGAATTATCTCCTGACACTAGAAGTCACAAGAGGTTTTGCCACCATTCTCACTCATTGAAGTACAATAAGCCTAATTTTTGCATAAGCCATGGCCCATGGTTGGGGGTTGCCTGAACGTTCTCATCTGTTTATGTACATAGTAACCATGTGAGCATTTACAAAGTGGGAGCTTTTTGCAGACATTTATCTTAAATTTTCCAGACTGTGTTTCCTTTCAGGATGTACCTGTGGAAAAGTAAACTAAACAATAGATATCTGCTTCTTTAATAATGAAACTCTAAACTTAGAAAAATTTGAGGGTATCAAAGGGTGGATTATTTCTTACTTTTTTTCTTTTTCTTGAAATTTTACTAATCAAAATTTTACAGTCCATTACTTCTACTGGTGAACAGATGTATTGATATTCTCCAAATATAACAGCTCCACATGTTGTGTTTGGCAGCTAATTCAGATGACATATAAGTTTTCTTGATTGAGATAAAATTTATGATACTTTGTCCTTTTCCTTTTTGCCCCAATAAATTCCTAGTTTTGCTGTGTTTTTCCCCTCACATATAAATCACAGCTAGGTTTTAAAATCTGTTCCTCAACTATTTACTTGCAGTTATCAGTTGTGGAGATCCAGGAGTCCCAGCCAATGGCATGAGATATGGTGATGATTATGTCGTTGGACAAAATGTTACTTATATGTGCCAACCTGGTTATACAATGGAATCAAATAGCTCCTTAATTCGCACTTGTACTAGCAATGGCACGTGGAGTGGAGTAATCCCAACATGCAAAGGTACAACATTCATTTTGATTGTCGACTATTTCTTCTATGACATTTACATCCACTGTTTATTGTAATAAGTCAGGCAAATATTTCCACAGAAATCAAAACTTACTGTTAGTATGAATACACTGAATTGACTTTTTGGCTGCAGGAATGGTGACTTCATCTTTTGCTTCTTTTCCCTTTTATTTTTCATACTGGTACAGTATGTTGAATGGTTTTTTGTAGCTTTTATTACTTTGCTGCTAAACTGATTTAACCAACATGAAATGATGGTTTGGATTTGTTTGTTTGTTTGTTATGGTTAGCGTGTCATACCAAAAATGACCTTATATATGTCCCTGTCTTTACAAAAAGACATTTTTGGGAAAGGTCTGCATATATACAACCGAACTTTGTCAATGGCAAATTGTTCTGGGTTACCTATCCATAATACTAGGGTTTTAATCTGATCCCTCCTTCATTGGAGGGATCCTTTGAGCATCACTCTGCTGTATCAACATATTCAGCAAAAAGACTAAATCCTTCAAGCAAATTTTCTAATAAACATTTTTCTGCTTCATGGTATTTTCTCTACTGTGAAAACCAAAAAGATTAATCTCAAGATCTTCCTTTTCTCTCTTTTACTAATTGCATTCCTGATTTTCTGTTTTATTTGAATTTTTTTAATGCTCTCTGTTGAAATTTAAACAGCAAAAAATCTGAACATGACTGAAAGACCACCTTATCTGTGTCTTCAAAACAATTTTCTTTGATAAACTCACTTGCTTACTAAACCCTAAAATATCATCTCTAGAGAGTCATTTTTCTCACTCTTCCTGATACCACAGCTGTAGAGAAGCAGCATTACCATTTTGGTGTTTTCTTTCTGGGTTGACACTAAATATGTCTGATCTCTATTCTTTTAAAACTTAGTCAGCTAAGTTTGTACTTACTTTGTTCTTATCCATCTTATTTCTGTTTTGTTTTCAGGAAGTACCGTTTCATACCTGCTCAGTAGTTCTCATTTTCCTCCCCTGAATTCATTCCTCAAAACAGATGAAATAAATTTCAAATCTCCACCCATTTGCAATTACTTTCCTTGCTGAGTAAAATTCTCTCAATATCTTACCAAGTCCAGTTTAATTCTAATTCATCTTTGATAATGTCAGTTTTTTAAAGTTATTATCCCAACACATTCTTGAGGGTGTCAGACTTCAAGATCTTCTTAACAATTCACTTATTTTTCTATTTTTATTGTGGTCTTAGCCCACTTCAGCTTCAATCACAAAACTGATTTTAAGAACAGAAGAATGGCCATACTGGTTGTATTGACCAAGAGTCTGTCTGTCTCCAAGAGTGGCTGTAAGTGAACAGCTAGAAGATCATAAGACAGAATAAGTATTTATGATACAGTCTCCCAGCCTCAAATTCTTGAGGATGATAGGGCACCTAACTGGCAGAAGGAGATCTAACTCTGATTTGATTCAAACAGAACCGTACATAGACTCTGTTTTGACTTTGAGTTTTTTAGCCTTTCTGCTTTTAGGTCATACATATTTATGTCTTGTATAAGTGCTAAATAATAATCATATGCAGAATCTCTAGTGTTCTCAGAATTTTGTTCTACTCCACACACGTTTGTGTGAACACACTAGGTAAGTTAATAATCCCCATTTCTTTGACTGTGTAATTAAAAGTAATAGATAATATGCAGTAGTGTGTTTGAAATATGTAACAATTAGTTCTTAGTGTCAGAATGAAGTGCCAGGGTCCTCTGGTACCATTTAGTTAAAATAACAGATAAATGAACTGGGCAGAAAATGGATGCATAATTGTCACTGTGCCATTGAAATAGAAGATATAAATAATTCTCTGGCTTTGCCTAGTTGGAAAAGGATACATGTTCATCTACAACTAAATACTCAACTATTCAATCATTGTGTTTTCTGAAGACTTGCATTTGTAATATACTTTCAGCTCTTAAACTGAGAAATGTTGCGGTACATATTTATGGTTAAATCTCTGACCAAAATAATTAGAGGCATTCTGCCTTGCTGCTGGATGTTGGTTTGTTTTTCTTTCTTTACCCCCAAATTCTGATATTACACCTATTTTCATGCTACTTCTTCTCTCTCCTTTCCTAATTACTGACTGGCATTTCTTCCTGTATTATTCAGCTCAGAGGTTAAAACATACAGCTCTTTTTAAAAGAACTAATCATGAAGCTCTTGGAGAATGCAGACAGACTTTTGCTGCTTGGAGTACTTATTTTGACTTACTTTTATTAAAGAACCATGAAAGTGTGGCAAAAGCTATCAGGTCCTTTTCTGGGTTGATTGGTTGGTGGTTATTTTTAAACTAGCAACCAGAGCAAGAGAAACAGAAAGTATAAAAAATAGGGCCTTAAAATTTAGATTTGGTTTACTGATTGACAAAGGAGTATTTGATCATAGTACTACCTTCATCCAGCATTCTCAAACAGCCATGAATGATGCTGCAGAACATCTTTGTGTGTAAATAGTTGAGATTCTCTCACCAAAGAGTATAACAAGAACGGAGAAATACATGGTGAACCTCCTACAGATCCCATTCAAATGTGCAATACTCCTGATCTAGTGTCTCTGTCTTCTTTTGAGCCTGCAAGATGACAGGTCTAAACCTAATTTTAAAGGCTATGAGTGCAACATTTCATGTCCTCCATTCTTGTGACCTGTGTGTTCTCTGCTTTATTTTTAGTCATCACCTCTTCTCATTTACTCCAGCTGTCTCCACTAAATTAAATCTTACCAGTTTCATTTGCTTTCTTTCTTTTTTGATAGCATAATTTCTCCCAACTTTTCTCTTTTTTACCCCTTTTCAGTTTGTCATTCATTCTAGTAAATTTGTCTTAAGTTTCCCCCTTTCTCTTTTTGATACTTTTTTTTTTCATTTCTTTCATACCCTTAATTTCTTTTATACTCTCTTTCCTTCAGCTCTCAATTAACAATTGTCTGTTACTACCCCATTATCCAGTGAATAACACTTTTATCTTCATCACTACAGTTATTTCTACTGTCCTCCTGTGGTGTTTTCCAGTTCTCTTTCCTACAACTGAGTAGAAGATGTTTCTATTTTTTTCCTGGAAGGCCTGGAAATGAGAAAATGTACTGAAATACTTCTTGTTGGCCTTCTTAGAGGTAGCAACACTGACAATTTCAAGAGGTTGCAAATCCTTAAATTGTTCCTCTCTAGCTAGAAGCTAAGATGCTTTCTGGTGAGGAGCTATTCATGATGCAAATACTAACCAAACTGTGGTACTTAGAAACAGGCTTTCAAGTCATATTTTGGAACAATCATCCTGGAATTTCATCCCTGGGCATTAATATCCAACAAATGCCTAAGCTGGTTAACAGGAATAAAACATTTGACTATTACTATGGTAACTAAAGATAATTGTACTCTATGTTGTCTAAATAGACAAACAAAATAATTTTGTAGTATACTACCAGACATATCTTAAATGTTGTACACTTCATAGTATCCATACTGATTTTTAGGGTAGTCTTCCTGTTTGGTTTGATGCAGCATCCTGTTTTATTTAAAACACTTAATCAATCAGCCACTGTCTCCTAAATGGAGGAAACAAGAAGTACTAACTTCAGGAAATGTGGCAAGAATACAGTGAGAAAGATAGCATGTCCTGACTGTATTGTCCTCTAAAAAAGGTGAAATTAGCACATATGGTTCTTCTAGTAATTGTGTACACTGGGGATATTTACAACAGCTGGGCCTAATTATTTTGAATATTATTACAGCTGTTACCTGCCCAACTCCTCCGCAGATCTCTAATGGAAGGTTGGAAGGAACAAACTTGGACTGGGGATTTAGCATTAGCTATGTCTGCTCTCCAGGATATGAACTCTCTTTTCCTGCTGTTTTGACTTGTGTTGGGAATGGAACGTGGAGTGGTGAAGTACCTCAGTGCTTGCGTATGTATTTACTGTATAGTCCTGTATTTCTTTATTCAACTATAGTGATTTTTTCCTGTTTAAAGTGTTCAGTTTGTTTTTTTCTCCAGCAGTGGCTCAGTTCATTTCAATCCTGTGACAAATACAATCCTTCTATATTTTCCAGAATTGTAACATAATTTGTAGATTGAGGAAGACATAAGAATATCTGTAAATGCTTTGTGAGCATATAGAAAGCCTTAAACACAAACACGGAGAAAATATTACAGGCAATGCATACAAAATGATCCAAGACAAAACAAGATTAAGAGGTGCTGTCTTGTTTTCAGATCCGGCTACATATAGAATAGGGGAAGTTTCATTATAATCTCTTTTATTTGCTCATTGATTATCCTCAACTTTCTCTGATGTCAAAGAGATTTTTTTTCTATTTTTGACTAGGCCCCAGGATGCTTCCTTGACAATTGTCTATTTCTTCCCCTACACTAAATGAAATTATATGTTTTATGCAGCAAATTTTTTTAACCTGAAAGTTATAACATTGATGGATTTTTACACTGCTAGAAATTCCATTACAGTAGCAAATGTGGCTTTTTCTTTAGGTTGAAGTCATTCCACTCATTATTTAAAAAATCTTTTTAAAGAAGTGATTGTGATGCTTCTGAGAGATATTCAATCAGTTACACTGAAGAAGGAGGTTCTGTAGTTATTTGTAGAATAGTTATACCACTGAAAGTCATGGTTTTGGTGGTCTTGAGCAACGAGTCTAACTGGAAGAGGATAATTTCATCTCACGGCTGAAGTTTAATTCAAGCTTGCCAAGTAGTTGAGCTTGCCAAGTAGCTCGCTAAATGTTGCAAAATGCCGTTCTCCGTTCTTTTACTAATTTTTGCATTCTGCACGTCTCCCTTTCAAAAATGTTCTCTGTTTTGCCTATGTCCTACTACTATGAGAGCATATCATATAGATGATCTTTTCCTTTTCTTCCTAATGATATTCTCATACCATCAACAGTTGCTTAGTGCTGCTGAAACTGTGTGTGCCAGAGCTGGAACATGGTGAAAAACATTGTTTCTGGAAGGAAAAAAAACCCACCGTTTGTTGTTTAAGTTGTCTAAATGGAGCTCTTCTAGAGTCTACTATGTTATGAACATCAAAGACCATGAAAAATTATTTTAATCATTTCTTCTCAATTGAAATATTGTGTCCTTCATTCATTTTTGGATACCACAAGCTATTTGTCATCTTTGAGGTTGGAATACTCAATACTGCAATATGCTCTGGAAAGAGGGTCCACCTTTAAACTTTTTAAAAGGTATAGTTAGCACAAAATGCAGCTGCCTGGGAGTTAAAGGCTGTTTCATGCAGAGATTACATTAACTGAATGTTGTTAATGTGCAATGGTTACCCATTGGCTTGCAACAGAAATCAATTGGCAGCCATTGCTTGTCAAAGAGCTTAAACTAGCTGCCATCTGGCAGAAATGAGAGGGAGCTGGTGAAAGTCATTCTCAATGAGCAATCTTTAAGCAGTTCTTGACATCAGAAATTTAGTTCCCAGCTTGGTGCCATAGAGCCTGTAGCTGAAGATATGCAAGGTATAGTTATAACCTGCTATAATTATTCAGAATGGAATATTGTCATATCTTTGGTTGAGTATTTCTCATCTATGACCTAGTGAATTTGTCCACTTAATTATTCATACAGTAATTTCAGTAAAGGACTGCTGTTTTTATAAGCTTGGCAATAGATGGCAAAAAAAAAAAAAAAAAAAAAAAGGCCTATGCCTGAAAATTCCTAACTACAGATGTAACTTGCTGTTAATCAATTAAATGTCTTTAAAGAATGAGTCTAGACTCACAGTCTCAGTGCCAGAGCTCCACGGCCCTGTCTCTGCTAAAGGGTCTCAGAGTCCTTAGGAAAATGTTTCCACTGGGAGTGGGAGCACTCACCGAGCTTCCAGTTTGCTGCAACTTCAATTTATTCTGTAGTCCCTTGTTCCAATATCAGAGGAAAACTGCTGTGGTTTACTATGGTGCCTGGTTTCCATGGTAACCTATATAGAAGGCAGATATTTAGTAGCTGTTTAATGACTGGGTAAAGTTGACTGATAACTAAGTGGTAGAGATTACTTAGTTTTATAAAAAATTAATAAACTTACCAAAAAGCATTTATTAATGTGAGGATTTTTTTCCTTGAGAGTGGTTGCTACTCTGTTGGTACGGTTTCAGGAGACAGTTTCAAGACTCTGTGTTAAAAATTTGTAAATGTTTCATGTATTTTCAAATTAAGACTTCCACTGAATTTTCTAATGAAAACATAAATTACAACCATTGAGCTGTCAATCACACAATGAGGTTCACTGTGTTGCACTATCCCCAATTCATAGATCTTTTCAGAAGCCTATATTCTGCATATAATTCTGTAGACAGTCCCATTCCACTTAAAGCCATGAAATTGTATACATTTCTGGTATGTTACAGATTAAGCCCTTTTCTTCAACAAGATGTGTGTGAATGAATTTCCCATACAGTCAGTGTCTGCAGTCAGAGGTAAAGAGCAGGACCATTTCATGTGAGCAGGTCCTTTGGAAAGTTTAAGGCATAGGTGACAAATATAGAGATAATAGAAATGTATTTTGAAGGTGGTTGTTTAAGAGATGTAATTTAAATTTTGTCTGTAGAAGAGAAAGGTGGAGCAGAAAATTCCACTGTCTGTACAACAGGCCTTTTTAGTAATATATCATTGCACACATCCAGATTAGTGTTGGGCTGTTTATGTGTATTACAGCACTTTCTGTTTGGTAAGAAATTAGACTCTACCATATTGGAATTCATGGTGTGTCAGGGAATAATATAGTCTGATGGCACAGGGTTTACCATAGCTGATTGCATTTCCTGAATCAATTATTCAAAATCCAGCTTCTGACAGTAATCAGTACTTTATAGTGCAGAAGAAGGCCAGTAAATTTGCCAGCAGTGCATTTACATAGTTATGCTATGCTACAGACGTAAGAAATCTTTAGCTGATCAGTACAAAGTGAAAAGATCAATTTAAGAATATGTTCCTTATCAGTCAAATTTATCCTGTCTAATACCATCTTATTAGTGTTTGACTTTTAGATTGCTGCTGAAATTTGTTTACCTTTTTTTTTTTTTTTGTTAGCTGTTCTGACTTTCAAGTCAAGTACTTCCATACATAGCAAATCTTATCTTTCAGTGAAGGATAAGGAAGTAAGAATTTATGATTCCTAAAATCTGTTTGACAAATCCTTTAATCATACAAAAATTTCGAGCACAGGGTAGATGGCAGAAGCAGGAGAGGACAGGAGACTGACATGAAGGTTTGCTACACTCTCTGATTGCTATCTATAGGAAGATTTGCAGGTTGATGTGGCTTGGGGCAGAGGTGAATTATGGACATTTGGGCCTTAATAAAATAAATTGTATAACCCTGTGTGTCAACTTCAAGCCACTGACCAAGCCCACTATGTAGGCATTTTGTACAGCTAGCAAAACTACTGCCAACTGAAACAGACTAAAAATTGGCTATCTAGCCTCTCTTTGAATTCCTATTAAATGTTTCTGTATTTGACCTGTGGTTAATAAAATAAATATAAAATTTAGAGTAACTGCTTGACTAAGTTCACGTTATTTTTTTGTATTTTAATAAATGACACATTCCACTTCTATCGTGTCTTTTCTCACAGCAAAGTTTTGTGGTGACCCTGGAGTACCTGCTCAAGGGAAAAGAGAAGGCAAAAGCTTCATCTATCAGTCAGAAGTCTCTTTCAGCTGCAATCCTCCCTTTGTTTTGGTTGGCTCCAGCACCAGGATTTGCCAAGCAGATGGCACATGGAGTGGTTCTTCTCCTCGATGTATTGGTAAGGTTACACCCATATTATAGAAATTTCTTGAAATGCTCAATATTCCTTTTCCTGATAAGTCAATCTAGAGTTTTCAGCTATTTTGAATTATCCTGGTGTTATTCCATGCTCTTTAAGAATCAAGTCACTTTATTTTTGTTTATCTCATTGGCTTATTACATGTCGTTTAACAAGTTTAATTTTGTGAAACATTCGTGTATTTCATTAAAATACTGTAATTTGTTTTGTCTTTAATTCATTGTAACTTTTTTTTTTTTTTAAAGAACCTACTCGCACAGCCTGTGAAAATCCAGGAGTGCCAAGGCATGGGTCACAAAACAACACATTTGGCTATCAGGTAGAGTACACTAATTTTTATTAACTTGCCTATTAAAAAATGTTTATACTACCTCAAAGTCTAGAAACTTCTAATTAGAGGTCCAGAAACTGCTTGTGCCCTGTAAGAGATGGTTGCTGGCGTGTTGCTGTGTTTCTTTATTTCTAGCTGTTGGATTACATTGACATTATGTCCCTATTAACAATGCGCTATGTGAAACCCTGGTGATCAAGTTCTGCTTGGTTTCACCTTGAAGGAGTTCAGTATCTCCCCACCAATATATAAGTGCTCCCTACTGTTTATCAAGTAGGCTTTTTCTCCTTAAAAGTGTGTATACCGTGTGCCAAACTGCTAGTGTAGACACACTCCAAAAAACAGTGGATATTTTTTTTCCTGAGAGCAGTTCTGTTGTTACATTTGGAATGATATGACCACAAAGGAATCACAGTCACAGAGGCCAGGTGCCTCTGGAGAGGTTCTAGTTCAACCTCCCTTCTCAAAGCAGGGTCAGCTTAGAGCAGGTTGATCAGGTCTGTGTCCAGAGGGTTTTGAATATTTCCGGGGATGGACACTCCACAGCCTCTCTGGGTAACCTTTTCCAAGTTGATCACCCTTACAGTGAAAATGTGGGGTTTTATTTTCAAACATATTTTCTTGTTTCACTTTGTGCCTATTTACTCTTGTGCTGTCACTGGGCACCGCTAAAAAAAGGTATCCGTCACCTTTCCAGCCCTCAGTGAGTTTTATTACACACTGATAAGATTCCCCTTGAGCCTTTTCTTTTGCAGGCTGGGTAATCCCAGCTCTTTGAGCCACTCCTTGTATTCCAGATGCTCTAGTCCCTTGCTCCCTTTTATGGCCCATCACTGGACTCAGTGCAGTATGTCCCTGACTCTCTTGCACTGCTGAGCCAAACACTGGACCCAGCACCCACTTGTGTCTCACCAGTGCTGGGCAGGGGAAGAATCACCTCCTTCAACCTGCTGGCAATACTCTGCCTAATGCAACCCAGGAGGCTGTTGGTTGCCTTTTCTACAAGGGTGTGTTGTGGCAAATGGTGTTTGCATAGCTTCTGTTAGAAACAGAATTGTGAAATTGAAAATGCTTCTGAATTTCTGATTTTCTGAATCACAAAAACCAGTGATGTCAGTGAGACGTTTTCATGGGTGAATGGTGTACAGATGCAAAAAATGTGCCCTATAATTTGCTAGGAATCTGATAAGGCAGCTGCAAACAAACTGAGAGTCTAAACTATTCTGCTACGTCTGTGTTTGGTGTCAGGACTGAAAGCTTCAGACATGTGAAGAGGACTAGACAGAAGAGTAAGCTAGCAGCTCCCTGCTTGTATCTGGTGCCTGTCTAGTAGCAGGAGTTAAATTAAAACTGCAGATTGCCAGAAATGCAAGAAAGGATTCCTTGAAATTTGAAAATATTTACAACATGAAATTATTTTTTAGAAGCCAAGGTTATAGCTAAAGACTTCTCAAAATTTCATGGCCAAAAATTTCTTTGGTTTATCATTTTGGTGGCCTTTATCCAGTACTCCTCCTGCTTAGTGATTGTTTTAGCAGTTTTTAGGTTTTTAGATTATGCTAGATCACAATCATATGTGAGTGGTAATATAATTGTCTCAGTTTTCTCCAGAGAATGGAGTGCTGTTTCATGCCAAGATAGAATATACAGGGGCAGTCCTTGGGTTAACTTCCTTTGGGTATAATACAGTATTATACTAGAGGGCAACTCTTTATTCAACCGTGTAAGAAATAAATCATTGCAATGACCATTTTCTACAATTTTATTGTCACAGTTTCTCTGGAATATTAATGAGCTTTCTATCACTGAAGAAGCTAACACAGACTTTCTAATTTGTGGTGTAGTTGTTGTAGTTGTGAATAAAAGCATCACTCACAGCTAGCATGGAACTGTCAAAATACCAGGCAAAATATCAACTGATAAATAATTTCTAAAAGAAGGGTAGCTGCTGGCAGAATTTACAATCTTGATCCCACAGTTGTAAGGTTAGTACCTAGCAGATTTAAACTGCATGAACTATAGTCTTCTTACCTAGCCAGCAACTTATCCTCACACTCATACAGCGAATTTGGTTTTATATCTAGTAAGTAAATGTCTGCATGCAATTTCTGGTTACTCTAATATGATTGCTTAGTTAATACAGACCAGGGTGGGAGTATCATTCGTAAGATGAAGCTGAGTTTAGCTCTTTATTGGGTGGACACAGCAATGAATATTATCAGTTCTAGACAAATTATTGTCTGTAGATCCTGAAAAGAAATATTACATTACTGTATATTCTATAATGTTATGACTCATTTAAAGTGCAAAGATATTATAAGTGAATTTATATTATGCTATAATTAACTTCCTGTATGAATGGGATAATAATGACCTTTGTTTTCATCCATAGCAGAAAGGTAAAGAATAATTCTAAATTATACCAAAACACAGAACATAGGATGGCTTTGATTTTCTTTTGTTTGATAAATCTTCTGTCTATCATTTTAAACAATAGACCAAAAGAGCTTATGCCAAATTAAGCAAAAGGTTTTGCAGTTGGCAAACACATAACAAGGAGTTTTTGCTGATGAATATATAAGATGGTTTTCTGACTTTAACCCAGGGTGAGGAGTTTTTCTCAACTGGGGGTTTGATGGGATTTTTGGTTGTGTTTTTGGTTTTTTTGCAGTTTGGGTTTTTTTTAAACTCTCTTAAATTCTTCACATTCAAACTAATATTAATAGGGTCACTTATATGACTTAATTGTCAAGTTTCAAATGTATGTCTCTGTCTCATAAAAAAAATCAAGCTGTAGTCTGACAGTAGAATTCATGTCTTCATATGTGGAGTCCTGTTTAAGTGTTTTTCAACAAATGACAATACCTCCTTTTTTACCTGACTGTCACTTGTTTTTCACAATACTAATGTCAAGTCATGAACTTCCACAGAACTGTTTTTTTGTTCTTGTCATTTCCCCTACTCTTGATTATCTGTTTTCCTATCTCATTGATTGCATTGAAAGTTCAGGCATATGCAACATAATTCCAGGTTTGACTGAAAGGCATATCAAAACCTGACCTCCTGGAACCTACACTAACAAAAGCACACATATCACAACCTCACATTTGAATGGTGTTTCAACTGTTAAATAGGAGCTTTGTAACAAAGAGGTAACAGAATTTTGCATGGATTTTGTTGTTCAGTATTGAATTCATCAAGCAGAAGCGGATCAGGTTCTTTTGCATTCGAATAACATCAAAATACCAGTTTAGTGCTATTTGGATATCAGGCATGGCATGTAAATGAGTAGCATCACCTGCTTTAATTGTTATGAATATGTACTTCTAGGATGTTTACCTTTCATCTGAGAATTTTGGATTTGACAAATCTACCTTAAGTGTATTACAATGAAGACAAAATATCTTTAGAACTTAGTGAATACTGGCTTCATCTGTAATCTGCAAAATAAATTGCTCCTTGGAAAGAAACTGGTTTTGAAATATTTCTTCAGATATATTGCTAGTAACATAGAAAATAGCTTATAGCATTTTCACCATAAACTGTCCCAACACAAGATACTACTGAATTGAAGAAACAGTTTAGAACTTCTTAGACCAATCAGTCATATATGTTAGATTTATTACTTCTCATACTTTTCCAACATACGTTTTTGTAGAAATTCGGCTATTTTCCCCACCATTAAAGCCTGAAGGGAGCCAAAGGGCAATCTGATTTTAGAAAGAATAGCTGCATTACAATAGCGGTAGCCCTGTGCTAGCTCTTTGGTTCTATTTTGTGAAATCCTGTATGAAACTTGATCTGCAGATGTGGAGCAACCTTGCAAATAATCTCCCTCTGTGAATGTAATGTTTATAAAACCTTTAGTGTTGATTGAATTGTAGGATGAAATTCCAATAGAAATGCTGTACTAGCACAGTGTAGATGTCTCCTTTAGCACAGCACTGCATCAATGAAAATGTCATCTAAGCCTTATAAGACACCATGTAATTTTCCTGGCTCCTTCTGCTTCTCAGAATCCTGAGGCCTGTGGCTTCAGACTGATGTCAGCGGGGGATGTTAGTGTCAGAATCTGGAGTGCTTCACTGGTAGGAGTGTGCTTTTGATGTTTTTTTTCTGCCTTTTTTTTTTTTTTTTGTCTCTGTTATTCTTGATACACCTGGGGTTATTTATGTTTTTAACACACTTTTACACCACTCACACCGCAGCTCCACACTATATTTCAATCTACTCCATAAGGCGTATTTCACCTATGTTATATACTTGTTCTTTTTCTCCTGTTAGAGAATAGTAAATATATGATCTTTGGTTCTTAGCAAAAGGAAAATCTAGTGATGTTGATTTTGGAACTATCCAAACAATAGCTGACTGTGCATATAGAATAGTTCTTCCCTAAAACTAGAGAGTACAGTGAACAAAGATATTTCAGCTGTTTCCCCGGCTCTCCTCACTAGTGCTTCGATTCAAGCTGTATAACAAAAAATTCGAACAGATCAGAACATCTCAAGACTGGGAATTTTTGAGGACCATAGAAGGCTGTATTTTAGCGCCACCTGGTGCCGCTGGCATAACAACATTGGAAAATAATTTTCCCGAAAATTTTTAAATTACTCTCTTTTTAAATTTTTTTTTTTTAAATTGCACATCGTTTATAATCTTTTTATTGTTATTATTATTTTAGGAGCATGGAGCGTAATTCCTTTATTTATTTATTCATTATCCTGAGTAGCATTGCAACGCTTCTAAAAACATCTTAATCACTTGGGCAACTTGTATTTTTTATGCTACTTCTGGGGCTTACATATATAAAGGTTGTGTTTCCCTAACAAGGATAATACAGGTGACATCCATTTTTTTTTTGTGAGGAAATAAGGAAAATAGTTTCACTAGTAGTTATTGGTTTGGATCGAGTAATTGATATTGCAACAACTGGTTGCAATATCAACAATGATTTGGGGTTTTTTTGTTTGTTTGCTGTGGGTTTTTCTTGGTTGTTTGATGTGAGTTTTTTTTTAAATTGTGGAATGCCAGCAACTCAACCTTTCTACTTACTTGGCAATTTGAGCCATTTCCTTATCTCATGGACATATTTCTAGTACTAAAGAACTGGTTTGATGTTTAGGCGTTTAGGCAATGAAGCTTCAGTGAAGCCGTAAGTTAGGCAGAGCTGCAGTGAAGATGGGCAGACAGTGGATAAAATTTCTCTGCGTTCTGCTCTTCAGGTGAACAGTTTTCTTTCAATATATGTGTCCAACAGAAGTCATTAATAGACAGCTAAAGAAGAGGGAGAAGTTACAGAAAATTGAAAAAACACACCTCCTTCCTTTTTTCGCTGTTACCCATTGAGTCCTGTAGGTCTGAAGAGTCTATGGACATGATTCTCCAGTCCTTTCAACTTGTGAAGTATGAACTTTCTGTTCAGACCATTCTTGATGTGTAGAATTACAATATACTGAATTGTTCTGAATATACTGAAATTATTTTGATCTATTGAATTTTTATTCCTCTAAAGAGATTCTATACAATGAGAAATTTATTTTAGGTAATATCCTACTAAAATGTAGATGAAAATTTCAAGATTGTAGTTATCTGATTAATTCAAAATTGCCCATATTTAAGTGGTGTTGAGCTAACATATGAAAGATAATCACATCATGAGAACTGTCACACTCTAAAGATAGGGCTTTTTTTTTAAAAAAAAAAAAAAGAGAATGTAGCACATAAAATGTTAATTGAAAATAAGTGAAGTAGTGTAACTAAGCAGTTAAAGCCTTACAGTTGCTATTTCTTAAGTTGACATTGACTACTGCAGTTTGAATATTTAACTTAGTTACAGTTTAGAATAGATACCTGAGTATAAGTAGCCAATTAACTTCTTTACCTCCTTGACTTCCATGATGTCCAGCTACACCACATCACAAAACAATTATATTTTTTTCTTAAATATTTTATATTCAGGAAAAACATCAAGTCAACTTTGAAATAACAAAGTAGAAAGAAATTTAAGTTCCTACTCAGAAGTACATTAAGAAAGTATATTTAATGGGTTTGGTTGGAATATTTTTGGTGTGAGCAAGGGTGAAAGGGTCTTGGTTTTAAAGACAGTGTTGAAGTATTGTCTTCCTTGACAACAAAAGACTAAATGTGGCAGGTGTTCTTTCCATAGTTGTGAATGGAGACTGCTTCGATAGAGGAAGATTACAGAAATGAACAAATCTTTCATAAGACTAATACTTGTTGTAAAGTAATATATTGGTGGTGGTTGTTTTAACTAAGCTCTTTACTACACAAAAAAATTACTTCCATTTCTATTTGGTGCAACTTCTAAAACTTTTAGTGTTTTCCCACTTTGTGCTTAATCATGAAAGTGATTTAGTGTATTTTCTTCAAAATCTTTTAAAACTAATTATATAGTCCAATGAACACAATAAAGAGGAAAAAAAAAAAAAGAGATGAATTTTAAATCACATACTGCGTTGATGAGCTACTACCTGTAGTTCATGGGTTATTATTAAATTTCGTTCTGATGAGAAGCTTGAGCTGAAATGGAATAGTACTGTAAAGTTTCAAATGACTACTTGTAGCAGTGAAATGCTGTTTCCCAGGACTAAATTATTGTGAAAGAGTCCACATTTTACCTTTGAACATCAATTTAAATCAAGTGTTATATATTTAAACAAAATAATAAAAAAACCCCAAAACAAAACAGAACTATAAATGTGCTGTCACGTATAGTTCAGTTTTCAACTTCTCATTTAAACATGGGTTGATAAATACATTAATACAGGTCACTACAGAACAGTAGATTTGATCTACGCACCTTAATATTTTAGTTAACCAGTCACAGCATGTAATAAACTACTTTCTGAATGATATACTTGTAATCTAATTTCCCTGCTTTTGATGGAAACTGAGAAATATTTGCGTTTTCATCAATGTCACCATGACTGGACATGCTGAGCAAGTTATTCCATGTTGTTTTTGCAGAAACTGTTATTGACTAAAGAATTCTATTTTCATTTTTATGCAACACATACCCATAATAAGCATAATAATTAAAAACTAATCTCAGATGGATTGCTATTGTAAATTGTAATGTACTTGTGTTCCAGTTTCTATTATCTGCATGGTATAAAGAACAATTCTTTTTTACTTCTTGTCATCAAAACCCAAAATTAAAATATTATAGGAACATTATATTTTCTGAAGCATGAGACAGTTTTGTTGACCAGGCCATGCATTTTCTAATGAAGTATTTCTCATTATAATTTGTGAATTCATTCAGCATTCCACAAAGGGGGGGTGTAGTTCAACAAAGGTCCAGCAGAATCTAGTACCCATTTCAGCTCCATGACTTCTTCCCTGGTTTGCTGCAGGATTGCCTAACTGGCTTCTCCTTGGTCCAGAGCTAGGAAGCCACAGTAAGCTTGGTTTCCACACTCACAGTACCTCAACTGTTCCAGGCCCAAAGCAACACACCAGAGAGACCACAGAAGATGAGATTTTGATTCTTTTCCATGGAGGATTTCAGTTTGTGGGGAGAGTAATTTTAATGAGAATGAAACAAATGTTTATTTCATAAAATGCTCTGTGAAATTAATTTTCTTTCTACAGAAAAAACATTACAATTCATCAGTCTGCATAATGTGAAGGAGTTTGTTATCAAATTTGGGAAAAAAACCCACAACTGATATTTCTTCATAACAATATTACTGTGTTTTCTACTTTTCAACAGGTGGGAAATATTGTTCAATTTCAGTGTAAAAAAGGACACCTTCTCCATGGCTCAACAACACGAACTTGCCTTCCTGACCTTACATGGAGTGGAATCCAGCCAGAATGCATACGTAAGTAAATGATAGATTTCTGATCTATCACATTTTTTATCTGGGCTATTAAGTTCAAGTAACATTGTTAAAAAGTTAATTTATATAGTTTTACTAACTTACTATAAATGTGCATTACCAGCTTACAGCAGCTAGAAATGTGATTTTGTGAGTGAATTTTTCTACAATAGCCTATAAAATTTTAAAAAAAATACCACAAAATAATGAGAATAACAGACAGCTCTTGATCCAGAGAGATGCTGAAAATAGTAAGTTTCTGTCTAAGAGGGTGTAACCCTTCCAAAGAAGAGAGGAGGCAGTGAGAACAGGACATGTAGGAAAGCCCGACACAACCCTAACTTGTACTGGATCAGATAGTTACAATCAGTTCTAGTGAAGAGTTTGAGCTGTTTCCCAACTAAAGAGTCAGGATATTTTAAGAAGGAGAAAATAAGGTTTGTAATTGGAAATTTTTGAATCGGAAATACAGAGAATCTTCTTACTTGTGTACAGGAAGTGGCATTTAATATCTTCGATCATTTACACTTTGGCAATAGTGCTTATTTATGAAGGTATAACATTATTGTTAATCTTTCTAGTTTTTCAGCTAGCCAGCTGTATTTTTCTGGAAATAGTCTCACCTTATAAGGTCTGACCTTATAGAATCACTTCAGTGTATGGAGAGCATATCCACAGAAGAAAACAACATTAGTGTTTCAGTTGGTGCTAGCATTTCCCCTAAGCAAACAGCAAATCAGTAGCTCAGTGTGTTGAAAGGTGAGCTTGCTGTTTTTGAGGTAACACAAGACTCTCAGATTCTGGTGATTGTTAAAGACTTAAGACACTTTACATGAGATTAGGAATGGTAATTAAATTTTTCTGACTGATATTTAAAACTTGCCTTACCTACAATTTCTCCTTGACCTTTCAAAGTGTTTTCGAAATGACCCATTTATTTACTGTTATTCAATACTACACAGATATCATAAGTCATGTAATTCACAAGCCATGACTGCTTTTTAACTGTGGTAAAATGTGTGCTTTTTATGTTCGCATATGCAGACAATTAATTTTGGTTGTGCAAGTGCGTTTAAGTTAGTTCTTGTTCCCTTGAAATTGAAAGGTCCATTTTCAAGAGTGCATTTATAGGCTCAGACCAGTAATTTATAGATGATATAGTAATTTTTAATGTGAATTAAATGTTTTTTTTTAATTGATGCTTTTCTCTTCATTAGTTACCTGTCAGAATGGGTATAGATTATTTTTTAAGAAATATTTTCACCATTTTGACTGAAGGATATTTTGTCTCTTCTCTGTAGCTCACAGCTGTAAGCAACCAGAAACACCAACTCATGCTAATGTGGCAGGAATGGATCTTCCCTCGCTTGGTTATACATTGATTTACACTTGTCAGCCAGGCTTCTTTCTGGCAGGAGGATCAGAGCATAGAGCCTGTAGGTCTGATGGCACATGGACTGGGAAAGTTCCAGTTTGTGAAGGTAAGCTCTTCTGTTTCCCCCTGCATCTCTCATATTTCAGTGATTTTCTTTATTTGCAGTCTAATAAGGCAGAATGTAAGGAGAACTAGGAGGGAGAACGTCTAAGAGGATAGCTCTGATCCTTTGCCAGTTGTGTTTAATGGGACATATGCTTTCATGTACTTGTCTTTCATTTGCATTCTCAGAGGTGTCAATTCCAGATATAATTCCAGAGGCCAAATACTTGGCTAATATCTGCTTTTAGACTTCTGACTGAGTCAACCTTGGACTACATTCTCATAAGCTTGGTAGAGTAAGATTCTCAATGCTTTTGAATATGCCTACTAAACTTAGATCAGGGTAATTTTATTTACAGAGATTGTGTCAGCTGCAGGACAGCTATGACAGTTGTAATATTACTATGGTACAGTTGCCATCATGGAAATGTGGTGGGATGACTCACACAACTGGAGTGCTGCAATGGATGGATATAAACTCTTCAGAAGAGATAGGCAAGGAAGGAGAGGCAGTGGGGTACCCTGTATGTTAGAGAGTATTTTGATTGTCTAGAGCTTGATGATGGTGATGACAGGGTTGAGTGTTTATGGGTAAGAATCAGGGGAAGGGTCAATGAGGCAGATATCATGATGGGAGTCTGTTATAGACCCCCCAACAAGGATAAAGAGGCAGACAACATATTCTATAAGCAGCTGGGAGAAGTCTTACAATCACTAGCCCTTGTCCTCATGAGGGATGTCAATTTACCAGATGTCTGCTGGAAATACAATACAGTGGAGAGGAAACAGTCTAGGAGGTTCCTGGAGTGTGTGGAAGATAACATCCTGACACAGCTGGTGAGTGAGCCAACAAGGGAAAGCACCACGCTGGACCTGGTTTTTGTGAACAGAGAAGAACTTGTGGGTGGTGTGATAGTTGGAAGCCATCTTGGGCATAGTGATCACAAAATGATAGAATTTTTGATTCTTGGAGAAGTAAGGAGGCGGGTTCAGCAGAACTGCCACCTTGGAATTCCAAAAGGCAGACTTCAGCCTGGTTAAGAGTCTGGTTGACAGAGTCCCTTGGGAGGCAGTCAAGAAGGACAAAGGAGTGCAGGAAGGCTGTATATTCTTCAAGAAGGAAATCTTAAAGGCACAGGAGCAGGACACACCCATGTGCCAAAAGACAAGCCGGCGAGGAAGAAGACGTCTGGCTGAACAGAGATCTTTGACTGGAACTCAGGGAAAAAAAATGAGAGTTTATGATCTTTGGAAGAAGGTGCAGGCCACTCAGGAGGATTACAAGAATATTGTGAGTTTATGCAGGGAGAAAATTAGAAGGGCCTAAGTAGAACTTAATCTGGCTACTGCCTTAAAAGACAAGAAAAATATTTCTATAAATACATTAGCAACAAAAGGAGGCCTAAGGAGACTTGCATCCTTTATAGGATGTGGGAGAAACATACTGACAAAGTATGAGGAATAGGCTGACATACTTAATGCCTTCTTTGCCTCAATCTTTAATGGTAAGACGAATTGTTGTCAGAGTACCCATCCCACTGAGCTAGAAGACAGGGATGGGGAACAGAATGAAGCCCCCATAATCCAAGGGGAAATGGTTAGCAACAAGTCTATGTGGCCAGATGGAATCCACACAAGGGTACTGAGGGAGCTGGCAGAAGTGCTCACCAAGCCACTTTCCATCATTTATCAGCAGTCCTGGTTAACTGAGGAGGTCCCAGTTGACTAGAAGTTAGGAAATGGGATGCCCGTTTACAAGAAGAGCCAGAAGGAGGATCCAGGGAACTACAGGCCTGTCAGTCTGACAGCAGTGCCGTGGATGGTTATGGAGCACATCATCTTGAGTGCTATCACATGGCATGTACAGGACAACCAGGTGATCAGGCCCAGTCAACATGGGTTTATGAAAGACAGGTCCTGCTTGACTAACCTGACCTCCTTCTATGACAAGGTGACCCAGTTAGTGGATGAGCAAAAGTCTATGGATGTTGTCTAAGAGGCTGTAAAGCCTTTGATGCCATTTCCCACAGCATTCTCCTGGAGAAACAGGCTGCTCATGGCTTGGATGGGCGCACTTTTCGCTGGGTAAAAAACTGGCTGGATGGCCAGGCCCAAAGAGTTATGGTGAATGTAGTTAAATCCAGTTGGTGGTGAGTCACAAGTGGCTTTCCCCAGGGCTCAGTATTGGGGCCAGTTCTGTTTAATATCTTTATCAATGACCTGGATGAGGGGATTGAGTGCACCCTCAGTAAGCTTGCAGATGACACCATGTTGGGCAGAAGTGTTGATCTATCTGCTTGAGGTTAGGAAGGCTCTGCAGAGAGATCTGGACAGGCTGAATTGATGGGCTGAGGCCAATTGTATGAGATTCAACAATGCTAAGTGCCAGGTCCTGCACTTGGGACACGCAACCCCATGCATCGCTACAGGCTTGGGGAAGAGTGTCTGGAAAGCTGACTGGTGGAAAAGGACCTGGGCGTGTTGGTCAACAGTCAGCTGAATATGAGCCAGCAGTGTGCCCAGGTGGCCAAGAAGGCCAATAGCATCCTGGCTTGTATCAGAAACAGTGTGACCAGCAGGACTAGGGAAGTGATCATCTCCCTGTACTTGCCACAGGTGAGGTCATGCCTCGAATACTGTGTTCAGTTTTGGGCCCCTCACTACAAGAAAGACATTGAGGTGCTGGAGCGTGTCCAAAGAAGGGCAACAAAGCTGGTGAAGGGTCTAGAGAACAAGTCTTATGAGGAGGAGCTGAGGTTACTGGGGTTGTTTAGTCTAGAGAAAAGGAGGCTCAGGAGAGACTTTATCACTCTCTACAACTACCTAAAAAGAAGTTGTAGTGAGCTGGGTGTCAGTCTCTTTTCCCAAGTAACAAGTGATAGGACAAGAGAAAATGGCTTCAAGTTGTGCCAAGGATTTAGATTGGATATTAGGAGAAAATTCTTCACTGAAAGGGTTTTCAAGTGTTGGAACAGGCTTCCCAGGGAAGTGGTTGAGTCACCATCCCTGGAGGTATTTAAAAGATGTGTAGATGTCACACTTAGGGACATGGTTTAGTGGTGGACTTGGCAGTGTTAGGTTAACGGTTGGTCTTGATGATCTTAAACGTCTTTTCCAACCTAAATGATTCTGCGATTGTATGATTCTACTCTAATATTGGAGAAGGATGACTAAAGTCCAAGTAGATGTTTGAATCACTGTATGGAATTAATCCATAGGGTTTAATATTATTTTGTATTGGTATGTCAGCAACAATACACTATTTGCAAACATTTTTTTTGCTTTGCTTTTTTTACTTTGTCCTTGATGTTCAAACATTTTATTTTGTTTCTAATTTTTACTACATACTTTATCATGGCAGGGCATGAAAAACTTCATAGCAAAATCATGATGAGAATGTCTTATTTCATGTGAGATAAGAAACATCCCCAAGTATAGCAACTGTTTGGAACTCTATTTCCTGAATAATTAAAGCAACTTTCAGATTACTGATATCTAATGTTTCAGATGTGGTTATCCCCAGGGCTCTTACAGAGGCAATCAAAGGCTATATAGCTAAGTACTACTACTTGGAAGGGAAATAGGAAATGAATATTTTGTATTACTATAAAACAGGTGTCCTGGTATTACATGCCAGGCAAGTGCTGGGGGAAAACAGAGCAGAGCTTTGGGAAAGTGTTGGAAAGCAAGCTACCAGGAAGCTTATGAATTGTTCCGTACTCAGGAAGTGTTATGGCAGGCCAAATGTGATTCATGGATTGTATTTTGATCCAAGAATTTTCTGCTGATGATATTGAAACAAGTAGTATTATCTGTCCTATCTGATAGTAAGGAACCTTTATGAGATTTAAAAAATAAATTGTTAAAGTATAACTCAGAGTTTATCTACCTTGTGATATAACTTGGTTTCCCAATGTCCTGAAAAAATGTTATAGAAATGCAAAATATTTAGGGTCAGATATATTACTTCTTGCTTTCTAGCAGTGGAGAAAGTCAAGAATAAGCAACATGTTGTAAAGTATTAACTCTAAGTAAATAAATTAAAATATCTCTTAAATATTTTCAATTTTACCTGTTACAGAGGGGTGAAAACTTTCTGTCCTATGGAAGGGAGAAGAGCACCAGGTCAGGTTGTTCACCTGTGATTGTGAACTTCAGAAAAATAGCTTGGAAATGGATGAAAAGGAGTAAAACATTTGGAGTTGAGAGCTCTAAAAGGATCTGTAGGGGAATTAAAACAGAATTTGGTCCTTTTAAAGACAAAACTGCGATCTTGAAAGTCCTACTGAGCAAATATATGGACCTAGAAACTTAAACTCCACAGATAACTTGTTTTAGTTGGGATTTGTATTTAAAAATTGTATCTAGATTTTATTTTGTATTCAAAATTTCTGTTCTGAACTTGACTAGAAATGTATTCACCTTGACAAAGCTAATTGATTGACTCAACAGCTTTTTATATTAAAGCCCCTTGGAAAGCATGATCCAGATATTTCTAACCTGATCTTTATGTAGTCAAAAAGCATATGCTGTTGAGACACACCCTCCAGGTCAACAGTGTTCAGTGATGTTCAGTAACTTCCTTTCAAAACAGAGAGGAAATAGAGATTAATCAGTCAGTAGTAGCAGACCATGAGAACTTCAGGTTGAATTCCAACCCCTGCCCTTGTTTCTTGACAGTTTTAATCTATATACCAAGAACAAGCTTTCTGTAATAAGGTAAAAGTTATACTCAAGAAAAATATTCTCAGTTCTTCTTGCTAAAGTTTCCTTTTTATGCAGAAAAATACTCCACTCAGGGAGAAGGAAGTTGCTTTTCTTGTCTGTTTTCTTTTTAGAGTATCGATCAGAGAGAAAAGGCCTGGCTTCAAAGCCAAGATCCAAAATCCAAAATATTGAAATAACCATTGGAGCAAGGAATGGAGCCTAGTGCTGCATGAGAGTATTTTACATTAGGAGACAGAATTATGTGTCTTCTTTATAGCCCAGTGAATCTAAATTATTTTCTGCAAAATAAAATAGCTTCAGCTGCAGGAAATGACACTGTCCCATTGCATTTAGTTCATCATCTTCAGTGGTGTCAGAGTTCCTGGTCTTAGCAGAGAAGAAATGAAATTCTCCAATTTCCAGTGTTGAAATCACCTGAGCAGTTGGAGATAGCCTCATTTGTTTCTTTCTGTTGCCATTCTTTAAAGAAACAGTGATCTCCTCCACTGTTAAGAGATTAAGCATTCATCTTTGGGTTTTCAGTCTTGAACACAAGGTGCCTTAGTACTACTGAATGTAATTGAGTCCTAGAGAAAAACATGATTTAAAACACCCTTGATATGTTTCTCTTCACTGTTTTGTGTTACACTGATTCCAGTAAAAGCACTAGTCACAGTGGTATTTTGTGTGGATCCTGATTTAAATTATATAACTTGTCACAGATGACATATTAGAAGACATTTCACATATTAGGTGCCTAGTCCATGACTGTGAATCCTGAAATGTGGATTCTGAAGTGAAAACCTACACTGAGTATTGCAAATGACTTGGTAGCATCTGAGTGACATGACTTAGGAGAAAATGCAGCAATGGAAGAAATCATTGGGCGTGTGCTCCTGTGATACTAAGGCTTGACTGAAATCTCATTTGTATTTAAGTTTAAAACATCATCTTATATACTTTGAAACAAATAAATTCCGTTATGTAAATTATTTTCTTAGTTTCTGAGTAACATATTTGCTTCTGATTTGTCTTTTTGTCATTCATTCTTTCTAACAGCTGGTTCAAAAATATTAGTGAAGGATCCCAGACCAGCTTTGGGAACACCAAGTCCCAAACTAAGTGGTAAGTACTTTGATGTATCTTTAGTTTTAAACAATTTCTGTGGAAAACACAATGGGAATCGATTTAGTGAGACTGCACTGAATGGCTTAGAATGAATAAAGGCTCCTAGATTAGGCATTACATTAACAGAACAAAACCATCATTAATTAAATTATTCCCCAATGTTTTAAGTCTGTCTAGACTATATGGTATTATTTATATTCATATACAATTTCTAACTGTTATGTGATGAGAGTTTTATTGGTTTCACTGAAATTACTGTGTTCTGTGTAAGATCCTATGCAATATACCCATTCAGAAACTATATTACTCACCCAGAAATAAAGACATGTTGTTTCACAATTTTTTTCACAGTCTTGCACTTCTTTTACATATTGCTAATTTAAATTACTTTACCTAAATACTTCAGTATTAGCCTTCAAAAAAGCTAATTTTAGTCTAGAGAAGGTAGTCCCTCTAAATGGGTGAAGTCAACTCCAGTTTTCACTGATTTGCTAAAGAAGTCTATCTTTGGATGTCCTGACTAGATCCAAGAGAAACTTTTCTCTGTCCACTGAAGAGATTTTTTGAAAAGAGAAGTCTCCTTAACTAGAATTAACTTTTGACTATAACCCTATTTAATGTCTAGCAATAATGAATAAAGATTTAAAAGTGATTCCTTATCATAGGGGGTTTTGTGGGGGTTTGTGAGGTTTGGTTTTTTTTTGTTTGGTTGGTTTTTTTTTTAAATCAGGTTGTACACGACTTCAAAACTGTGTTTGTCGATGTACTGCATGGTAGTCATACAATCAGTTTTTTCATTCTGAAGCTTTTTGTACAATCCCAATTAATTGAAAAAAAAAAAAAAAAAGTAAAGATCAGATTTTCTGAAAGTAGGGAAATAAATTTCAGGGAGATCACAAATCAACAGAATCAGACTATTTGCACCATGCAGTTCCCTTGCTTTCAGTTTGCAGGCCCAGTATCTAAGTGTTTTGTTTTTATGTGTTTACTTGTCAAAAATTGTATGCATCTATACATATACATACACAAATAAAAAACTAGGAAAGCTCTTTTACCCTCCATGGTGAAGACAGCCTGTCACTGTGACCCATAAAATAAATGATGAGGGAAGACTGTCAGGTATTTCAGTGGGCCTCAGTCTTGAATTTTGGGATATCCTGTGAGAGAAGGGGCAAGTATTCTTCTGTGTTTATCTGACATGAGATGCCAATTCATACATGAACCCAGAGCTTTAAGTTCTGTGAGAGTGACTCCAAATAATGTCAAAGTGCTGATTTTAAATAGTGATTATTTATTATAGGGCTAAGCATGATACATTTCCTTTGGAAAGTGTAGTAAACCCATCTAAGTCACCTTCAATTTAATTGTTTAAATGGTATCTCATGTTAAGATTTTAAAGATTTGAATGTATCTCATTTTACTGGATAGGTAACTTTTTTTTTTTTTTTTACCATACTGTTGCTGGAACAGCATTACTTAATTTTGCAGTTCGATAATGACAAATATTAAATGTAAAGGTATAAATCTACCATATTTATTCTCCCTGCAGTCTATGATCTATTTTTAATTTTAAATTAGGGGATTTTTTTTTCTCCTGTTGAAGATCATAATGTTTTTAAGCATTTGAAGATAAGATAAAACTTCTTATATAAATTTTTCATTAGCAAAATTGACTAGGTAATAAAGAAAATGTTTATAGTCTTTCAATGTCATTTAAATATGCTTGTAAAATTTTGATATCTAAATTGATACTAATTTCTGCAAAACTTAATCCTAGGTGTATGTCTCTGTGCTGGCATAGAAAAGATTCTGCAGTGAGCGGGATCTGGTCTTTTGGTTACAGCTGTTAAATTAGATTTTGTGAAGTCAGTTTAATTTTAGGACATGTCCATATTTAAGGAAAAGAACAAATGGAGGTAGAGTTGTGGTTGCGTTCTTCAGTACAAATACATTTCTTTCATAAATGTTGATGCCAGATTTCTATGCTTTATATGTGAAGATTATGCGCAATAGACTTAAAAATAGAGAGGGTAGAGAGAAAATGCTAATATTTATCATATACTTTTTTGAATGTTTGACTTCATAAGTACTAAATATTGCAAAATGTACTGAAACATGTTTGATGTGTATATAGTTCCTGATGATGTATTTGCCCAAAATTATATATGGAAAGGATCTTACAATTACAAAAGCAAGAAACAGCCCATGACTTTGACAGTCACCAGTTTCAATGCAACTTCAGGAAGAGTAAATGCAACACTTACAAACAGCAATATGGAATTGCTGCTATCAGGTATGGGATAAGAAATACTCATTTCCATTTATTTTCTTCTGCTTTATATACATTGGTTCCCTGTAACTTTATGCATAATGCTTAAACTTTTAATATCTTCTGGCAACTTTCTTAGCTTATCAAAGAATTTCTTATTCTAGTTCAGTTACTTTCAAACGTAGGGATTTTTCCACCTTTTTCTTCTCTCCCTTTTTTTAATTTCCCAAGTTTTTATTATATTTGGAGTTAACAGACAATGAGGAACAAAAAAATCATCCTAATTCTAATACTTTTCCTTAAATATTGTAAATAAACTTAAATTACTGTTCCTGAGAATTTCTTAATTCTCAGTCATACAATTTCCCTATAATAGCCTATTAATAACTAATAAGCAATATGATTAAATTGATATGTGTTGACCTAGCAAGGCAGAGATACTTAATGAACTTGGAGAGCGTGGAGAGATTACACTTGTTAAACTAGCTGATATAGTTTAAAAAAGTAGCTACCCTTCATGCTGTGATTTCAGAAGAAGCCTTTGATTGCAGTCTTGGTTTATGATATTCCACAGTTCCTGCCACACAGAACATTGTTGCCATGGTTATGTTGGCACAATATGCAGTTGTTTGTGCTGTGAACCATCAGTAGAAACTGGAGATACGGCTTGACAAGCAAGCAAACAAAAATAGTGTAAAAATGTTTGGGTTTATAGTTTTTGCTTGTTTTTCAAAATCTGTCATTGCTGGGATTGAGATATCTCAGCCACACAGACAGTGGGCCTGTCACACCACAGGAGTGTCAGGCTATAACACAGGGGTGTGAATAAGCATAAAAGACACACCTGAAATCAATATTATCACTCAAAACTTAGTTTCTTGAACCTTCACCCTTTGTCTACACAACTTTTTACAAGGACTGAAGAGGCCTAAATATCACAGTTATGTATAGGCTGGACACTGCTGGTTTTAATCTTTTTCATCACTTAAGGACCCCTTTCTCTGAAGTAGTTTAACATCACTCTTTATCTCAGAGGTGTTAGCAAAGACAGAAATGACAGAACATTAACCTGCTGGAAAAAGAGCGGGGGGGGGAAAGTTCAGCCCATATGTTTCTGAGAGGGGTGGTCTACAGGAAGAATGTAATGGGCCAAAGAATCCATTTCTCTGTTGAGCTCTTAGTTTCTAGTATCCAGTAGAGTAGTGAATTTTTGACACTCGGTTTGTCTGTTGAAGTTATTTTGTAGGTGTCCTTTGGAGACTCTCACTTGAGAGGCTGTAGATGGACTGAATGTTTCATAAAATATTTTCTCACTGGTAACCGTGTTTGTCTTGACTATCTGTGCGAACTTATTCTATTGTATGATGTCTGTTTAGTTTCAACCATGCAATTTCTATGAGGGTATTAGGTGCAGCAGATGTAGTATTTAATATTTTTAGGATTAGTAAAAGTACAAACTGTGTTTTCACACCCAAACAACCCTCTCCTCCAAATAAAAAGGTTGCCTGAATTGGACACAATAGTGATTACAAATGCCCATTTTTGATCTACATACAGGCATTGCACATGTCATCAGGTAATTAATATTATTTTCTTTCCCTGTTTTGCAGATAGAAAACTGAGATCCTGTATATTGAAAGAGTATCTTAGGGCCAAGGAAGTAGGGATGAATCAAAAAAGACATTTAGATGCCAGGAAGCTGATTTCTCCTATACTCAACTTGTAGGTTTCTGAAAAGAAAAGTTGTTCTATCCCCGTGAGATACTTAGTGTTTTGCATTCCATCATTTGCTGCATCTTTTTTTACTTCTTTTTATTTTGACACCTGCACTTGCTGTAATTATAGTATATATGTCTGTCACAGGTTAGAAATGGTCATGTTCTTTTGATCAGGTTAGGATGAGTGAAAGTAGAAATGCTCTTACTTATTTGGCTCAGATTAAACACTCTCTTGTACACTGGGAAACCAGTTGCCAGCTCTGAAGAAGCACTTAGGCCTGTCACCAAGAAATGCTTGTGAAACCACCGTTGTAAATTAGCGGGGAACAGTGGTGCCTTGGTCAGTGGGATAATTTTTCTCGATGCTCTTGTTTAAGCGTGTGTACATAATGTTCATGCCCATGTACACACACCAGAGCCCTCAGCCTCTTGCAAGTATTTCCTAACTGTACATTTATAAGATACTTCCATGGCAGATGTGAGCAATTTACTTTTTCCCCAAGTTCCAAATGAATCCTAGATGCACACTGTACAAGCTCTTGAAGAAACCAAATACTGTATGATAATGTTAATGCAGTCCTGAAGACAAGAGAATAAACCCTATCCTACCAAAGCACATTCATTTGAGCTCAGCGCAGTGTTAACACGAAAGTAAGTCTGCTTATTAGCTCAGGGATGATTTATATATAATGATACCTCTTATACGGCAATGACCTATCCTTAATGTGGAGAAAGCTTTTGTTCTGTGAATTTAGGCATGTAAATGAGAAATGTGAATTAGGAATCTCATTGCTCTGTCTCTTACTGCATCTTGTGCAGTGATCATGAGATGATTGAGTTTTTGATTCTTGGAGAAACAAAGAGAGGGGTTAGTAAAACTGCCACCTTAGACTTCCAGAGGGCAAACTTTGACCTGTTCAAAAGACTGATTAACAAAATCCCTTGGGAGGCTGCCTTGAAGGATATGGGAATCCAGGAAGGCTGGACATACTTCAAGAGAGAAGTCTTAAAGGCACAGGAGCAGGTTGTTCCCGTGTGCCGAAAAACAAGCAGGCGGGGAAGGAGACCGGCCTGGCTAAACAGAGACCTTTGGCTGGATCTCAAGAACAAAAGGAGAATCTATTGCCTTTGGAAGAGGGGGCAGGTCTCTCATGAAGACTATAAAGATGTAGTGAAGCTATGCAGGGAGAACATTAGGAGAGCCAAAGTGCAGCTAGAGCTCAACCTGGCTACAGCTGTTAAAGATAATAAAAAATGTTTCTATAAATTCGTTAACAGCAAAAGGAGGATTAGGGAAAATCTCCCTTCTTTATTGGATGCAGAGGGAAACATGGTAACTAAGGATGAGGAAAAGGCTGAGGTGCTCAACACCTACTTTGCCTCAGTCTTTAGCAGTGGAACTGGCTGTTCCCTGGACACCCAGCCTCATGAGCTGGGACATGGGGAGGGGAAGCAGATTGAGGTCAGCACAGTTGAAGAGGAGGTGGTCAGAGACCTGCTACACCACTTGGATGCACACAAGTCTGTGGGACCAGATGGGTTACACCCAAGGGTGCTGAAAGAGTTGGCAGATGTGCTCACCAAGCCGCTTTCCATGATTTACCTGAAATCATGTCTAACTGGGGAGGTCCCATTGGACTGGAAGGTGACAAATGTGACACCCATCTACAAGAAAGGCAAAAAGGACGATCCAGGAAACTATAGACCTGTCAGTCTGACCTCGGTGCCAGGGAAGGTCATGGAGCAGGTCATCTCGAGTGCCATTGAAAGTCATATAATGGACAACCAGGGCATCAGGCCTAGTCAGCATGGGTTTATGAAAGGCAGGTCCTGCCTGACAAACCTGATCTCCTTCTGTGAGAAGATGACCTGACTATTGGACGAGGGAAAAGCTGTCGATATTATCTACCTGGATTTTTGAAAAGCATTCCACACAGTTCCCCATAGGATTCTCATAGAAAAACTGGCTGCTCATGGCCTGGATGAGCAAACGGTCTGCTGGGTCAAGCACTGGCTGGATGAACGGTCCCAGAGAGTGGTGGTCAATGGAGCTAAATCCAGCTGGCAGCCGGTCACAGGTGGTGTTCCTCAGGGCTCAGTGTTGGGACCATTTCTGTTCAACATCTTTATTGATGATCTTGATAAGGACATAGAGTGCATTATCAGTAAATTCGCAGATGACACCAAGGTAAGTGGGAGTGTCTATCTGCATGAGGATAGGGAGGCAGTACAGAGAGACTTGGATAGATTGGATCAGTGGGCCAATGTTAACGGGATGAGCTTCAACAAGGCCAAGTGCCAGGTCCTGCACTTGTGCCACAACAACCCCATGCATTGCTACAGGCTTGGGGAGGTGTGGCTGGAGAGCTGTGTGAAAGAGAAGGATCTGGGGGTTCTAATTGACAAGCAGCTGAACATGAGCCAGCAGTGTGCCCAGGTGGCCAAGAAAGCCAACAGCATCCTGGCTTGTATTAGAAATAGTGTGACCAGCAGAAGTAGGGAGGTGATTGTCCCCCTGTACTCTGCACTGGTGAGACCACACCTGGAGTATTGTGTCCAGTTTTGGGCACCTCAATATGAGAGAGATATTGAGGTGCGGGAGCAAGTGCAGAGGGCAATGAAGCTGGTGAAGGGCCTGGAGAACAAATCCTATGAGGAGCGATTGAAGGAGCTGGGACTGTTCAGTTTGAGGAAGAGAAGGCTGAGGGGAGACCTCATCACTCTCTACAGCTACTGAAAGGACATTGTAGAGAGGTTGGTGCTGGTCTCTTCTCACAGGTGATTAGTGACAGAACAAGAGGGAATGGCTTTAAACTGCAACAGGAGAGGTTCAGACTGGACATTAGGAAAAAGTTTTTCACAGGAAGAGTGGTCAGACAGTGGAATAGGCTGCCCAGGGAGGTGGTGGAGTCACCATCCCTGGATGTGTTTAAGGGTCATTTAGATGAGATGCTGGGGGATATGGTGTAGGGGAGAACTTTTAGAGTAGGGCTGATGGTTGGACTCGATGATCCCAAGGGTCTTTTCCAACCTGAATGATTCTATGATTGATTCTGAAGAAAGTTAGGAAGTTTGCATCTTAACCTGAATTGAACTTTTGAGATGCCCATCTCACTGTAGTCTGTAGTAAGAGGCTAGAGTAAGTAAACTAACAGAGAGGACAAAGTTAAATGTCCTTTCTTAGCTGGGATGTGATCTGTTTCCATTTGGTTTGGTTTTTTTTCTCAGATTAGCAACCAGCAAGACAGATGTAACCATTCTTTTTTTTTTCTCTGGAATTCATTTTAACACAATGACAACACCCACCATTTTCTTCTGATCACATATAAAAAAACATTAGTCTGAAAACTCTGCTGTCTCCCAGATTATCTCTTTGCAGCACTGCAGTCCAATAGTAAGCTATTGGGTTGTCCCAGCATTTCTTCCTTCTCTACCTTAAGATGCAAAGAGCACTAAGTACCTGAGTATTTCCTTCCTTCTGCTACTGTGTTAGCTAGTGGTTTTGTGCAGCCTTTTTTTTTTTTTTTTCCCCCCACTGGAGAGTGTGGTGGGTTGACCTTGGCTGGATGCCAGGTGCCCATCAAGCCACTCTATCACTACCTCTCCTCAGCTGGACATGGGAAGAAAAATGTGATGAAAGGCTTGTGACTCAAGACAGGGAGAGATCACTCAGCAATTACTGTCATGCACAAAACAGGCTGGACTTGTAGAAATTAATTTATTTATTGCCAATCAAATGAGTGTAGGGTGATGAGAAATAAAACCAAATCTTAACACACCTCCCCCCCACACCTCCCTTCTTCCCAGGCTCAACTTCACTCCCATCTTCTTTACCTCCTCCCCTCCAAGCAGCACAGGGAGATGGGGAATGCAGGTTGCGGTCAGTTCATCACATGTTATCTCTGCTGCTCCTTCCTCCTCACACTCTTCCCCTGATCCAGCATGGGGTCCTTCCCACGGGAGACAGTCCTCCATGAACTGCTCCAGCATGAGTCCCTTCCACAGGGTGCAGTCCTTCAGGAGCAGACTGCTCCAGTGTGAGTCCCCCACGGGGTCACAAGTCCTGCCAGCAAACCTGCTCCAGCATGGGCTCCTCTCTCCACGGGTCCACAGGTCCTGTCAGGAGCCTGCTCCAGCACAGGCTTCCCACAGGGTCACAGCCTCCTTCATGCACATACACATGTGCTGGTGTGGGGTCCTTCATGGGCTGCAGGTGGATATCTGCTCCATCATTATCATCCATGGGCTGGAGGGGGACAGCCTGCCTCACCATGGTCTTCACCATGGGCTGCAGGGGAATCTCTGCTTCGGCATCTGGAGCACCTCCTCTCTCTCCTTCTTCACTGACCTTGGTGTCTGCAGAGATCTCACATATTCTGACTCTTTTCTTCTGACTGCTGCTGGTTTTGCACAAGCTTTTTTTCCCCCTTCTTAAATATGTTATCACAGAAGCTCTACCACCATTGCTGATGGGCTCAGCCTTGGCCAGCAGCCAGTCCTTCTTGGAACCAGTTGGTATTGGCTCTGTTGGACACAGGGGAAGCTTCTGGCACTTTGTCAGAGAAGCCACCCCTGTTGCCTGCCCTGCTACTGATACCTTGCCATGCAAACCCAATACAGAAAGCCAGTACCTTCTCCTACATCTCAGTGCTGTCTTCAGTTCTTGTTCACATCACAGAATTTGGATGCACATAAAAATGGGAAATGACCAAAATTAAGGGCACTGCTATGTTACTGGAGTTTTCAGATAATAAAAAGAGATCCAGTTTAGTTCATGCATAGCTAATACATACTAACTAAATCTAGACTGAAGTCATCCACATTTGTTAGTCAGTAAAACATGAAGTCTGTTCTGTGATGTATTGAGTCTATAAAACCAGGGATTTTTCATTTCAGTTTGGTGGAATTTTCTGGAGGTATAATTGTGGGTTGTTATTTTGTTTTGGGTTTTTTTGGGTTTTTTTTTTCTTAGTTTTGGTTTTAGTTTTGTTACTAAGTTTTAGCCATCATTAACTTTTGTTCATGTAAAGTGCAAGATAACCTTGCATGATTATACAAATAGAAAACTTCATATGAAAGGAACAATGATTTTAGTGCTCTGACAGAAAGAAAATATCATACTAGAAAGGTCTTCTGGTTAAAATCTAAATTTTAATTGATAACAATGTTTAAAAATGTGGGGGAAGAACATCTTGACTGTATTTTCACTATTCACCATTGTTTTTGTAACGGAACATTAAATCACTAAGCATATCATACTATTTTAGTTTCATTCTCCAAATTAACAAATAAGGTTATTTGGATTCTAAACGTTTCTTCTGCGGGAATGAAGATGAGTTAATTATGCCTACAAAGTAAATAAGGTTATACACAAGTTTTATTGTCTGGAAGAAATGTGTTGTAATATTGACCGATGAAGAACAATTTTTTGGAGATATTTTCAAATTTAGAAGTTTTTAATTTAGCACCAGCTTTTGGAAAAGAATTTAGATGTGGATGTTCCTATTACCATCTTTACCTGATGCCTAAATTACAAATATTGAAAGTGGGAATGAAAGATTCAAATACACTCTACCTGATTCAGAACAGTATTTTCCATTTCAAATAAGATTGTTGTCACTTTGTTCTGTCTGTGCTTGTTACTGTAACTGTTAAGTAACAGCTGTGTGCCTAGGGTTTCCCTTCTGTCCTCTCTAAAAACAGTTTCTATTGAGATCCTATGATAATTGCAATAATTTCATAACAGAATGCATCTTGATAAACTAAAATGTTGGTAACTACACTACTTATTCTTCCTACTTTTCCTTTTTAAGGCAATAGATTAAATGCTTATTAAAGATGAAATTATTTCTCTACTCAACACAAATATAAATTTTTAAAACTATATTCTACAGGAGTGTATAAAAGCCAGGAAGCTCGGCTAATGCTCCACATATATCTCATTAAAGCACCCTCCCATACATCTGTGAGCAAGTTGAAAGAGGAAAAATGGGCTATGGATGGTTTTGTGAGTATATTTCTGCTACAAAAGACAGAGAAAGGTTTTTTGTGGTGGTGTTTGTTTTTTTTTTTTTTTTTTTTTAAAATCATGATGGTGTTCTACACACAAAAAAATCCTGAAACATATCAAAAGGAATTTTGCTAGCAATGCCAATTCATTAAATGAAATTAAAATTTTATTGTAAGATATAGGAGATCAATCTGAGGGAAAAATACGGGAATAGTCATACTGTGTATAGACAATTATAATGCATGTTAACACAAAATCCGTTCTCTTCTCTTTGAATTTTATTCCAATATATTGAGAAATTTTATCATCATTATAATAAAATATCAATTTAGAATAATATAATATAATATATAATAGTGATATAATAGCAATTTTTATCATTAGGCTAGCAGTCATATTTTATTTTTTGGTGATATTTTAGAAATACCATGAAAAAGCTGAACTCCTGTGGTATGGGGAAAACAGAATAGGTTGCTCCAGTTAAGCATTAAGCCCCTTGGAGGTTCTGGTGCTGAGTTTATTCTTTAAAAGGGACAAGAGAGCACATAGCTGAGAGGAGGAGAGGTGAAGGATTGGGGTAAAAAGAAGAAGAAACAGGCCAGGTGGATGAGATGTGTTAAACCATGAAAAGAAAATCCCTTCAGAGAACAGACAGGAAAAACAAACATCACCCAAGTTAATCCTAAAGCGGGGAAACAGCTGCATGTGTTTGGGGCTTGAGACACTTTATTTGCCAGAGAAGAAAGTAGATTTTTGAGAAAAGAAATGGTCTAAAATTTAGATGATTATGAACACTTGTACATCCCTATTACACAGTCTAATTTTTCAAGTCTGTTTTCTTATGTTTCACCTTCTGGTAAAGCACTACAGGGAAACCAGTATGGGTGCACAGGCCAAAAGAAGAGAAGAGGTGTACAATGAAGTGTATGCATAAATTTATGTTTGCATAACTTGTGGCATTACTTCAATAGTAATTTTTTTAGAGTTGCAAAGGCAAACCAAAAAACCCTAAACTGCTTAAATAATAATTATACTGGTAAAAGGACTTAATACCTTTGGGTTGTACAAACTTTAGGCTTCATGAGCATGCTCCAGAGGTAAAAAAAATATGGTAAAAATCAATAAATTTACTTTCAGACTCCTAAATATATAAAAGCACACAGTACAGCCCCTATATTCCATATGCTATTTACATACTGTTCTTATTTGACCCTTTTCTTTTTTATTTTTCAAATCTTGGAATAGCTCAAACAGGTTGCCTTACCTCAAAATAACACATTCACCTGAGAAATGCACCCTTTTTTCAGTGAAAACATAGCTTCAGGTCATTGCTGAAGACGTACTGTTGCCTTGAGAAAGGAAAGCTTAAGGGAAAATCTTGAAGGATCATGCCTCAGCACCACTGAATTTAAACCTAATAACGCTCTTGGGAAGCAAGTAGCTGTAAATTTGAATACAATGTGTTAGTTTAGAATATACTTACCCTAATAAGGGAGATAGTCATAGGAAAACAACCCTTTCTTCCTCCCACAAGACTTTTACCAAGGCCTCATTCAATATTCTTCTGGTCTACAGCTGTATAATTAAGTAATTATTGGGATAGAGCACTGAGAAAGAACAAAGGAACTAACTGTCAATTGAATGTGAAGTCTTCTTTATTTACTTTTAAGTTATTAAAACCTCGATACTTGCATTTTTAGGATTATCTGCAATATAACTGTAACTTTTGCTATCTACTTCTTAAAAAAATCAGGTGATTACAAAGCCTGTAAGATGCTTAAAAATACTGACATCTTGAATTGCCAGAAACTGAAGTTTTGTTGGTGTTACAGAGAGTCTCAAATTAGCAAGCAACCACCAAAAATTAAAAACTTATTGTCAACACAATTAACTAGCCCTTCACAAATTACAGGTTCAAATGTCTGTGAGAGGAGAACAGAACAACTTCTCAGGGTTTGACAACAATCCAAAACACTCCATCACTCATCTAACAAGTGAGGGCTCTCAACCTCGAAGACCTTCTCAGGGCAGCGTCCTGACCCAAGTTCTCTCAAGGAGTTTCCTTGGGCAGTGTCCTAACCCCAAGAAAGAGTCACCAACCTTGCTGCTCCAGGTGACAAGCTCAAAATGGCTCCCCCAGGGGACTCCATTTATACCCAGGCCGAATCTGACCTGTAGTCAATAGCAGCTCCTATTGGCCGAAGGCCCCAACTACCGTGAAGCCCTGAGAACAAAGGCAGTCAGGAGCTGCTACTCTTCAGCAGCCAAGAAGCTCTGTTTCCATTGGGTGGATGCACCTGCCACAGTTGGTTTTAAAAAATTAATATAGTTACAGGTAGTATAAGATAGTACATGTGACTGTAAGCCAACATGTCCAAGTTGTGCCTTTAACAGTTCTCTCTTTTCTTTTGAACTTTATAGATTTCCTAGAAAAAAGAGTGGTTTTAATGGGGAATAACCGCTACCAGTCAAGCATATTAGGATACCTCTCTTCCAAATATATATTTATCACAAACTTTTCCCCATTTAATTCAGACTACTTTTTGTTTACAGGTTTCTGCTGAACCTGATGGAGCAACATATGTTTTTCAAGGATTTATCCAGGGTAAAGATTATGGACAATTTGGACTTCAAAGATTAGGTATTCAGCAAATTCTAAGTTTCTGATAGTTCATTGTTCCATATTCTGTTTTATTATGTACAGTACTGTAAGGGTATCTGCAGGATGTTATCAGTACCGTCATTTTATAGAATACTGAGATATTCATAACTTTAAAATCTCCTTTAAGTAGTACTTGCAAAGAGTGTTTTGTCAGAATTTGTAAGGAGTTACAGATGCCTTGCAATGTACTGCTTAGTATACTGTGCATTTGTAATGTTTTGAGCAATGTTTTTCTATAAATATGTGTAAAATGCATTTGGTTTCACATCTTAATAACTATTTAGAAAACCCACGTTATAGAATGCCCTGCTAAACTGGTCTCTTGCTCATGGTGCTGAAACATTTCCCCTAACCATTTGCTAGAAGAGTGAAACTGCTGAATATTTGCAAGTAAATCTTTATGTTAGTCTTAGAAGAACAAAATCTTATTTACTTGCCAAGCATTTATTTCCTAAAAATTGACTTCTTGGTTCTATACATTCTGTTCTACATCAAACTGATAGTCTTTATATATCCTTTCTTGGAGAAGACAACTCTGGTAATAGAGCTCTGGTAACAATATTCTGTTCTGCTCTTTAAGAAAACGAATTTAACTTACTTTTCTGATACTTTCTTAAGAACTGTGATATTTCTCTTTCAATGAGAATTTGAATTTAGTTAATCTTGAATTCTTGAATGATAAAATACTATTGAGAATGTCTTAGAAGAGGAATTACTTTTCACTAATGTAATGGCTCTTTAGATAGAGAGCTTATCTTCAGACAAAATTCCAAAACAAAATGTTTGCAAAACTAGGTTCTTTCAGCTGCAAAGTATTGTCCACTCTTATTTTTTCAGTAAAACCAGGAAATTCTTTAATTCTTGAATGTATGAGGTAAAGGCAAATCTTTGTTTTTTCACAGTTCTGAGTCACAGTAAAATGCACTACTTCAGATCTTGATTTTCACTGTATTTGCATATGCAAATTATTTTTTAAAATTTTTATCAATAAATATTTCCTTTAAATGAATACACAAAGAGTTATTTCCCTTTATTAACTTCTTCAAAATATTTGAAAGTCATCTAACAAAAATTAAAACGCAAGACTTCCTTGACGGTGTTTTGATAGACTCTATGAAAATTGTATTTCTTCATTTATTTGTCAGAGGGATTTTTCTTTTTTTCTTGTTTTATTTTGTAGTTGTGAGATTCTATTCTGTAATATATTGAAGTTACTTTTTATTGGTTTATATCTTCTAGGAACAGAATGGTTCACTCAGGTTTAAATTCTATAAAAGGATTAATTGTAGTTAATATAGTCAATAACACAGAGATTTTAAATCATTGAACAGATTTTATTTTAGCACGTTTACCACATCATTATTTCAAGCACACAAACACAAAGCCAGTTTCTCTAAAACAAAATGTTTTGATTGCTCTTCCCATACAGTTTTCCTCACACTTATTTTTCTGAGCATTTATTTTTCTGTGTTTTAGTATAATGATTATCTGTTTGTTTCTTTTTGTTTGTTTGTGCTTTTTAAAATTTCTATATATTACCTTGTAAGATCAAGAAAATCAGAAAATATTATGACCTATGCAGTTCTAAAAAGGTCCAGTTCAAAGCTTAAAAATCAACTTTGTAGCTGTATTGGTATTCCTTTTCTCACATTAAAAAGGTGTGTATCTTGACTGAACAGATAACCTAGATAATGTGTTCCTCAGCCATGCAGCAGATCCTATTCGTGCTTATATTTTCCTCAATATCTGGCTTTAGCTCTTCACAATTGTTCCTACCTCTTTCACTCTATGTATCAATAGCAGTGCCTAATGAAATCAACATGCTGAACTTTCAGTTTGCCTCTTTCCTTGAAATCATGTTTGCTTTGTATGCATGCAGTATTTTTTAATTTCTGAAATATACAAATATAATCAGTAATATAATCAAACATATGCATTATTATAAATTTTACTTTTTGTTACACAGTACACTAAAATTTGCTAATAACATCCAAAACCTGAATCACATACATAATTATGCGGTAAGATATTTATTGTACCAGTGTATATGTATTGTTCTCCTGACATTTTGCATCCACTTATTAATCAGAATATGGTATACCACACTACATTTACTTTCCAGGTAGTCTCAGCATAAAGCTGTATGTATACAGCTGAACACATAATGATAACCCAAAACAGCTTCTCTGAAACAAAATATTTTGATAGCTGTTCCCATACAATTTTCCTCACAACATTTAATTTATTTTTTCTGAACATTTAATTTTTTTTCTCTATTTTAGTATATTGATAATCTGTTTCTTTTTGTTTATTTGTGTTTTATATATATACAATAACAAGGTGTTATTGAATTCTGAAGTTGATGGAGTAATATGTGTCGGGAGTAACAGATACATATATTATATTATATTTTCTTATTATTCTTTTTAGGTCTTAACATGTCTGAGGGTTCAAATTCTTCTAATCAACCACATGGTACAAATAGTAGTTCAGTGGCCATTGCTATCCTCGTGCCTTTCTTTGCCCTTATATTTGCTGGTTTTGGTTTTTATCTTTATAAACAAAGGTAAGTACAAATTATGTGTATAGAATTTCTGTATGACTTGGTGGTTTTATTACCTTCAATTTTTGTTAGTGTAAATTAAGTTTTCTGTAAAACCACAAAATGTTTGCAAAATGTGCATGCAGACAGTTCTTCCTACCTCCATGAAGGTCTGACATAATGACTGAGAGATCAGTTTATTGTACTGTGCTAACTTTCATTCCTACTTATTTAAAATGTTATAAATTTCTCTCTTTATGATAACAAAATGGATGCTATAAACTATGGGCATAGGGGGAATAATATAATAACCAGACTTTCTCTGTACTTACAGATGTTTGCCTGTATTATTTTTTTTTACATGTGACAGAATTATGAGTCATATATTGAGTAATTTATTTTAATGCCTGCTCTGTTTATTGGCTTACAAGTATATGCAAGTATTATTGAGAGGTTTCATTATGGAACTGTTTCTGCATCTGAAATTATTAGTTCTTATGTTACATAGCCACCAGTCTTCTCAATTTCATTAGTCTTAAATTCAACAATTTTATTCATGTTATCAAGGCCAGTAGTTCTTTGGATTCAGTGTTAAGTAATCTTTTCCTATAGCTTTAAAGCATTAGGTGAGTAAAGAAAATTTAATCACTTTAATGACAAGACAATTCATTGCCTACTAACTGTCAAAATGGTGATTTACATCTGGTAGCCTGACAATAATAATTACAATATACTTTGCAGGATAACATTAGTTTAAAACACATACCATCATTTTAAATGGTATAACTTGGTTTTGAACTCCTTCAGAATATGAAAAAATTCTCATGTAATTTTTTTATATATTTACCTGTATGCCATAAGCACTTGTCTTTACATTTTATATTGATGATTTGCATTAGGGTATGCATTATGCATAACGATATACGTGAAGCTTTTTTCAAGGGATTGAACTTTCATATTTTGAGTTATTTAGGGAAAAAGAAAATGTTTCGGCTATAAATTCATTCTTGACTGTATAAGTAACTTGTTGAGTGTCCAAAGGGGAAAAGAAAATCTCAGTTTTCTGTCTGGGGAGTTATTGCATCTTTACAAGATTTTGTTGTACTCTTAACTACTTATCATCTGATCATCCAAGTGGAAATACCTACCTCTTCTCAGGTTGTTAACTAAGTTTTGAAGTGAACATCATTTTAAATGAATCATAAATCCCTTAAACTTTATAAAGAGAGTACTAATTCTTAGCACAGATGCTGTAAAAAAATCGAGATGTTGTATTTAACTCCCGTAATTGGAACTGGGAGCTAAATTCTGTTCAGATTCTTAAACTACATCAAGTCAGTGAGGAAAACTGCAGTTACAAATACTCTGTCTTTCTTCTACAGGACTGCACCTAAAACACAGTATACAGGATGCTCTGTTCATGAAAATAATAATGGACAAGCTGCTTTTGAAAACCCTATGTATGACACAAATGCAAAGTCTGTGGAAGGGAAAGCGGTACGATTTGACCCCAACTTGAACACTGTTTGCACAATGGTATAATGTGGTAATGATATGTCTTCAAAGTCTGGAAATTGACACACAACACAGTGCACACACCATTCACTGATTTAAAAAAAAAAAAAAAATTAAAAAAAAAATTTAAAGCACACTTTTCAGGATATACTGGGTCACCTTCTCCTGAGAATGATAGACAAGAATGGGTTGTGGTTATTTTGTTTTGATTTTCTTTTTCATAAACTGGATCAGAATTCTTCGTGTACATCACGGAGAGTTTTTAAAAAATTTGCTGCACTCCATGAGTGCTACTCACAGTTTATTTGCTTTTTTAAAAAAGGAGGTTATTCTAAAACATAAAACATATTTGCATATATTGGAGGAGCATCCACTATCAGTATTTCTGTGCTTTATAAAAACTATAATAGAGGAACTGGGTTAAAAAAAAAAAAAGACATAGGTAGAAAATAAGAGCTATACTTACAGGAGACAATAGGTCACTGACTTCTTTTTAACAGTCATATGCTACATCTTTCTCATGAGTTTGTACCTTTTTTTTCATTTATTCAGCCCATTTAGTATTTTATTTTTATCAGAAGAGTTAATTTTTTTAAGTCCAGGGTGTAGTATTTAAAAATCAGCAAGTACAACTTACTCTTTTCACTTCACAGAAGAAAAATTAAAATGTCACATTCTTATTTAATGAATTTCCTTCCCTAGTTCACATCTTGATTCCTTTTCATGTTCCGAGTCAGGCTCCTTTTCTCTGTTTCCATTAACAATACCCAGAAATGGTAATGTTTCTACATTTCTTTTGTCAACCATACAACTAGACAAATTTTGCAATCACGAAGTTAGTATGAATTAAGCTTTGTCATATGGCTATGGTCCTTACTGTTGAAGATTGTTCAAAAGAGTGACCATCTTACATTTTTTTTCAAATGTGAAAATATAATTTATTTCCAATTAAAAAGTATGGTTTACAGTAACATTAGTAATCAAATCCATATATCAAAAATTTAAGAGTCCATTTCTCAATCCATGCTAGTTAAATCTAGACCGTATCACATAAATTTATTCCTTCAGCATTTTGTCAAAATGCATGCATAAAGCATGGTGAAATCCCATCGAAGCTGATGCATTCCAGCAGACTTTAATGAACTTTGGATCAGACCTACAAGGCAAGAGGAAGTTATAATTTGGTAATACTGTGTTTTCACATCTATTTTATCTATATATTCCATACTTTATGGAAACAAATCCTTACAGATAATGATTTAAAATTGAATCTATTACCATAGTGCAATGAAAACAAAAATATTAAAAATATATATATATATAAAGCCATGATTTTATTAGGGACAATCCATTCATTTTAGGGACAATTCAGATTCCACAGCCCTCAGATACAAGTTTTACACATTCCAGAATACTTTTTAAGGAAACGTAATTTTTAGTTATTTCATATCAGAATTATTCAGTGGCAACTCAGTAATTTATTTGATGTAGGTCATTGTCTTCCATTCGTAGCATGACTCACAAATGCTGTGTGTTAGCCAGTGTGAATTATCTGTTATTGTCCCTTTCAGACATTAATAATTCTGTGAAAATCTAAACTTTTTCTTACCGTAATAGAGAGTGCCTACCAAATATCATTGTACCCAGGATTGCTGCTTGGATTTCTATAATGTTTGATGAATTTCTAATAAACCATTTTACAACACTTTGTTTTGAATATTCATACAACTCTGTCAAACTGTATTCTACTAAAAGGATGCTGTTTTATATTTTATACCATTGGTTGTTATTTATTCTTGTTTATTCAGATGACTGCAATAACTATGATTCATTCATTAATGTTAAGGTTAATACATTTGAGATCGTTTAAAATGTTTCTTCTGCAACTGGCTACTCCTCTTATATTAATGCATACACTTTTGTAAAAAAGTATATTTTTATGAAAAAGGATTTGTAAAAGTATGATGTAAATTTTCAGTGCAAATGTAAACAAAATAAAAATGGACAATTGCTTTTTTTAACCATGTTTCTTCTTTGGAAGATGAGCTTTAAACTCATTTCAGTTGTGAAGATGAAAAAATAACCAAATTAAAAATTCAGATTTGGTATTTTTGTGGGTCTTAAAATAATGTTATTTTTTCTGACCCTTCCTGTGAATTTTATGTAAAGTAGCAAGACTTAGATTACTTTCACAAATAACTAGTGAGCACAATATGTAAAAATACCTGTTCCTTAGTGTTCCTCGAGGTTGTAGACGGCCTACTTTGCACACTAATTTTGCTACCTTTCTGCAGAAATGTACAGGATATATATACTAATAGGTAGTACCAGTGCATACAGTATCTTCTGGCATTAAAAAACCCCAGTGTCACCTTTTAAGGACATTGAACTGCAGGGGAGGATCTTAATTATCTTACTATAATATTAAAACTGTCCTTTAACTACCCTTTTTGCTTGAAAGTGTGGAAAGTAGATAACAAATCCTGACCTGAAATCCTATTCATAGGATAACTGGGGGAAAAAAATGTCTAATATTCTTTTGTGAATATGGTGCTCTACATAAACTGAAAAGGCCCATTCAGGCCCACATTAAAATCACTGAAGACTGTGTTGTTAAATACATTGGAAAGAGAAGCAAGAATTCATTCTGAAATGATACTGTGAGGATCATGCGCTAATGTTTTTCGAGAGGGTTTTAGAACAAATTGGTTAATTCTGAAAAGCAAAAAACATCCTGTTTCACAGTGGCCAAACTTTCATATGCAACCTAGAATCTGAAGTTAAGTTTTCCCTTCTTTGGTTTATGCATTATATGTTTTAACATATAAAAGTAAATAAAACTTACATTGAACTTGTTCAACAATTCTGTTAATGCTTAAGCTAGTATCCAGTTTGTGCTTTTCAAGAATTATGCTGACTTCATTGTAATAGAGAATGAACTATTCATAATAGACGGTGGGTTTTTTTGTTGGGTGGATTTGTTTGGTTTGTTTTGGGTTTTTTTGGTTGGGGGGAGGTGTTTGTTTGTTTGTTTTTTAATGTAGCTCCTAATTTTACATTATTTGTGTGTCAAGACCCAGCTGGTGCACTATGACTCATTGAAGTCATACTAAAATCCAATTCATTACTGGAATCCAGAAATCACACTGTATCACCTAAACTTACCAAAGTAGCAGTCCTAGTAGAACTACTCAGAATAACTAGACCATCATAAAATAGAGCTAAAAATGTCTGATTTTACTTTTCTTTGTGAAACGGAGCTGGCGTTATCGTGTACACATCTTATCCTGGAGGAATTCCTTGGCAACAATACAAGAAACTGTTATTTTTAAGGATAATAATTTAATAGCTATAAATCTTATAGATTCTCATAAGGAGCTAATGGGAAGTAAAGTGAGGCTACACTTCTAAGTAAAAGACAGCTTTTCTTTCCCAGGTCTTAAAAGCATATATCTCAACCCACTGTTGTAGTTGGCTGAAGTGTTATGAAGTGTTATGAAGTATTCATCATTTTTTCCAACATTAGTGTAATGTGGAGAATTTAAAATATTGGATATCACTGCACAAAAACCTCAGCAGATCTGTATCCCAGCGCGTAGATTCAGCTGTAAGTCCCTAACTACTACCTAGCTACTGTAATATCTCAGTAATGCATAGATCGCTTGTGCAGGAATTGATACAAGGAAATGATCACCTGGTTTGCAACTTATTATAGCAACTTATAGCAACTTATAATGATTTCTGAATATTGCTTAATAATCCTGCTTGCACTGACTGTTCTGTGGAAACTTACCAAGAACTACTATGTTCAGCAAAAATAAGAGACATATCCTTGGAAGGCAGATGTTTTCTAACCAGTTGAGTCTTTGTAGTGAATAGATAGCCATATATGGGTGGTAGAAACTAATATACTGGTGCTTTTAGATAAGATAGAGGTGGTAAACCAGCGGGAACCACTCTTGTTGTTCAAGAAATTGGCTAGGAGAATCTGTGCATACTCCGAGGAAAAGTACAAGGTGAGAAAGACTACGAGCTGTCCTCCAAAAGACCCCCAAAGACGACCACCAGGAGGCAATGCACAGGCGCAAAGATAACATAAATTGCTGACACCAGCCTTTAGAACTAACCCAGCCTTACTTATGCATATGTATATTTGTATTATGTAATCCAATGAATATCTATATCCACACTCTTAAGTTTCTGGTAAAACGTGCTGTCGGTGTGCAAGCTTTGTGGAGAAATCCCCTTGCACCCCGGCGCCGGGGTAAACATACCCGCTTTATAACGCTCTCTGAGTTGTAGAGTCTGTTTCCACGAAGCAGAATATACCATTTTTTTACAATGTATGCTTCTCCACGAATCAGAATATACCATTTTTTTACAATGTATGCTTCTGCCCATGATCTTTCTATAAAAGATGATTTGTTCCACAATAAGACAGTCTGTATGTGTTGCAGCATGCTTCTTTATAGGATAATTAGAGTTTGAGAAAAACATTGTATCATTTTTTACATCAAAACCCCACAATCTTTGTTAGATTAATTTGTGAAGATATTTTCCAATTTCAGATTGTCAATAGGGATTGATATAAGTACATGAAGTGTCTGTGACTTCAGGAGGACTACCCAAGCAATGGTAAATTCAGAAACCAAGTTCCAGAGCTCCTTTCATACACATTTTGTTATCAATCTTACTAGCCTTACACAGTACTACAGAAAATCTACTTAGCATCTCTCAAACCCCCAAATTTTCCTTTTTGGAATTTCTCTGGATTTCATTTTAATTTGGTCACCAAAAGTTCAGTCAAACATGATGGAGAAAGATGAACTGGGTCAGTTTTCTCGTAAAGCTGGAAGTTAATAAAATCTGTATTACTGGTTATCAATTAAACATGTTATTCTTTACCTCCTTTTATCATTCTTTATGAAATAATTAATTCTTACAGAAGAGAATATTCACGAGTGGAGCATGATATAACATTTAGGAATGCATTGGGGTTTAAGATTTCTGTGCTGTATATCTATTTATTTTCCAAAATCTTTGTGTGATCACAGCTGACATTTTTTAAACAAATGAAGGCCTGTCATTTCTGCTCTAAGTTGATTTTATCTTTAGTTCCAGACTAAGTCTCCCACTGTTTGATCATTTTTTTCATCATCTACTTTGTACTGCTGTCTTAAATGACAGCTAGGACCATGGAAAAATGATTCATAGTTTGGTTTCCTTATGTGGTAAAATAAGTACAATGAATAATGGCTGAGGCAAATACTTTTGAATAAGATTTTGGAGTGTCAAAGATTAAGCAGGACCGATATTAAATGAACATTTGACTATATAAAAAATATTCCAGTGAAGTAGGTTGTGTTCCCCATTTATTATCTTCTTGATGATGAAACTATGGCAACATAATATCCTGACTTGCTCAACCAGGAATAAATGTAGTAGTAGTTCTGAAAATAAGTCCCAACATTTTGTGAAAATTTATGAATGTTAAAGACATATATCATTCTCTAGCAAGTAGTCAAGTACCCAGTAAATATCTGCCAGTGCTTCATACTTTGCCGCATACAAAATCATGCCAAATCAGCCAGATTAGGCTGATTAGATCAAAACACATTTTTGAAATATAACGGGAACACACTTGTAGAAACTGCTGTAGCTACCAAAGAGACTGAAGAGAAGGTAACTTCCATGAAAGGAGCTGCACATCCATTTTAAAGTAACATCTTAAACCACTTTAACTAGTGTCCAGAATTTTATGCTCTAGCTGCACGTCCACGTTTCTAAGAATATACGTGATGCTTATCAGTATGAATTTTAATCCCAATTACCTAGTACTGATAATTTCTATTCCTAAAATAAAAGATGCTATGTAGGGGGGAAATTAATTACATAGTCATTTTTCCCAATACTTAAATGATAGGAGATTATATCTGAAAACTCTTAAGTCTCCTGTGGTGATTTTTGTGAGACTTTCCGCTTGGTGTTTTTGTCACATTCTGCAGTGATAAGAATTTAGTCAGTGAAGTGCTAGAATTCAGAAACTGGGAAATAAAAAAAAAAAACCAAACCTCTTCAAAATGTGAAAATAGACTCTTCTCCAAGAGAAGCGTAACACTGAAGGATTCTGCTCCCATATACCAACTGAAGAATTTGCAAATCCATGGGGAATCACCACATTTATGGTTAACGCACCAAGAGAATGCCCAGTAGTGTAATTTGAATAATGAGTCCCTAAGATTATTTATTTTATTTTCACTCATGTGCATTCAGAAATAGGTTGATGCTAGAAAAGTAGTCAGAAAACCCTAAAGGTGCATTAAAAAAAAAAAAAAAAAAAAGGAGTCTGGGAAATCATAAAGAAAGAAATAGATTCATGTTCTATGTTAACAAGATAAATGGTGTTATATTTGATCAGTGATTTTGAAACCAGATGAGTAATATCAGGCTGATGTGACTTTGTCTTCCAGACCCTCAGAGCAGCTTAACCTGTTCATTCCATCTATACTCATTTCTTGGCAAAAGTTTTTGTTCCGCTACCTCTTATCCATTGAGTTATGTGTTACCTGGATTGACAACTTGTTTGATCAAAAAATAAGTTTTGAAGACCGACTCTGAGGGACAGGAAATTAGAAAATCCTTGTGAAGAGGGTCCATCTTATTTTAATGACATGCTAAAAAATATAATTTACATGCTTTTTGATAGAATTTCTGTGTTTTATTTTTTATTAAGGTAGAATTAATATACTGTTTCTCTTAAACCACATCAAATTGTAAAAATATTTTGAGACCTGTAAATTTATACTTCTGATTTTATTTGTAAAATATATTTTTAAATGACACATAAAGTCATTACAGTCAGCTACTGTCAATGTTTTGTGGAATGCAACACTTATCTCTAAAGTGATGTACAAAGGGAAAAGGAATGAAAAGCTCTCACTGCACTTACTACTGCTATTTTTACATTGCCTATAAGTAAGTCTAAGATTGCCAAAGATGAAGCAGGACCTATATTAGATGTAAGACTGATTAAATAAAGCATGTTTCCAATAAAGTAACTGTGCTTTCTCCCTTTTATTATCTCCTCTGGATGCTGAAACAATGTCAACATGATATAGATTGTCTGTAACCAAATCTGAAAAAAGAGTAGTTGCTCAATATTGGTCATGTCTGTGATTCTAAAAAAAAGATGGTGATGGACTTTGTCATTAGTGAAAAGCAAAAATAATATGTTTGGCCTGGAGTACAGAGCTTTCCTGTAAATGAAGAAATTGATGCTTACCACATTTTAATGAGCTAAAATGAACTGTCAATTGCTCTTTGAGAAGGAGTTTATATAGCACAAGAAAAATTCAGGAGAACAGGCAACTGTCCTCACCACAGCCATGGGCTCCAGAAAATAATGCAAAGTGACAGAAGTAATTAAGGAAGCTAAGGAGCTGACAGTTGAGAAACCAGTTAAGGCAGATGCCTCCTATCATTCCTAAACACGTCCAGAAGATACTGAGGAGTATATATGTACTATATATATATATATATCTCCTGTGTGTATATAAATATACATATGTACAGTATATATATATACACACTGTATAATAAATAATAAACTATATATATATCCATACACAAAACTAATGTAAAATAAAGCCAGTAGTTGTGAAATTTTCCCTAGATTTTTTACCAGAAAACCAAAATATATGAAATATATACTATATTTTATATACATATATTATGTATGACTACTATACTACTATAAATCACATAGTAGATGTATATATTATATAGGTTATATACTGTATTGTATATAGCATAATGAACATTTTTATATATAATATGTATCTATGTATATGTAGAAGTATATATATATACACTCATATATTCAGTTACTTATGTAAGCCAATTTCTGAGTAGTGGATCCTCATAAAACATTTATTGCTTCAAATTGTAATATATTTATCACATTTGGAGCCATAATTGCAGAAAGACCTTGGCTGTAGATAACTGCAAAAAGTAAATGCTTACAGTAATAAGGGTATCCAATATCTGTAGTAACATGCTATATTTATTGTTAAAAGATTGTAAGTGTGAAATATGACTTTATGTTCATGAAAGATAAGGTGTAGTTGTCTGAAAAAGAGTGGGTTTATTACACTGAGAAGACTAAATTAGTTTTAAAAATACAGGGATTATAAAGGTCTTCATAAAAATATGGCATGATTCTTTTTAAGCAGAATTAGAAAATACAGTAGTAACTTTCCCCCGTTATATGGCAGAACTATAGACCAAGACAATGTAAGTAACACTTGAAGCTATTTGAGGTAGAATTCATCAGTGTTAAAGACTGAAAGCTAAAGCTGTGATCTCATGCAAAAATTTTACAAATACACCACAAACAATAGAAAAAGGTACTGTATCAAATGCTATAACATTAATAGACACTTACAATGAACTTAGTCATTAGTAACCTCATATCTTAAAAAAACCTGAAAACCTTTTTAAGATCTTTTCAGTCTAGTAACATAATTCTATGCTTCATCCTTAATTCTATGCTTTCATTGTAAAAAATAAAATAGTTTCATTATATCACAACAAAAATAACCAGCTACATGTAACTCGGTCCTTTATCATGGTTCTTGCTGCCTCTGTGAGTAAGATCCACATGTGAAAATGTTTTTATTATCTCTACCAGTCACTTCTCTGTAGAGGAGATAAGTCTATAGAACTCATGGTAGACACAGAAACAAAATTACAAATTCTCAGAACTGAAATATACATAGAAAACTCTCAGTCTGTCTTTCTAGTCCATTTTTTCAACTTCAAGCTCAGACTTTTCTGGACTGTCTACAATAACAGAAAGCTACAGTTGTCATAGCCAGGAATATTAAAATGGGGTAGGAAAAAGTTTCGAACAGACCATTGAAGTAGTTCATTCTCAACCACAGAATCATAGGATTATATCATCATAGAGTAATTCAGGCTGGAAGGAACCTCAGGGGGTCTCTATTCTAGCCTCTTGCTCAAAGCAGGGTCAAGTCCAAGGTCAGCCCAGGTTGCTCAGGGCTTTATCCAATTGGGTCTTAAAAACCTCCAGGAATGGAAACTGGACAACCTTCCTTGGTAATCTCTTTCACTGCCTGACTGTCTTCATGGGGAAAATGTTTCTGTGTTAAGTTGGAGACCCTGCCTTATGAATTTTGCCAGTTGTTTCTTGTCTCCCTGTCATGTATTTCTGCAAAGATTTTGGCTCTGTCTTCTTGAGACCATCTGCACAGATATTGGGAGAATGGCATTAAGTCCTCCCCACAAAACTGACTTTTCTCCATGCTGAATAAACCCAGCTCGCTCAATCCTCACAAAACAAGTTTTGCAGTCCCCAACCATCTTGGTAACCAAACCAATTTATCAACATCTTTCTTGTCTAAGGAGTCTCTAAGCTGGCTGCAGTATTCTAGATGCTGTCTAACAAGTCTTGAGTGAAAGGGGAATCACTCAATCTACTTGCTGGATTCCTGTTAACCCAGCCCAGGATTCCTTTGGCCTTCTGTTTGCATGGCACACTGATGACACATGATCAGCTTGCTGCCTGCTCTGGCTCCCAGAGACTTTTCAACACAGCTTCCCCCCTTGCAGTCTCCAGCTTGTATTACAGCCAGGGGAACATCTTTGCCAGGTGCAAGGTCTCTTATTTGTTCTTGATGAATTTCATGAGGTTCCTGTAATCCTGTGTAGGCCCTTTTGGATGGTAGCACTGCCCTCAGCAGTATTGGCAGTTCCCTCACTCACACTTTGTCATTTGCAAATTTGCTGAGAATCCACTTGGTCAGCTCCTCTGGGTCATTGATATGAATATTAAACAGGGCAGGTTTCTGAATGGGCCCCTGAGGAACCTGTCCTGCCTCTTGGTTAGGGTAAACATTACCCTTTGATCCTGATCTCCCATTGTTGCAGAGGCTCTCAACATAAACAGGAAATAATTAAAAAAAAATTTGTTTTAGATACCACTGATTGGCACTCTAGCAATTATTTATAAATGGCAGATCTGAACATCCATGAGAGGAAAAAATTATTACTGCACAAAATTCAATAAACTCCTAGGATTTAACAACAATCGAAAATGCTTGATCACACACATAAAAAATGAGGGCTCTCAATCTCAAGAAATTTCCTTGAGCAGCATCCCAATCCAAGGGGAGAATCCTCAACAACAATGTGCTGCTCCAGAGAGGACTAGCTCAAAATGGCTCCCCAGGGGATTCTGTTTATACCCAAGCCGAATCTGATCTGTGGTCAATATCAGCCCTTATTGGCTGAGGGCCCCAATTACTGTAAAACTCTCAGAACTAGGGCATGAAAAAAGAAATCAGTGGCCACTACATCTCAGCAAACAGGACGCCCCATCTTCATCGAGGTGGGTGCACTTGCCATGTGCATACAATTTTTTACCCATGTATTTATCCACCCATTCAGACCACACTGTCCTAACTTAGATACAGGAATATTTTGGGAGCCTGTCAAAGACTTACTGAAGTTTAGCTGAATGACATCAGTACTTTCCTCTCATCTACAAATATAGTCAATTTTATTATAAAAGTCAATCAGGTGGTTTGGGCATGATTTTTACTATGGGAGTGATGAAATACTCTAACAGGCTGCCCATAGAGGTTGTGGAATCTCCATCCATCTCTGGAGATAATTCAAAACTCAGCTAGACACATCCATAAGGTACTTGGTCTAACTGGCCCTAATTTATGTAGGGGTTAGTCTAGGTGAACTCCAAAGGGTCCTTCCAATTATTTTTTCTACATTTCTGAACAAGTCACAGGGGAATGATAGGGCATCCAGGTAGAGATGAGGACAGGAAAAAGGTTGCTGAGTGCAGTCATGTATCTTGTCTAGTGGAAATGAGGAAACAAAGCTTTTATACTAGATTGGATGAAATCTGTTCATCTTTTCTCATTCACCCTTTTTTATTCATGTAACAAGTAAATAGCTGTCTCCCTTGTTATGCCATTCTGACAAGATACATCTTCAACTGTAAATGCCCCACCTCTGCTTCCAGCTTGAAAAACTGGAACGACATGATAAGGAAAATAAAGTATCTTCAGGGCTAGAGGTATATAACTTGCTAGTTGCTGTGTGTGGCCTTTTCCTGTGAAGAACTCGAGGAAAGGCCACTCAGGAGGATTACAAGAATATTGTGAGTTTATGCAGGGAGAAAATTAGAAGGGCCTAAGTAGAACTTAATCTGGCTACTGCCTTAAAAGACAAGAAAAATATTTCTATAAATACATTAGCAACAAAAGGAGGCCTAAGGAGACTTGCATCCTTTATAGGATATGGGATATAGATAGGATAGGATAGGATAGGATAGGATAGGATAGGATAGGATAGGATAGGATACTGACAAAGTATGAGGAATAGGCTGACATACTTAATGCCTTCTTTGCCTCAGTCTTTAATGGTACGACAAATTATTCTCAGGGTACCCATCCCACTGAGCTAGAAGACAGGGATGGGGAACAGAATGAAGCCCCCATAATCCAAGGGGAAATGGTTAGCAACCTGCTACACCACGTAGACACACACAAGTCTATGTGGCCAGATGGAATCCACACAAGGGTACTGAAGGAGCTGGCAGAAGTGCTCACCAAGCCACTTTCCATCATTTATCAGCAGTCCTGGTTAACTGAGGAGGTCCCAGTTGACTAGAAGTTAGGAAATGTGATGCCCGTTTACAAGAAGAGCCAGAAGGAGGATCCAGGGAACTACAGGCCTGTCAGTCTGACAGCAGTGCCGTGGATGGTTATGGAGCACATCATCTTGAGTGCTATCACATGGCATGTACAGGACAACCAGGTGATCAGGCCCAGTCAACATGGGTTTATGAAAGACAGGTCCTGCTTGACTAACCTGACCTCCTTCTATGACAAGGTGACCCAGTTAGTGGATGAGCAAAAGTCTATGGATGTTGTCTAAGAGGCTGTAAAGCCTTTGATGCCATTTCCCACAGCATTCTCCTGGCGAAACTGGCTGCTCGCGGCTTGGATGGGCACATGCTTTGCTGGATAAAAAAACTGGCTGGATGGCCGGGCCCAAAGAGTTGTGGTGAATGGAGTTAAATCTGGTTGGCGGCTGGTCACGAGTGGTGTCCCCCAGGGCTCGGTTTTGGGGCCACTCCTGGTTAACATCTTTATTGATGATCTAGACGAGGGGATTGAGTGCACCCTCAGTAAGTTTGCAGATGACACCAAGTTGGGCAGAAGTGTTGATCTGCTTGAGGTTAGGAAGGCTCTGCAGAGAGATCTGGACAGGCTGGAGCGATGGGCTAAGGCCAACTGTAGGAGTTTCAATAAGGCCAAATGCCGGCTGCTGCACTTCGACCACAACAACCCCCAGCAGTGCTACAGGCTTGGGGAGGAGTGGCTGGAGAGCTCCAGTCAGAGAGGGACCTGGGGGTGTTGGTTGACAGCCGGCTGAACAGGAGCCAGCAGTGTACTCAGGTGGCCAAGAAGAACAGTGGTATCCTGGCTTGTGTCAGAAGTACCGTGGCCAGCAGGGACAGGGAAGTGATCTTACCCCTGTACTCGGCACTGGTGAGGTCGCACCTCGATTCCTGTGTTCAGTTTTGGGCCCCTCACTACAAAAAGGACATTGAATTACTCGAGTGTGTCCAAAGAAGGGCAACGAAGCTGGTGAAGGGTCTGGAGCACAGGTCTTATGGGGAGCAGTTGAGGGAACTGGGGTTGTTTAGTCTGGAGAAGAGGAGGCTGAGGGGAGAACTCATCGCCTTCTACAACTACCTGAAAGGAGGTTGCAGAGAGATGGGGATGAGTCTCTTTAACAAAGTAATAAGCAATAGGACAAGAGGGAACGGCCTCAAGTTGCGCCAGGGAAGGTTTAAACTTGATATTAGGAAGCATTTCTTTCCAGAATGGGTTGTTAGGCATTGGAATGGGCTGCCCAGGGAGGTGGTGGAGTCCCCATCCCTGGAGGTGTTGAAGAGTAGGGTCGACATAGCGCTTAGGCATATGGTGTAGTTGGGAACTGTCAATGTTAGGTTAATGGTTGGACTGGATGATCTTCAAGGTCCTTTCCAACCTAGATGATTCTGTGATTTTGTTATTCAGTGAAAGTACCATGAACAAGGTAGTTGAAAATATAATTCAAATCTTGCTACTGGATCAGTTAAACTGTCAACCCTCCTAATAAATTATTGTTTTCCAAGTGAAGTTATTTTTTAAAATCTACTCAAGTAAAAAAACCTAGTTTTTAAATAAATTTATTGACAATTCCACTCTGCTAATAAACCAAACCATACAAATCCAAAACCAGAAAATAAAATATAAAGAGAAGTGGTAGCTTACTGAGTAATACACTGCATTTTCATAGTCTTATGCATCACTGAGAGGTTAGGCAAGTCCTACTTTGTGGAACTTGCAGTACCAGGTATGACTTACACACATACATAATGACATCTGGTTTAATTGTTTTGTTTATAAATTTCAGGGAACACATTAAGCCCCTGACCAAAAAGCAAATAGCATTAAAATGTCATTAAGATGATTTGAATCAGTAGGGATAATATTGTTAGTATTGAAGCTGGTGGAATATAAGTTGCAGAGCTTGTTGGGCAATTGTCTCGACTTGCAATGTTGACTGAAAATATACAGTGTTTCTTTCTATGAAGAACAATTAAAAATTAATTTGATACGGTATTTTGAACTGAGCGTGGGGCAAACTTAGGAAGAAGGCAGGAATACCCTATGAGTGACTCTTTCCTTTTCCTCAATCTCAGTCTCTGAGCTTCAGCAGCACTTTATTCCTCCTACTTTCCCACCTTGTTATTCCAAGCTGTCACAAGTAAATATACTTGGAAATAAGTGAGTTATTTTTTCAGACTAGCAAAATAATAATACCCTTCACTCTTTTATGTCACCTAGACAGCATACTTCTCTGTTTATTTAAGGCATGAAACATTTAGGGGAATCTAGGCAAAAGTAGGCAAGAGAGAAACACTATAGAAACAGCTCAGGTAAAAAACAGAAGAAAACACCCATGAAAAACCATGAACATCTTACAATTTTTTTCTGTCATTTTACTGTTGTGACTAGAGTGTAACTCTATTCCCACTGCCCTGTTTTTTATCCTGTTTTTGAGTTTGCAGCATGTGAAAGCTATATAATATTATATGAAAACAAGCACATGAGTTAGACACAGTCCTAGAGAGAGGCTTCCACATACACATATGGAGTGTTTTACAAAACAGTTAAGAGCATTTACTTTTAGGAAATCTTAAATATTTCCTTTAAATCCTTAAGGATTTCCTTAAAATCCTTTAAAGTTCATTAAACAAATTGTTAGACAAACAATGAAGTGATTAAAATATGGCAGAGTAGGGAGCCAAATTCACTAGCTGTATTTTCTGAAGTTCTCCCTCAAATACTCAAGATGGGATGAACTGTTAATGTATGATAATGCATTTCTATCTCTCATTTGTAATATATTAGACCAATATATGAATAAATTCTACTGTAGAGTGAAAAGAAGGGAAAAAAATACACCTCTAGTGGGTCTTGTACTAGAATTATGAGAACTAAGATGGGTGAAGAGATATATTTTTCCTGTTTCTTTAAGGTGCTGACCATTGAGACTTATGTTTTGAGTTTTAAAAGACAGGCACAGAGTATGAAAAATGTGTGAATTATACTGGATGGACCTGAAGTCCTTTAAAAGGAGTTTTTGCCTCCAAAATAAATGGGAATTTGATTAATTTTCTGTTTACATAACATTATTCATTTTGTACACATGGTAATGACTAGTTGAGGGAGGTCTGAAATCTCAAGAACGTGACTTATTGCGAGTAGTTCATAAAAATCAACGGACCTGTTGTGTAAGACAACAGTATTAGGGCTCATCTGACATAGTAATAGACAGGAAGTATTAGGGCTCATCTGACAGTAATATCAAAGAGTCTAAAGAAGATGTTCTTGTCTGATTTGACTTTGGCACTCATTATATGTAGGGCAACACAGTATTGTACATCTTTGATGTCAGTGTAGGCTGAACATAGATTTGCTTGCTGTTGTCATCAGGAAACATAAACCAGCCACAAAAATAATAAAGCAACTTTACTGATATTTAGAGCATATAAATTAGAAAAGAGTATTGATGAAATATTTTTAAACTGTATGATTATTACCAGAAGTAATTACACCAAATCAAATTAGAAACAAAACAGATACAATTAAACTCTCTCACAAAGTACTCATCTATAGATCTAAAAGAGTAAAAAAACACATATTATTTGCTAAGGATGTTGCTTTTTCCCATTTTGTATTTGGATTATCTTGCAGCTGAGTTCCTTGTTCCTGGCAAAAAGCTGACATTTCACTAACTGCTTTTTGAATAGCAGCCTACATATATACCTGTACTGGGTCTGGCTGAGCCGGAATTGGTTTTCCCCTATAGTAGCCCCCATGGTGCTGTGTTTTATGTTGGGAGCTGGCAGGGTGTTGATAGCACACTGGTGTTGTGGCTACTGCTGAGTAGTGCTTACACAGCACCAAGGCTCTTTCCAACATTTTCCCCCGCAGTGGGGACAGGGTGGGCAAGATCTTGGGAGGGGACACAACCAGGACAGCTGACCCGAACTGACCAAAGGGAAATTCCATACCATATGACGTCTGCTCAGTATAAAGCTGGGAGAAAGGAGGAAGGGGGTGGGGTCACCCTTGGTCCTCCGAGGCAACCACTACGCGTATTGGAGCCCTGCTTCCTGAGAAGGCCCGACATCGCCTGTTAATGGGAAGTAGAGAATAAATCTGTTTTATTTTTTTTTGCTTCCACGCACGGACCTTCTCTTTGCTTTGCTTACATTAAAACTGCTTTTGTTTTACCAACAAGGGTTGTTTTTTTTCCTATCTTACTTTCTTTCCCCTCTTTGCCCTGTTGAGAAAAAAAGGGGAAGGGGGGAAGTGATAGAGTGACTTGGTGGGTACCTGGCATTTAGCCAAGGTCAAACCACCACAGTACCACTTCAGAAAATATACAGGCTGGGTTTAGATGGTGTGGTGGTGCAATTCCTACCCATCCTTCCTGAGGCACTCGGTGATTACTGTGATTCCTCTCCCCATCCTGGGCCACATACTGTGGGAAACAGACAAGTCAACATTGGCCTGTCAGCTCTGTGCAGGCCCTGAGAAGCAGCAAGGCTTTGATGAGAAACAGGCCTTGGGAGAAAGATAAGAAACTGCTGAGTTGTGCCAAGGTGGCAGGGAAAAACAACGGACAGCTGCAACACTGAACTGTGGAAAAGTACTGACCTGTGAGAAGTTACCGCTGCGTGAACAGCACGTGAACAAGAAGTTGATTGGTCTGCACAGCCCGTGTTAGAGTGGTCTTATGCTGATAGGAGAAAAGGTAGATAGCTGTCTAATTGCTGATTTGCTAATTATGAAGTAAGAGCTTTAACCATAGCATAAATATGTGCTATTGTAATAATAAAGGGTATTTCCTTCTGCACTTCATGGAGAGTCTGTGCCTCAATTGCCACAACATACCAACCTGGGGAGGTAAGTACTGCTAATGGCAATAAACAGAGCATTAAGGCGCCCCTTTGACGAGCTTGGCTCTGCCCTCCCTATCAGTTGGGAATGGTTATAACAGCCCATCACCTCCTAACAACTGGGTACACTTGTAGCTGGGGTGTGGTCGAGGGAGAACAGTAACAGAATTGCACACCCATCAAGTTCTTGCACAACAGGTGGAAGACACCAGAATACTTCATTGTTCGAGCTGGGCCAGAGTGAAAAGTACCTGACAAAAGTCAATTATCTTGGACCCTATAAAGAGTGACCCCAAGTGAGACCCTTTGAGCTCTCCTGGACTGCAGTGGGCCTGTGACCAGCATCTCTCCTGAGATGGGACACCTCTCAGGTATCAACTCCTCGAGGTACTGTCCATTGATAGAGCCAATGGAAGGCCAGGGCAAAGTCAACCTGCTCGAGTCTCAATTACCACCCATTGAGGAATGCTGATGCACTGTAGGTACATACTCTAAATTTAAGAGGAGGGAAATTTAACTTTGAGCTAGCTTGTCTTTACGAAATCACAGAATCACAGGATCATCTAGGTTGGAAAAGACCTTGAAGATCATCTAGTCCAAACATTAACCTAACATTGACAGTTCCCAACTACACCATATCCCTAAGCGCTATGTCAACCTGACTCTTAAAACATCTCCAGGGATGGGGACTCCACCACCTCCCTGGGCAGCCCATTCCAATGCCTAACAACCCATTCTGGAAAGAAATACTTCCTAATATCCAGTCTAAACCTTCCCTGGTGCAACTTGAGGATATTACCTCTTGTCCTATCGCTTATTACTTGGTTAAAGAGACTCATCCCCAGCTCTCTGCAACCTCCTTTCAGGTAGCTGTAGAGGGCGATGAGTTCTCCCCTCAGCCTCCTCTTCTCCAGACTAAACACCCCCAGTTCCCTCAACCGCTCCTCGTACGACATGTGCTCCAGACCCTTCATCAGCTTCGTTGCCCTTCTTTGGACACACTCGAGTAATTCAATGTCCTTTTTGTAGTGAGGGGCCCAAAACTGAACTCAGGAATCGAGGTGCGGCCTCACCAGTGCTGAGTACAGGGGTAAGATCACTTCCCTGTCCCTGCTGGCCATGCTATTTCTGATACAAGCCAGGATGCCATTGGCCTTCTTGGCCACCTGGGCACACTGCTGGCTCCTGTTCAGCCGGCTGTCAACCAACACCCCCAGGTCCCTCTCCGACTGGCAGCTCTCCAGCCACTCCTCCCCAAGCCTGTAGCGCTGCTGGGGGTTGTTGTGGTCGAAGTGCAGCAGCCGGCATTTGGCCTTATTGAAACTCCTACAGTTGGCCTTAGCCCGTTGCTCCAGCCTGTCCAGATCTCTCTGCAAACTTACTGAGGGTGCACTAGATGCCCTCGTCTGGATCATCAACAAAGATGTTAAACAGGAGTGGCCCAAAAACTGAGTCGTAGGGACACCACTCATGATCGGCCACCAACCGGATTTAACTCTATTAACAACAACTCATCCAATGAAGCGTACCATTTCACCCACTCTCTCTCTGCTTACCAATGTATTTGGGTATACACAGGTATTTTCACGAGTGTGGGTACATACTTATTCCACTGGATCCAAATATTTTTGTCTGTCTGTGTGTTTGTACGTGTTGGGTTTGTGAATGCACACGTATATAAGTATATAGATTTAAGGTACCGTATAGTAAGCTAATGTGAATCTTGTCATATTTGAATCTGTAGTTAAGTCACTATTTTAGTCATAATATATTTTGCTGAATTATTTTGTATATCTTTAAATTGGTTAATGATTAAGTGCTGCTAGTCATTAATAAATCTTGATTTGCTGCTAAATCATTACTCTCTTAATACTTTCATCTGTGACAGATGGCTTTTTGAGTGTCTGATTGTACTCCAAGCCAAACACACCTCTTGGCAGATCTCACCACTGAAGAGTCAGCAGGTAGAAGCCATGAGTCCCTGATATTCCTCAGTGGTGAAAGCCCACACATACCTTACTTGTGATGTGGATGGAGCACCTCTACCACTCCTTGCAATCAAATCCCATGGCCCATTGGGCAGATGGCATGGTGATAAAGGCTTTCCTGGAAAGGCCCCATATGTGTGCAGCAAAGGCTGATGTGGTATGCAGAATTTTGTAAGTGTGCATTCTGCATTGCTCTTGCTGGTGGTCTCTAAGTAGTGAAATGACCAGACAAAACACAGGTTAAAGAATACATTGTCTTTTGTCCAATATTCTATCTTAAGCTTTTCCTTTAACACAGGGACAATTGCAATATTTTGAAACCAACACACCGTTTCCAGAAAAGAAAAAAAAACGATGATAGTATGCATTGTTTTTGCATAGAAAAGATTAAAAAATCCATGGTAAACCACTACCACAGCTTTTGCTTCTGAGTCAGAAGTCCCTGGATGTGTTTAAGGGTTGTTTACATGAGATGTTGAGGGATATGGTGTAGGAGAGAACTTTGTAGAGTAGGGCTGATGGTTGGACTTGATGATCCCAAGGGTCTTTTCCAACCTGAATGATTCTGTGATTCTATGATTAGCAAACTGGAGAAGACAGAGGGAAAAGTAAAGAAAGTGGTGAAGTGGAGAGGCAGAAAAATTAAAGGGTTATTGGATAACAAAGGTATAGCTGTTACAAGTGTTTCTATTTTTAAATAGAGGAATAATAAGTGTGATGAAAGACTAGTATCTCTAGGTTATAAGAGTTCAAACTGCTGCAAATTGTACATCCACTAAACTCTATCTAATAGTGAAATTCATTTAATGATGAGGAAACATTATAATTTGCAATCTTTTGAAAAAATTATACTAAAAAGTACCATTAAAAAAGATCTGCACTGACAAGGCTACGGATATAAATTGTTTCTATCTCTGAAACATGAAACTTTGTAATTTAATTCATATCCTCATATCAAAACAGTTGCTTTAGAAAATAGTGAATAAAATAGCATGTAGAGCATTTATTTGTACTCAGGATATAAGAAATAGCTTTTATTTCAACAGATATATACATTTAAAGATGACAGTTCTGTATTGTTCTGGAGCTATATCAAGGAAAATGAATTACTTACAAGCAGCTGCTAATCAAGTGGTTTGACCCCCCCCCTGCAGAGAGGTATCTAAACAATTTCAGAGTTTAAGACATCATCAGGAAAATCTTTGCTTGTTGTGACTGTTAAAATAAAATGTATCATTGCAGATCAACTGCATGCTCTTGACTGAGAACACTGAAAGAAGATGAAATAATTAGAATTTTTACTGTAAAGTTTTTTGAACATTTGTGAAACAAAGGAATATATTAAGCTGGAGCTTGTAAAATACGGCATTAAAGATTTACATTGAGATAACTGTAATATTTCTTCACTAATTCTTTATCAATTATGTCGATCAGAAAGTAGCAAGTTTCTAAGCATTCTTTCTGTATCAAAAGAACCCAACTACCTGTTTCTTTAGGGAAATTTGAAATTTTTATTGTTGTCTATTCCATAGGTATTGGAACACTAATGGTGGCACATTAAACAATTTCTTTTGCCACAAAAAAACCCCATTGCAAATTCCCCTTCCTCCTTCTCCCATTCCCTGAAAATTTGAACAGATGATCAGGAAAAATAAAGAAAGAACAACAGTGTTCCAGTTTTTTTTCCATTCTTCATACCACAATGACTGATTGTAGTCAGGCATTAGAGTGATAAAGTAGAAGAAATAGATTATAGACTGTTTTGAGTAATTTTGTTTGGAGAGTTTCAGAATGTTCAGTTACAATAATAAATCCTTTCAGCTTTATATTATTATTATTATCATCATCACTGAATTTGCTTAAATAGCTATGGAAATTACTAGCCAATCTTTACCTAAATGAATATTTAGGATTGGGCAAGTAGCGTATATCTAAAGCAAAGCACCAAAATTCATACAGAATAGCTATCAAAACACCACAATGCTGGGGTATCTACTGTCTATACATACATTACTTACAAGTTTCAGGAAGAACATTTCTTAAAAGAATAGCTTTTGTTTATTTTTATTATCATTTTTTTCATTACTTCTTTTTATCATAATTTCTCTTTTTTCTGGCCTTCTTTAAACAACCTATGAAATCACTGATCATTCTAAAACAAATGTTAGTTTTATTCTTTACTGGTGAATTCTGAAGGAGAGGGACCCTAGCTGTTAATAATCTGAAGTAACAATTTTATTTTATACGTTGTAAATTTCATGTAAATTCATTCATCTTTCTTCATACAGAATCTCCTAATATTAATGACAATTAAGGATCTCTGTCATTTTTAGGATTTATCAATAGAATTCTGCCCTTTACTGAAATAATCTGGGAAAGCAAAGAATTAAGGATCCAAATAAAAATCAGTCTAGATACAGCACTGTGTAATATTTCATTTGTTAATTAAAAAATTATATTAAATATCCAATAAAGGCTGCAGATGTCACACAGATTGATTTAGTAATAAATAATGTGGTCAGATTGCTAACACAGTGATACAAATCTTGCTTATTACAAATCTATGAATCCAATAAAATGAGGTTTTAAATAGTCTAATGAGAAGAACTGGTTTGGAAACAAAAAGTGGGTCATCTCCAGAAAGTGGAAAATCTTATTCTGCATGGTGGTGAGTTGGAATCATAGACTTAAGACTGAACAAGAAAAAGTGATTTAGTGATGTGCTCAAGCTACCACCTTGTTTAAACAAAAGACTTAATGAGCACAAAAGCTGTAAAGCTCAGAAAATCTTAATATATGACAAAGGCATGTATTCTTTTAAATAGTATTGTGCTGTATAAATAATCTCTGCATGATCTGTTCAATGCATGAATTGATCTGTATGACTAAGGGCATCAAAAGAGTACATCAGGAAAGTTTTTCAAGATGTCAAATTGCTAAACTAACTAAACCAAATTTCTCTGCCAAAACAATATAATTCTGCATTTTTTGAAAGCAGATTGATATGCTTCTTTTAGGTACACCAGCTAGTGCATGTTTTATTAGAAAACATACCTTGAGTGTTTTAAAAAATAAATTAAAAGGAAAATACTTTACCTTGAAGCACAATGGCCAGTAATTATCCTCATCTTATTTTGTGTACTAATATGCAATGGTCTTGGAAACTTATTATTCTCTACTCACACATAATGAATGAATCAACTAATAATAGCTCTATACATACTAAAGACGTCACTTGAAACACACATTTGTAAGCTAAACAATATATTAACAATGAAATAAAGCAAATTACTTCTAAAATAATTTAGCATTTAGTAAAATAGCTAATTAAATTTAGAATAAAATGATAATCCAAATAAGTAAAATGCAGAAAAAAAACACCACTACCACTACCACCACCCCCCACCCCCAACCCCCCCAGACAGATGTCAATCTCAAAAACATTTAGGTAAATTGTATCCAATTATTACAATAAAAGCTAAATGCCCACTTACTTTTCTAAGAAATAGGAACAGAGTCATTCTGGAAAGTACTTATACTGCTACATAGGTAAAATTGAATAGAGCTTTTTTAAGTGCAAGATTCTCATCAATTTTTGGAGATTAATGAGGAATTAACGTGAAGACTGTATAGATTATATTATGATATATAGCAACCACAAGAACTGCAATGCAGCTGTATTCAAAACTTACATTCAAAGAACTCTGAAAATTCTTTATTCAGACTTGTCATTTATTCATTTCTATAACCCAAATTACCTTTAAATGAAACTTTTCCACAGAGTATTTGTAGAACCAAGATTTTTCACCCTGTGCTAGATTTTGTCATTCAAAGGTCCAATAGTCCTGATAAATTTCTCAGGGTGTCACTCTTATGCTACATGCTGCCAAATAGACTTTCCATTAGTTAATCTTTATTTTATATGCAGGAGAACCTAATTCTGATTATAAATACCTCTTGATTAAAATAGATGTAATTGTCTTGACTTCAGTTTTTTCAGTGGGGATCTATACTGCTGTGTGGAAAAGGTGACCTTGTCCCTAAAAATAATCAGACAGCTTGAGTCATTGTTGATATACACGGAAAAGTGCAGGATGTTAAAAGTTTCCATTAAGAACTTTATTATGATCTTTGATTTACTGCTTTGTTTCATTTTAGAGAACTCCTGTAAGATTTTAATTACAGAAGAAAAAAAACCTAAAACACTCTGACCATGAAGATAAGCAATAAAAGCCTTCAGATCCTTACACTATGCCAATATTCTCTAAGTAGCAGACAGTATTCAAAGGTCTGAACATAAATGCAATAAAATCTTTTTGTAATGAAAATCCATCACTGGGAAATTCCAGAAACATGTCATGTTAGTATTTACTGAGGTCTTTAAGAAAGTACACTACACTTGTAATCTTACAAGAGAAAAAGAAATGAGAAAATAGAACTTGTCATGACTACTGCAAATCAGTGTACCTGCTATTTCTGTTGATATGAAAAAAAAACTATAAGGTGACATTTTAATACAGACTTCTTGTTATGTGGCTGAGATATTAGTAGTTTGTATAGAAAATTATGCAGGCACTCATAAAATCAACACAGTATTTCTAATGATTTCCAATAGCCATTTGATCAGGCCATTGTAGATCAGAAAGATGAAGCCTATAAAAAAAGTAATTTAACATTTCCTCTTATCTCAGTTTATGGAAATGCAATTAACTCCAAGTAAGTTAAATGTTTTAACCACAGTGGATACACAATGTTAAAAATATAAACAGCTTTAAATTCAGATTTTATTCTTTTTTCATTTGTGAACACTCAGATGTGTTTATTTTTAGCAGAACTTGTAGCAAATCTGCAAGGTTGTGTGGAATAAAAGAGCATGTTTCATTAAGTTATCTGATTAAGGACCATTCAGTATGAAAGGAATAACAAATAAGAAGAAAACCGACACACAGACATACAGACATTATGGACCAGATGGCAATGGAGACAACAGAGAAGACCAGAACTCATCAGCCTCTTGGAGCAGCTCAGGCACCACCTTGAAGAGGGTTGGCCTGAATTTGTCACTGATATAAGGGGGAAACAAGAGTGACATGAGTATTTTGCGAAATTTGAGAGGGCTTGTGGGACTGTGCAAAACTTATTATGGTACGTTCAGAAGAAGGGCCAAAGACAGGGAAAAGGAATGAAGCAGGTGGATCAGGGAGGAAGAAGGATGGGAAAATGTGGATGGGTGGGTAAGAGGGTCCCATCACATGTGAGCAGGTCACTGTGCTTAACTGACTGTACCCTGCATAAGATCCATGCAGTCTAGACTATCCTCTTATTAAATCCTTAACTATTTTTTTTGTGTAACCTCACTATCCTATGTGAGTGTGGCAATATGTGAGTGTCAGCAAATGGAAAAGAAGCTGGGAGGCACAGGACATATAGCTGTGTGTGCCAGCAACTGGAGAACCTGGGTGTATTTATCTTTCCTGAGTCAATTTAGTTGTGGATATGTGTTCATGTGTCATTCATTAGCAAACCTCAAGCTGGACTAGCTAGCAAGCAGGATACCAACATCTGGAAAGGTCTGAGTGAGGGGTTGGGCACGGATTTTGGGTGGATTTAGGTTTTGCGATAATTGTTGAGGGATCTGTGACTGCATAGGTGCAGTGTGAGACAAGTGTGCAAGTGCATGCATCTGTTTACTAGTGAACATCGGGCTGGACTAGTTGCTGAACAGGAGGAGACCTGCATTCTGGGCAAGGGGCTCAGGGTCCACCTACAGGCATTAGATGGACTGAGAGGCCGTGTGGATATCTGAGGGATCCATGACTGTGTATGTGTTTGTGAAGCTACAGAGTAAGTGTGTGTGCGAGTTTTCACTTCAGTCCTGATCAGACGGAAAGAGGGAGCAGGGCTGGGCTGTTTTATGTGTGGTGTTCATGGGGCTGCTGCTAAGGGCAGTGCCCTGTGGGTGGTAGTCTTTGTGGCTAGCTGTTAGTGTCCTCTGTGTGTGTGTGTGTACGTGTCTCTGGGACAGGGGCTCATGTTTTTATATTTTGCAATAACATTTCTTGCCTTTTATTCAGAAGGAAAAAACCACAAAAGCTCAAATATAGGAGGACTAAACTTCCATAAAAGAGAAAGATAAAAGAAAGATTGCATTGTAAGTCAGTCAACTCTGATTATTCTGAGAATGGATGAGAAAATCAAACTGTTTGATATAGAGAAAGGACTTACAGTAGCCAAAAGGTAGGAGTTTTTGCAAGACAGTATGTTCACACTTCTGCTTAATAGTGACCATGTAAGACTTGTTTCCCGTATTTGCCTTAGCATATACTCAGGCAGTCTGTCCTTAATCATATCTTAGATTATTTCAGTACTTTTGACAGAATTTCATTAACTCAGATTAGTAATATTCCATTTCTATTCTTCCATATGCATTTAATGATGAAAACAGTAAATAACAATCCCTGAAAATAGGTTCTAGGAGCCACTGTAGCAAATGTAGTACTATTTCTCCTCCAGACACCAGACACTGAGTATAAAAAACAGTTATCTAAAGAGCATGAAGAATGCTACAAAACTTGGAAAAAAGTTGGGAAAAAAATAAGGGGAAAAGTCTCTATACATGAGAAAATAAAACTAAAAGCTTTCGGACGATGCATTTCCTTTGAAAACGCCATTTCACCCCCACTTCAACTCACTATTCTTTCTCTTTCTCTCAACACTAACTTTTCTGCTGACCTTTAGAAAACACCCAACTATTGCCCAGAGGAAAATGTTCTTGCAGACCAGTTCTCTGCTGCTGTGCAAAGCAGGCTTGCATTGAGAGCTCTGCTAGTGGAGAGTCTAGCCGACAGCATACATTAACTTGATGATGAAAGCCATACTGAAAGAAAAAAAAAAAAAAAAAAAGGTAACAGAGAGATGGAGAGAGAGAGAGAGGGAGACAGAGGAAAGGGAAAAGGGAAAACTCCCCAGGTGGCCTGACTGGAAGAGGAGCAACACGGTCCCAGATGAGCATTCACCACTGGGAGCTCTCACCAGTGCAGCAGGTGTCAATGATAAAGATGATGAAGAGGATGATCTTTTGTTGTTGTGCTTTACCTCTAGTTCTGTAGACTTTCCATAAGGAGCAGCATAAATTCCCTATTGATTGTGGCTATTTATGATGTTATTAGCACTGATTGAAGTGTGTTAATCAGGAGTAAATTTGCACACTGCTTGGCTGTTAAGTTTCTGTTCATAATATTATTAGATAATATTTGTCAAGTATTCAAATGACTATTATCCACTCAGTTAAGAATTATGCTTTAGTTTCTTCAATATAAGTCAAATTTCACAAACAAGACATGGAAAAGAAGTAGGGAGAAGAGAGGTGACTGAGACTACTGATATGTACTTCCCATGCAAACACATCAAAGCAAAAAAATCTAAGTATATGGGTTTATAAGAATGAGAAAAAGCAATCTAAGACTAACAGCATGAACACTTATAAGCAAAAGTGCTTCCACACTGGAAAATAATACCTAAATAAGTAAAAAGTAAGGTCACATAATTGCAGGTAGTAGACCACTAGCATAAAAAAGGACAAGTTACCAAGTTACCCAAGAGAACCTGCAACAAGAAAAAGAGAAGTTTTCTCTTTCTCTCAACCCTAACTCTAACCCTGATACTTCCCTTGCACCTTAGACAAGGCCCCCAGCCACGGTCCCAGGGAAGAATCTCACACAGGCCAGGGCTCTTTGCAGCCGGTTATTCCCTTTCACAGCACCTTGCCAGCTCTACAGCACACGTAGCTGTTTTTCTCTCAACTCAAACCCTAACCTTAAGTGTAGACTGAGCCTGAGGCACTGTTTCTGTTGTAGCAGGGTTAGGTCTAGCAGCATTTTTCCAGGAGTTGTATTATATGTCTTCTAGAATGTTTTTTTTTAAAGAAGCCACAAAACTAAATCCAACAGACACTCTACATGTAATGCATATTTTTTCCTGAAGATATTTAACCTCATTGAACATTTATATCAATGTGTTTCCATTTCTGAAATTCATGAACCTGGAGAGGCAGATGGTTAAATGTTTTGCAGATGGTTGAAAATTATAAATGGCTGTGACAAGGTTAGTAATAGTACTTTTGTTCACTGTATTAATGCAATCTGTTTCTGCCTAGGAAGCAACCTGAACTATTAAGTGAACTTAAATTAACAAAATATTTTCCTCTACTTTTTGGTGTGACATTTCATTGTTTTGTTTTCAATATAATTGCACTGTACTGAGTGCAATTTTTATATGCTGTTAAGTTTTACAGATATTAGCTATGTCTTCAGTGGCACCTGCCATTTTAGCTGTGTATGTTATATAAACTTTTTTTTTTCAGACACATTTACGGGTTTTTCAATGTCCTTGAGTTCATAGTATATAACTAATAAAAAAATAAAATCCCTATGGCCTCACAGGTGCATACCACAACTATCTTGCAAAACCTGTAGAAGGAAGTGCTTGTATTTGATTTTATTTTATTCACTTGAATTAATGTCAGCTGCAATAATTGGGAATGGCAAGGGCACTAGTAAAAACGTGTGTTATGTACTCATATTTTTTTAAGTGTATTTGTTGATTATTTTCACTTTCCCAATTTACTAGACTGACAATGAAGAAAGAAACAGGAGCTAACAAGGGATTAGGGAGATAGAATACTGGTGCAAGGTAGGGAAAAGATTACCATAGAGATGTGAGATTGGAAACTCACTGTGATTCAGACCAATGGTTTGACTGGTTAGGCCTCCTTTACTTAATAGTATCCAGCACCATTTATTTTCAGAATAAGGTAGAAGAAGAACTAAGGTTGCAGTCATTGACATTCCCACTAATTCAGTGAGGCCTTATTTTCATTTCCACTCCATTCTTGGGTAATGGAAATTTTTCCTAGAATAATTTCTCAATAATGTCTTCATTTTCTAAGAAAAAGAAAAACCCAACCAATTATTAGCATACAACAAACAGATTTTATCCAGACACTGCTTTGTTTTTAAAAGTTTTGTTCTAGCAGTTTATGACTGGCCTCACCATTTTCAACAGGGAATTTTACCTACCATTGTACTACCCATGTCAAAAGCATTATTAAATTCTGGAAAGCTCTTCACCCTCTTCTCAGATTTTACTATTTATCAGTGATAAATATTTCTAGCATTGATTCTACTCAAGACCCACCATTATAAATATACTGCAGTGGTGCAGTTAAAGAAACAATTTCTATTAGTCTTCTTCCTTTTATCTAGTTCAAATCAAGTACTGTATTTCTCTTGTCCTTACAATAAAAGTTCATGAGAGTTTATAGGTAGTATTTTAACCAATTCATATGTCCGGCTCTTATATGTTTATATGACATTTTTGACACATTTAATCCTCATAATTTACTATGGATTTCAGCCTCTTCCTTTTTTTATGTTTCAGTTGCTGATAATCCCTTAAAAAGAAGGATAAAATAGATTGTGCCCTTCTAAAAATAATTTACTTTCTTGTCAATGTTCCTATTCTTAATAAGAGTTAAAACATATGTATAAAGTTATTCTCAGGGAGTGTTGGTCAGGAATGCATTTCAATGCATCAAGTCATGGTGCTAAAATTTTCCTAATTCTTAAATTGAGTATCCCATGACACTTATTTCTCCTGTTAGCATCTTTGCACTTTAAATGGCCACTTTGGTTTTCTAATTAGCACTATCAATTTCATCCTCTCAGGTTTTTGATGTTTTGTATTGGATTTGATAAAGTTGGATCTCCATTTTCTTGAAAATGTATTTCAGCATGACAAGAACACTAGTTATTTTCTTTGAGAATACAGGTTTTTTTCACCCATCCTTCTGTCTTCCTTCCTACTCTGTCTCCACAGTCTCTAAGCACTTCAGAGATATTCACCCATTCTTTGATGCTACAGTTTGCCAGAGGACAAATCTTTCAGGACAAATCCAAGTGTTTCTGTTTCATTACTTTTAATATTTTTTTATTAGTATGTTCATCTTAAAAAAAAAAAAAAAAGTCATTTAAAAAAAAAAACCCTTTTCAGAATTTCTTGTTCCAGACTAATTTTGGCTCTAGTTTCAATACATATTTTTCTCCTAACGTTAGTCTTTAAAAAAAAATCCTGCCCATTGCTACACTTGGTAGTTTTGTACACTGTGAGAACTCAGAGTGACTGTGTGTTTTAACAGGCATCAGACCAGACCAGACCCTTGCCTTGGCTATCTGGTGAATTCTATATAATGTGCATGATTTAAGGAGACAATCAAGCACCTCTAATAATCATTATGTCCATCTCCAAGGATATAGTCCTCTTTTCCCCATTCTCTTCATTCTTCTTTATGTTGAGTGCTGCAGCATTAACAATTGCTTGCCAAGTTTCTTTCAAACTTTTGCAGTTGTGTCTCTTGTCAGATTTGCATTGCAAACCACAATGTCAATAACAGTGGCTTTCAACTGTTGACAGAACCTGGTCAGCTATCCCACTTGATACAGAAAAATTATGCAGTATGTTGCATGCAACTGTAAAAAATTTGGGAACAGATGTGCCCAGGTGAGTTGTTTGTAGCTGTTCTTGTACCCACTACAAAAGTAACTATCATGAAGCTTTTCTTGTCTACAAAACTGAGCAAAAGAAAGTGTAATTTTTAACTGTGACATTAAAAGATGAAATAATGCACGGGTTGTTTAAATGCTGAAAAATTTAAAGAATTTTCTGACCTTCAGTCATGAACTAAGTTGTTCTCAGTCCATAAACTAGATTGCCCTCTTTTCAGGGTCCACATATGAGATACAAGGAGCAAAAATATAGAGCACAAAGCTTATTTGGTTTAAAACATTAAAAACTCCAGAATTATTCATGTGTAAATACCTCTACTTTTTGCCTTCTTTAGTCACTTCTTATTTATCCTAAGAGTCCAAATCTTGAAAACCTTGAAAAACTGAGGAATGAGCTTTGTGCAAATTGGTCCCATTCTAATTATTACTGTGTCATGTTTGGTCTTTGTGTTTCAGATTACATTGGTATTAGGAGCTGTGAAAAAAAAAAAAGTACAAGTCCAAGTTTTTAAAAATGAGAGGTAAGATATTAGAATTAATTCTTCTAGACAGAAAATCAACATAGTTAGAATAACTGTGTGAATTCCAACTCTACATAAACCTGAGCTGTGTTTTACTTACATCCTGAAGACATGACAATCAAAGAAGCTAATACAATATATTTTCTCAAACTGATTAGCCAGAGGAAAGTTAAATGAAAGGAAGTATTTTGCAGATTAATTTCTGATAATAAAGGAGATGCATGGCAGGGTCCAGCATTAAAGATGATATATAAACTGAGATACTGTTTGCTGACCACTATCTACCAGAGCTGACAGATGTTTGGAGAAATTCTAAACAAGATACAGGTTAAGAAATTAGTTTTAGCCTTATCTGAAGGCTCCTTCATTGAAAGGGGACAGGGTGTCAGGGACTGGAGTGTTTGTAACTGGGTTTCTAATTCTGTAAGGGAGTACATAACCCACTATTTTGCCAGAATGCAGTTTATTTTTATTTGAAGACTTCCTAAGTACTTAAAGTGATCTCAAGAAAATTTCAAAAGTATAGTCAGAAATCCAGTCAATTCTACTGAGCTTGTAAACCGAAATAAATTGGTACCTCAGGCCAACCTGCAAAGATATATGTGGGAATGTCAGAACATGTAGCCCATTCCTCATCAAGCTGAAGGTTTTCCTCTGGTATCAAACAGAATTCCACCATTTTTTGACAAGAGGTGTGCAGTGGAGCTATAATACATTTTTTTCATACAATCACAGAATGACTGAGGTTGAATGCAGCTCAGGAGGTCACCTGGTCCAACCTCTCTGCTCAAGCAGGGCCAGCTAGAGGAGGCTGCCTAGGACCATGTTCAAACAGATTTTGAGTATCTCCAAGGAGGTAAATTCCACAACCTCCCTGGAAAACCTGTGACACTGCTTGGTCACCTTCACAGTAAAAAAGTTTCCTGATGTTTGGAGGGAACCTCCTGTTATTTCAGTTTGTGCCTATTGCCTTTTGTCCTGTCACCAGACACCACTGAAAAGAGCCTGGATTTGTCCTCTTTGCACCCTCTCTTCAGGTATTTACATACACTGATAAGATTGAGCCTTCTCTTCTCCAGGCTGAACAGTTCCAGCTCTCTCAGACTTTCACCATATGAGAGATGCTCCAGTCCCTTCATCTTAGAAGCCTTTAGTTTGACTCTCTATTGTCATGGTTTGAGCTCAGAGGGCAACTGAACACCACGAAGCTACTCACTCTGCCCTTCCTCCTCAGTGATGGGAAGGAGAAAATAAAGCAAAAGGCTTGAGAATAGAGATAAGGACAGAGAGGGATGTCTCACCCATTATAGTCATGGACAAAAGGCAGACTCATGGGAAGAAAAAGAACATTTTAATTCAGGCACTAACAATAACAACACTTAACAGACAGACTAGGACAGTGAGAAGCATTATCACATCTAAAAAACACCTTCGTCCCACCCCTCCCTTATTCCCCGGCTCAGATTTACTCCCCATTTCTGTACCTTCTCCTTTCCAGTAGCGCAGGGCACAGGGAACGGGGCGGGGGTGGGGGGTGGGGAGCGGGGAGGGGGGGGTTGTTGCATTCAGTCCTGCCTTTTCTTCCTCCTCGGGAGTGGAGGGGGAACTCCTCGCATTCTTCTCTTGCTCCAGCATGGTTCCCCTCTCACGGGAGACAGTCCTCCACAAACATTTTCCAACATGAGTCCTTCTCACCGGCCACAGTGTTTCCCTAACTGCTCAATCGTGGGTCACTCCCTCATGTTGCAGTACTGCCAGAGCTGAACTACAATAGTGGGGGTTTCTTCCCTCAGAGTCCTGGTCTTCTTTGGGCGCAGTCACCTGCTCTGGTGTGGGGTCCTCCACATGCTGCAGGTCAGGCTCTGCTCCACTGTGGACCCCGATGGGTGGCAGGGGGGTGGCCCTGCCCTCTTACCATGGGCTGCAGGGTGGGGTGCACCGGCATACCTCCCCCCCTCTTCCTCCTCCTAATTGGGTCTTCACATAGATGTTGCAACTCCTCCTCACATCTCTCCACTCATCCTCCCAGTTTCCCTTTCTTAAATACATTATTGCAGAGGTGCAGGCACGGTCACTAATTGGCTTGGCCTTGGTATAGAGGTGGGTCCAACTTGGAGCCAGGGGAGCTTTGAGAAGCTTCTCACAGAGGGTCACTGCTGTAGCCCCCCCCCCCCCCAAAAAAAAAAACCCTGCCACACACACAAACCCAGCCCACTCTATTTAAATACTGGGAAGGACATGTACACAAAATCATCCAAAGGAAGTAGAAATATCACAGTTTGCCTCTGACTCTTGAGAGTCTGCTCAAAACTCCAGCTTGTTATATTGCATGCATCTTAAAATTTTCTAGGGCAATTACAAGTGCTGATAAAGATTTGACTGTGAATTCAAGGAAAAGTACATACTGCATTGATTGGTACAAGTGAGGTAGCAGGTTGGAATTTTGCATTGTTTCTAGGCACTTTTAGCTCTGTGTTGGTAATACGTTTTCAATACTTAGATGATAAAAACTATGTAGGTTATAATTATGCACTTCATTCACCAGAAAACTTCCACAGATGTGCAGTTTTATTTATGAGCTTCCAGAGAACATGATATCTTATGGAAATTCTCATCAGTAACATGTAAGCAAACATGTTCCAAAATACTGATTTATCATACTTTAAAATAATTAAGTCAATATTCCCTTTTTTTGCACATGTGCCTTTCTCCCATTGTCTGAGACAGCAATAATGACAAGGATTCAAGGCTATGTCTGAATAAAGTTTCATGGAATCAAGAAGGAAATGTGTCATCAGGCTTATTTAATTGCTTAATTTCTGGTACAATTTCACCCCAAGTGAGCTAGCACTCTCCTAAATTGCAGCACTTGTTTAGGGGATAAACTGGTCAGGAATTCCCAAAATATATTATGGAAAAGATTGCCTTCATTTGTGTAGGAAGATTTTTACTTGAGAATAGGTCACAGTAGCCCTAAAAATGAACTTGATACCAGCTATTCAAAATCATAATGTATAGAAGATAACTAGACTCTTTTCATTTTATTTGTCATGTTTTGCCTTTACACTTTCAATTATTTAATCATGAACTCTAGAAACTATTTTTTAATGAGAAATGCAAGCTGTTTTCCCTTAATGACATAATGCCTAGAATGGAGTCTAGCAAACTCATTCTGACTTATTTTAGACTTCCTCTTCATAATAAAATGAATCACTGTGTAAAGGTGACAATTTCTCTCCTATCCTTTAAGGAACTCCAAGTGCCTAGCTGCAGTGGTCCTGTTTTGGCCACAGGATAAACTTAGCTGCTTAATTGTAATGGAGGAACACATAGACATATCCCCCTTGGCACCAGTGATTGCCTTTTCCCTATCCAAAAGTGAAACATGTTCTTGTGCAACTCTCCTTTTGCTTGACAAAAGAAATGATTAATAGAATTGGTTACATCTAAGAAAATCCTATATGAGCTCTAAAGACAATAATGTTGGTGAACCTTTCTATGGCATGCAGCATGTCATGCCATGGCTGGAGGTCCATTCAATGTGGCACAGCTCAGGTTTCCCAGCATCTGAAGACATGTAAGGTTATCTATCCTCTTCTTCTTTATAGTGTTTGCTCCAATAAATGGTGCTTAAAGGAATATGGAGTCTGAATGCCTGTCTTACTGAGGTCATAATGAACACTAACACTGGTGCATTATGGTAGTTTTAAGTCTGATCTCCAGATTTGGTCAGCTGAATCCTTGACTGCTCTGCAGCAATATAAATGTCCATTGTAATGTGTTAGTAAGATGTAAGCTTATGAACAAAAGTTAACGCATAAGATACTGTTAGATGGTTCCACATCAAATATGTGTTTTGGCTGATATAATCTTTTTTTCAATTCTATGTTAAAAGAAAGCACACTTGATATTAAATTCTTCATATTCTTTAGTCATTGTGCTGCAACTAAATGACTCCGTTTGACTAACAAAGCCTACTATATGATGATTATTTATAGATTTGAGTGGCTATTAATAATTCATTTATAACTTGTGAACAATAACAGCCTTTTGAGAATTATTCTACAATATGGCTCTATGAATATGTATGCATTATTCTCATGTTCATACTTCACAAGACCTAAGAAGGAGAATGGTACAAATAAAGCACACAGTAAGTGCTACATTCATAAAAGGTTATTTTTGCAATTTCTATGTAAATAGACTGCTCTCTGTGGAGAAAATGTGTGGAATGAGGAAAGAAGAGGGAATGCAAACTATCTGTTCATGACTAGAGTCCTGGGGCCAAAGGCTTTTTAGAATAATTACCTTCAAAGTTTCAGGACATCAGTCAGCTCCTCGTGATGTTAATAGAAATATTCCCATAGACAGGGAATCTGGGTGGTGGGATTTGCTCAAAAGTGAGGTGGATTTTACATTAATAAATAAATCTTTCAATAAATTTCACAGACTCAATGTGGATTTTAATTTCTTGGAATTTTTTGAAGAATAAGGTGTATGGTGCATGACCAAGTTCTAATTTATGTATGATTAAGAAGGCCTGAATTTACTTCTGTGTGTGTGAATAATGGGAGTGTAGCTCTGCAAGAGAAAAGTTGATCCTGGAAGGGCAGTTAATTCTTTTTGCTAACACTAGATGATAGAATCATTAAAAACTCTTGTCTCAAATACCAAGTATTAAAAGTGGTTAATGCAAAGTTTACTATTGCATTTAAGAACTAAACACTGCTTATTTGCTTCCCTGCCTGTCATTCAACATTGAAGGTTTAAAGATTCTGATGGTATTCACTGTCATCAATATTATCACTGCCAATTGCTGTGCTGAATCTTAGAATTACTGCTTCTCAGATTTTGACTCTGACACTGTAGCTTGAACTATCTCTCCTAATTTTCCAAAACAGAATTGCATCTATATATTATTTGTGTTTAAATAATCCATTGGTAGATCCCCCCCCTCTTTTTTTTTTTCCAATGGTCATTGGAAGTCTCAGTTCCTCCATAGGGCAGACCTCTCTAGCTTGTCTTCACAAACAATAATTGTTGGTTTTTTTGACTTCAGTCAGTCCTTCCTGGGCTTCCTCTATGTATCGGTCATTTGAAAATGTCTGTCTTTAAAGGGATGCACTAAGCTATATCAGTGCTGTGTGATAATTTATTTAAGGATAATTTATAATTGTGGTGATATCATAGTACTGTGTAAGACTATTATGATGGATAAAGATGAGGTTATGAATAAGCTACCAACTTCCAGTATGTCTCATTCTAGACAAGAGTGATAAGGTCGCTCAGATGTATTGCTGTAAGACAAAAATATTCATTAACTATTTCTGCTCTATATTCAGAATGAAGCAGGATAATGTTTGCGTGGCTTAGAGAGACTTTTCTGCTTTCAGTGAGTAAAGAGTATGTGTCATGAATACAGAAGAAACATTTAAAATCTGAAGAGTTGGAGAAGCTGTATGCAGGATTTTACGAACATTCTGGCAATATTTTTTAATCACTGGAAGTGATTTTTAAGAAAGTATGGAATTCTGGGAAAGTACCAGAAGACTGAAAAGTGAGAGAGATTATATTCAGGAGTTGAAGGAATGAACTTGGTGACTGTATGGTGAGTAGGGCATCACTAATCACGGTTAAGAAATGAGAAAGCTGTTTAACAATAATAATAATAGTCAGTAAAAATTTACAAAAAATAATTTGTTTTGAGTTGATTGTTTTGATTGGTTTTGACATTGTTTTTGATGAAACCTTGGTGAAAGTAACTAATTTGACAAACATAGGCTTTTATACAACGTTTAAGTGTCAGTCTGGTTAGAAAAACAGCTATGACACAAAACCAGTGTGACTTTTACTAGACCAATTAAAAATGTTTAATTCATACCTTAACATCCACAATTATGCTATGCGTCCTGTCAAATGATACAAGAAGTTTTTAATGTGGTCCAGTAGCGATCTGTTGTCAGCCATGATATTCAGTAAATCTTATCAATTTTCCAGAAGAAAATGTAGAATCAGTGCTAGTATAATCTTGTCAATACACATACATTAGAGAAATGACAAATACTTTGGAAAACATTGATAATAACCTGGAATCATATCTATTACATTAATTTTTATATTGCCACATATAATGTTGTCATGGTTCAAGCCCAGAGGACAACTGAGCACCATGCAGCCACTCTCTCACTCCTTCCCCCTCAAGGATGGGGAGGAACGAATAAAACAAATTCTGAGGGATAGAGACAAGGGTAGGTGGGGATGATTCACCCATTATGGTCATGGGCAAAAGACAGACTCCATTTGAGAAGAGAAATAACATCAATTTAGTTTGAACACCACCACCACTACTTACTTTACCAATCAAACAGAGTAGGACAGTAAGAAATGCAACCACATCTCAAAACACCTTCCCCCCACCCCTCCTTTCTTCCTAGGCTCAGATTTGCTCACAGTTTCTCTACCTCCTCCCTCCAGAGGCGCAAGGGGGCAGGGGATGGGGGTTGCAGTCAGTTTGTCACCTGTTGTTTCTGCCGCTCCTTCCTCTCCAGGGGGAGGACTCCTCGTGTTCTTCCCCTGCTCTAATATGGTGTTCCTCTCATGGGATACAGTCCTCCATAAAGTTCTCTGACATCAGTCCTTCCCACAGGCTGCAGGTCTTCATGAACTGCTCCAGCCTGGGTCCCTCCCGAGGGGTGCAGTCCTCCCAGCAACACACTGCTTCAGCACAGGCTTCCCTCAGAGTCCCTGTCTTCTTCAGGTGCAGCCACCTGCTCCACTGTGGGGTCCTCCACAGGCTGCAGGTGGACATCTGCTCCATCTGCAGGAGGACAGACTGCCCTCTCACCACAGACTGCAGGGGAGTCTCTCTTTCCCCCAGTTCTCCTCCTTTCTTCCACTCACCTTGGTGTTTGCATAGGTATGTCCCTCACAACTCCTCTTCCTCCCAGGTTCCGCTTCTTAAATATGTGATCACAGAGACGCAACAACAATTGCTAATTGGCTCGGGTTGGCCAGGGGCAGGTCTGACTTTGAACCAGGGGAGCTTCGACAAGCTTCTTCTCACAGGAGCCACCTCCGTAACCCCTCCCCCACTACCAAAACCCAGCCACACTCAAACCCAACACAAATATGCATTGTAGAGTAAATATTCTACAGTGACAGGAAGCCACATCTTGTAATTCTGAAAATAACTTTGGGTCTTGCTATATAAAACCATATGAATATGAGTTTCTTTCTATTGTAGTGATGTGGCTCAATGAATTAACATAATGTGTAGATTTTTAGCAGATGACTATAAAGCAGAAACAGTAGGTATTTTCTACACAAACAATTAGTTTGACTACTGCTGGAATAGTACATCCAGTTCTGATGCCTGGATCTTCAACAAAGATTTGAAATCTATAAAAAAACCCAGAAAAACCTTAAATGTTGATTCCATGTTTTAGGAAAAAAGATCAGTTTCTTGTAAGAGTAACAGAATTCAATAAATTTAGTTCTTTAAGAAGATTATGATTTACAAGAGTCTTCACAATAATCTTTTTGTAGGATAAATATTTCTTAAGTCATTCCAAAAAGGACATAACAAACTCAGTAGTTAAAAAACTGAAATGAGGGTTGTTAAGACTAGAAGATTCAAGTTTTTGGGTGATAGTATTAACAGCAAACTAAATTATTTAGTGAACTAAACTAACAGTGAACTAAATTATTCTCCATCCTTTTTATTGTGTAACTCAGAATATCTCTTAAAACATATATGGAACAAGCTGATGTAGAAATTGCTCAATATTTTTCTTCATAATATCTCATAAGATAATTATCTGATAAAATGACTGTAATTGTTCTGCATGGATCGCAAATCTGTTAAAATCTGTATTTACTACTTTATATTTATCTCAGAAACACCAAATTTTAAAGAAAATTGTAAAAATCAGTTACACACAAAAAAAAGTTAGACACCTCTGAGAATCTATGATTTTAATGCATTTCTTCATAGCTCTCCTATAGTTTCTGATTTAAAATCTTTGGAGATAAATAGTGAGACTCAATTATTTCAAAAAGTATTGAATTATCCTTGTTAAAACATATCTCCTCTGAAGCAATCCAGTGTGCAATATGTACATTGGATACTTAAATCCTGTAAGGATGTTCTGTATCAAACTATAGATCATAATTACACAGTTATATGCCAATTCATTTTTGGTGGGAGGGAAGGATGAAAATCTTTAGGAAAGGAAAAATATACCTTTCAGTGAAACCAAACCTGTATGAACATTTAGTGGTGGCTATGAGGCTGCAGTGCTTTTCGCACTGTAACCTCAAAATGCTGCACATTTTGGCTCTCATGCCGTGGTGTCTTAGTCCTAGTTATACACTCTAACTACATTTAGACTGGACTATCTAAATTCTGTTAATTTCTGTAACTAAATGCCTTAGCTTCTGTTCTGTTCTGTTCTGCTGCATTGCAGGGCATTTGGTATGGGCCACTGTGGTGTGAGGGTGTAAAAGCAAAGAGGCAGTATACCTGCTAAGTGTGATCAGCAGAATGATCTTGAGGCTGGAGAAAATGAAATGAATAACACTAAATATTTTAGGAGATTATGGCACAATGAAATCAAGGCAGCGAAGAAAACATAATGAAAGTGTTTCTCTACTTGAGTCACTGAAGTGAAAATTACTTTCTTTCTGTTTTAAGTACTATAACAGTATGTTATTCAATTTTTTTTCCTGGATGTTTTGAAGAATTTATTGATTTTTATAATAAAATTGAGAGTAACAAAATTATACTACTTTGAGTATATTACCCTGGATTACAGAATGTTGCTCTACTATGTGTATGAATGAATAGGCATAAAAAAGAGCCGGGGCAAGGAAATATGGGCTGGCCTGCCACTATATGTATTTGTGTTTGATATCCACACTGGGTGGGATTATATGCTAGCAGTTAGCAGCCATTTCAAATATACAGTTCTGTCAGAACATCTGCTGTGTTAAACTAATAATGGTTTTAACTTTCCCATTGAAAAATCATTCTGTATCTTTTTACATTTTTACTAGGTGGTATTTCATGGTGTGTCAAATCACAACATAATTGCATATCTCAGAAAAATTAAGTACTAACTTCCCACTGGAAATTTAAAGGATGCACATCTGTTTTCCAGTGGAAAATAAAGCATTTATTTCACTAAGTAGCTTTTCAAATAGTCCCTGAAAAATAATTACTTGGACAAAATGTTGAAGCTATTCCATCAAAATTCAGGTTAAAATAATGTAAATTACTTTCCAAACCGCAGTCTGTAAAGTTTACTTTCACAGAAACTAATATCTTCAGTTGGCCAAATTCTATAGAGTTTGCATGCAAATCTCAAACTCTAACATCAAAGATTCTGGTACAATTATAAGATCAAATATTTCATCTTACTCTCTATTTTGTGTTTTAAAAGATGATAGAATATTCTTTAAAGTTATATCAGGAATTACTTCTAAGAAACACACTTAAGGATGCATCATAAAGGTATATGTCGGTGATCTTTTGGAATTTCCCCACATACTTGATAAAGCACTTCTTATTTTTATCAATGTCTTCTTAACAATATATTCCTAAATAGCATATTTTATAAATACTATCTCTGTTATCTCACTGATCTGCATAGAAAAACAATCAGATACTCACCCAAGTAATGTCACTGAATAAAGGAAAATAAAATAAAAACAAAACTATGCATATTTTTCTGAAGAAAATTTCTCTATCTTATCATTGTCAAACTAAAAACTGTAGTCTGATCCCTTTACTCACAATCTCCTCCATACCTCTGTTAATTTTAATCATGTTCTTTAGCAGACTCTTAAAAGGACATGGGGAAGAAGTCCTCCTAACATTCTTTTAAAACAATGGGGTCTAGAGAGCAAGGTTATACATTGTGTAACATGAGACATGTATATTCATAAAATAATTTAAAAACAACAACTCTGAAAAGAACATCCTTGTTTAATTTCCAGTTTAGTATTTTCAAACCTTTCAGGAAACTTTATCAGTAAATGTTCTTAGTGATCAGAAAACTGTCTAGTAATATGAGTTGATGTGGCCTGTATATATTGCAGATGGGTAATAACACATCAATGGAAAAAACAGCTATATAGGTAAACTCTCCTTCTAGTACTAGTCAATGTACACTTTTTTCTTCTACTTAGAGGGATGTGACAGACTGCATGGAATTTTTTGGTCAAGTGCACTTCAAGACTCTGCGTCAAAAACTCAAACTAGAGTAAAGGTCCAGTTCTCAGGGGAATCTATGGGCCAAATTCACAGTGATGTGAGTTTGACATTTAAGGAAGAGATCTAGGTTTGGATCTGTTTCGGTTGGCAGCTAAATTAAGCTTAATGGCCAGAAATTTCACTTGCAGTGTCAAAATTTTTATTATTCACGATAATGAAAATGTATCAAGAATGTTTATTACAAAATAGACACTCCATTTGAACAATGGAAACACAGTAAAATCTTAATTTTTGTTGTTAGAAGTTAATAATCCTGCAAATATGACTGAAAAGTTATGCAGTAGAAGTGTATCTGTTATGCTATTCTGTTGAATCCAATAGTAGCCAAATATAATGTAATTGAACTGAAAGTGTCAAAATGGGATAGATTAGTGATGGGACGTGGGTTGTAGCAAACATTTCTCAGATGGTCTCATTCTTTGATATGTGGATGCAGAAAAGCACTTTATTACAAACTAGTAATAACACTTCATAGAAACTATTTCAAACACCATTTCCTCTACTTAATTCTCTTCAACATTAGGTGACATTGATTTTGTCTTCGGTATACTTTAGATGCAATAAATCCATTTAGAAGGGGGATAGCACATGCTCAGTTTTCTATGAAACATAACATTAAAAGATTTGAGCATAAAATTAACCAGAAAAATCTTCAGGAACTTCCTCAATGATGCTTTGACAGTATGCAAGGTGGAAGACAGCTGTGATGAACATGAAAGATTGTAGCATATTTGGGAATAAATTCTATAGCCATTCAGTGCTGCTGTGAGGTAAACACTCCTTATATCACAGACAATTTGTTCCTACCATAGAAAAACGTAACACAGTGACTTTTAAATTACTCATTTTCAGGCAGTATAAATATTTAGCTCTTACTGAAGAATAGAATAGAATAGAATAGAATAGAATAGAATAGAATAGAATAGAATAGAATAGAATAGAATAGAATACAATACAATACAATACAATACAATACAATACAATACAATACAATACAATACAATACTTCGGTTGGAAGGGACCTACAACAATCATGTAGTCCAACTGTAATGTTTTAAATAGTTTAATATTTATTACATTTCAGCGTTAGGCCTGTAAACACAATATGGCTACATTGTTGTTTGTTTCTCACACAAAAGCTACACCAGGACTTGGAAGACTGAGAGAAGGTGCAGAATTTTTACAGGTATAAACTGCATATAGCATAAAAGGTCCTCCTTCTCTTATTCACCTTTCACAGCCCTGTAGTCCACATACCATCAAGTTTGCAATTGGAAACAAGTTGAAAAACACTATTGCAAAAAAGAGATTATTAAGAGCCATTACCCTTTCAATGTGTGGTAGTTTTCACCCTCTCTCTTTTTATGTTCATAAGCAGACCCACTGGGCAGCTGAACTGTGCACATTTATGTATGTCTTATATATAGGGGAAGTGTATTTGTGCAATCCTGTTTCTAGGAAAGCACAGATGAGCAGAATGTCTTTTGAACTGGAAAGTCTTGAAAAGAAGAAGGAGCTTACTATTTAGTTCTTTATCAGGCAGACAACAGCTACTAATCGTTCCATGTGAAGAGAAGAAAGAAGTGGTTCTTCTTCCCAATACATTTAACTAAAGACTTCTGATGCAGAGAAGGATAGATCAGGGCTTTGTATGTATCTGTTTTAATTAGAAACAAATTAGAGTTCTAATGTTAATTTAATAATTATATTTGTGTCAATGGAGCGTTATTAACAAGCTAATAAATGTATCTGAAGAACATGCAGTTCTGAGGTTGACAAAATACTGGTCCTGGTTGTTTTTAAAATTCTGCAGAGAGAAACTGTGAGAAGCCACAGACATGCAGTATCCTATGTTTATCCTCTACTATACATCTACTGTCTATTTATAACAAGTAATAAATTAAAAGGGCATATAAAAACATGGATATACACCATTTTCAATGTACTGTGTCTAATTGTAGTATTTGTTAGGGTACATGCTAAAGGCTCATCCCCACATACACAGAAGACCCTGGAGGCAGAGGGCAGCAGGGGACCCCCAGTGCCCCGGAGACACGAGCTCCTGCCCCAGCCCCCCAGGGCTGTCCTGGAAAACATCAGCCTCATAGGTTGGATGAGACCCAGCACTATGAGTTCCTGGGGACAGCTCTCTGGGGCACTGCACAGACTGGGGAGGGTGTGGGGTTCCTGCTCTGTGGGGTGGAATTCTTTATGGGATGCAGGGAAAGAGCGTGCTGGCATTGTGCAAGACTTCTTATGGGATGCTTAAAGAAGGAACCAAAGGCAAGGAAAGGGAGGGATCCAGGTGGTTTGGAGAGGAATAAACAGCCAAATGCAGGAAGCAGGGGATAAAAGGGGACCAGTCACCTGTAAACAATTTACTGATCAGCATGCATGTCTGACTGACCATGGTCTGTGCTGGGTTAGTGCAGTCTGTCCTTCTCATTAAACTAGATTTCTAACTCTTTCACTGGATGAGGACTCTCTGTTCTGTGTGTATATGTGTGTTTGGGGTTTGACTGCCGAAACTGCAGTCATACCACTGCCCATGTGCCCATGGTGTAGCAACTGGAGAGACAAGAGTATGTTCACAGTGTGTGGATACATGTGCCAGCATGTGTCCAGATCCAATGTCGGGGGAGGTTTCAATATTATCCAGAGAGCGAGATTAAGACACAAACGAGGTCAAATGCCGTATACCCAAGCCAGGTTTTTATTATTAAAAAGTGAAGAAGGGTAGCGATAGGACAGAATGGAAGGAAAAGACAGAAATCAAGCAAGCATGCAGGATACAGTTGCAAGAATAGTCACCACCATGGATCCAGCAGCATCCCGTTGGTCCTCAGTCTTCAGTTCTTTGGTGGTGGGTGCACACACAGAAAAGTTTTCTGTTGCCATTTTAAGTTCATTGTATCTGCTGATTATCATACCTGCCCACCTTTAGTTTTTTTTCTCTGGTCCCACAGGTTTTTGCTGCATCCAGCTTCTGGGGCAGAAATGCTTGCCTCTTAACAGTTCATTAGCAATGCATGCATGGTGTCTGGTGTACACAACAGAGTCACAAATGGCTACAGATGGGGCCAACTCAGTACACTTCTGCCCCTTTGAGGCTTATCTAAGGAGTTTGACAATGCAACTGCAAAGGAATGGGGGGGGTGCATCCTTCAATACACTCCTGCTTCCTTAGGTGACATTCTGCAGCAGCTTGTCTTTGAGGTTTGCACAGACACAAGCAAGCTTTGAGACAGTCATCTGACATTTCAGTCTCTCACAGCATGTGATCACTAGCTGATATCAAGCTAGCCCACAAGAACAATATGAGACTTGGGAGCCAGGTATCGAAGCAGCAAGAAGTCTGGAATGAACATGGGTGTGCCTCTAGGAGCTGGTTATCACAGTTCGGACTGGGGACACCATGAGGTCTGGGCATCAACTAAGAGACCCTTTTGCATGTGTGTTTGTGTGCATGAGGCAACCAGAGATGAAATGTTCCTGGGGCCTGCCACTGCATTGACTGTTGAAAGCCAGCTACTAGAGGGATCCATATTGTGTAAGTGTACCTATATTTGTACTTATTTCCCACTAACAGACTTTCATCTGGGAAGGGAAACAGGACGAGGCCATTGGTGCTGTTTCTGTTTGCATGAGTGATAATGAGTTTTTTGATGTTGATCTGCATGGACAGCCATGTGAATACAACATATGTGTATTACATGCTTGTGTGTATGTGTGGTTGTGTATGCATATTGGTATTACATTCTCCACTTCACTCCTGGCTGGACCTGGGGACATGGAGCTGCAACAGTCTCACCTCTATTGGGCTACTGGATTCAGCAACCCCTAACAATTGCAGATGACATCCAGATAACCTAAAAAATAATAATACATGTTAAATATACCAAGGAAAGAGTACAAAAGACTTCTGCTTTCCCACATAATCATCTTTTCAAAATTCCTAACATAATGTATATCCCATTGCTCCTAATTTAGCCAATTTCATTGTTCTATACAGCTTAGTTTTATTGTCTGTTACTAATAGCAAATAGTTTGGGGTTTTTTTGTACCTATCATTGATTTCTAGTTGCCAGTACCATTTACTGGCAATAAATCTTTATTTGATAATAATATTCCTATTCTGGGAATTCAGTTCAACGGTCTTTGTTAAGACATTGACTAAGGTCTTATTCACCTCAGAAAATGACTGAGCAGTTAAACTGTTACGTAGCACCTCTACCTCCTGTTAACGGCAATTTATTTCCTATGTGACTTGTTTTAAGCTTTGGCTCTTATGGTTCCAGTTAGAGTGATCAAAACCAAGACTTAACTTCTCTAGCTGCTTGGCTACTGCTATATACTGGAAGGTCCCCAATTTTCAGTTCTGCCAAAAGAAAAGAACATACAATACCTTAATCTACTCCAAGCAAAATAGCCAATTTGGCTTAAAATATTGTTTTAAGCTTCCATACTTTGAAGGAGTAGAAGGAGGGTCTCATTACAACAAACAGTGTAGTTTATTCTCAAGCCTTGCCTAGTTAGTCACATAGGGTAAGGTACAGGAAGTAGAAGGATTTTGGAAATTTAAACACAGTAAACTGTAATAATGAAAACAAATAATTTAAGAAAATAATTTTTTCCTTTTCAACAACTTTAAAACTTTATTTTGAGACAAAGATATAAGCAGACAAAAAATCAGTAATAGTGTGCTTAAGGGTCAGGATTACCCCTTCTTTAAGGTACTATGTGACCTGCTATGTAAAGTAGAAAAAGGAAAGGGGAAAAAAAATGTTTTCCTGAGCTGTAGCAGTTGGGAAAACTAATAACTGAATTTAAAAGAAAGCATCTGTGATGCTGACTTGGGAACAGGTACAATAAGAATCAGATGATTATAGTGCTGCCTGTTGACCAGGCTGAAATAATCCCTGCAGTTGTGGTCAAGGAGTGAATATGCTACTCATCTTTGAACTGGATGCCAATCCTCCCCAGGCAGAAACACTACAAAGTCAGCTAAAAGAGAGTGCTGTGCTGGCTTTAAGCACAGTAGGAAATTTACTTGGCTTTTGTCAACTAGAAGTCGCTGTTCTGTACATCACATGCATTATGTTTGGCAGGCTTTATTCTCAAATGACAGCTACAATACCAATAATTTTAAATGGTTATTTTTAAATTCACATAATACAATTGTGAAATATATTCTAGAGAGCTTTCTAATTTCCTCCTACCAACTGATGTGTCATTAACAGAGAATAACAATTTATTTTTTCCAGACTTGTCCAACAGGAATATTCTTAATTGAAGTACCAAAGGAGAGTCCAGAGTAAGTCAAATGAATTTTCAGAAAAATACCTTTCTCTAGTCAGAGTCTTCCCTACTCTGCTTCCAAAAGGGTCCACAGCTTGTCCGTACCTCTTTACTGAGACTTTGAGCATGTTCTTATTTGAGAACTTTCTGGGTAATAACATCACTGGTTAGAGAATGAAACATTTCACCACAGATCTGAAGCCTAATTTCATTGATACTTTTTCTTTTCTGTGTGCATAAGGACAATCTCTGGACCAACATAAGAGTGAGGACACTGTTGCTCAGGTTTAAAAGGATTTCAAATTATTTAACATTATGGATATTGGAATATAATAATAAAAATGACTGGGTTTTTTCTGCTTTGCTTTTGCCATTCTTTTGTTGAACAGGGCAAAATGACAGTGAAGAGAGATGAAGTTAATAAACTGAAATGTCATCCCTTGTTTCACTTCATGTATATACCAGGCTGACTATCAGAGTGCTTAGTGATTCCTTTCTTACACTAGTAAATGAAAGACCCATTTTCCTGAAAATGTGTGATACTCATCAGTTCCATTACAAATCTCATGAAAAACTAAATAGCAAAACCTGAGTGTTTAAAAAAATCAAGTAAATGGGTAAATGAATTCTAAGTTTATTACCCTCACACTATTGAACTCTAAATAGAACCTTCAAATGAATTCTCATTGAAAGTTTAATATTTTGAAAGCAGTGTACTCCAAGACAAATCTCAAATTGCTGTCTTTGACACATCCAAATGTGGAAGATGTAGAGCAGAACCATACTCTCACAGGCACAGTACAAACAAACCTATGCAGAGCCTTATACTGTTTTTTTTTTTTCTCACATTCTACTCACTATTTGGATGCCCATGTGTCCTGATCCAATGTCAGGGGAGGTTTTGATATGATCCCAAGAGTGAGATTAAGACACAAACAAGGTCAAATGCCACACACCCAAACCAGTTTTTATTACTAAAAGTGAAGAGGGGTAACAATAGGACAGAATAGAAGAAAAAGACAGAAATCAGGCAAGCATAGTCACCACCATGGATACAGCAGCATCCCGTTGGTCCTCAGTCTTCAGTTCTTTGGTGGTGGTGCACACACAGTAAAGTTTTCTGTTGTCTTTTAAGTTCATCACATCAGCTGATTAGCATATCTTCCCACCTTTAGTTTTTCCTCTGGTCCCACAGGTTTTTGCTGACTTCATGCTTCTGGAGCAATCATCCCACTTCAGGGGCAGAAATATTCACCTCTTATCAGTTCATTAACAATGCATGCATGGTGTCTGGTCTACACAATAGAGCCACAAAGTATGGGGCTTACATGATGGAGCCAGTGATAAACATTTTGTTTCACTCAGTCGATATCTCCCCCTTTGAGGCTTATCTAAGTAGTTTGTCAGTGCAACTGCAAGGCGGTGGGGAGTGTATCCTTTGATACACTCCTGCTTCCTTGGATGACATTACTTAGACTAATCTAAAGGCCACAGCTTGTACTTGAGGTTTACACAGACCCAAGCAAGCTTTGAGACCGTCATTTGACATTTCAGTCTCTCACAACATATGAGTACTGTATACTCTGTATACTAGCTTCTTTACTGCCATAGAATTTGCAGTTATTTGTATCAGTTATTGTCTTTTGGTTGTCTTCTAATTGAAATATAAGCAGTTCTATAATCAGATTATAATATGCCTCAACATCATAGAGTATCTGTCTATCAAAGTGTTAGCAGTTGAGTATGATAACTCAAGAAAGATAGTACAGTTTAAACACTGAATTTTTTATTATGTCATTAGACAAGTGTAATGCAGATTTGACAGATGAATTTTTAATATGCAAAAGAGCAATGTCATTAATTCTCCCATTTTCTATGTATACCTCATTGTCAGTGTAATGCAGGTAATTATAAGAAGAAAAGTGAAGGTACCTATCCATATAATACATATGCTATTAGAAGTAAGTTAAAGCTTATCTCTGTTCTGCACTACTTATGAAGTTACTGTGAATTTGAAGTGAGAGATCTTCATATCCACTGAAGAAGGTATCAATCACTGTAGAGAATTTGAAATTATATCTGGTTACTCCTGTTTCATAGATCATGGAATTCATGTTAAAAGGCAATATATGAGGAATCTGTACATTTCATCTACAAAGGAACTCAGGCTGGAACTGAAGACCCAAGTCTGTGCTTACACAGGGAGTCCCATGTGATGCTGTTCAGGACAGTTAAGGCCTATTGGTACATCCCCAGTTCTGAGAGTCCTTTTATGTAGTACTACAAGTAAAGGACAGTTTTTAATTCCTAACAGTAAACTGAACATTACTTACAATATTTTTCTGTAAAACTTTCTATGGAAATTTATAAGATCATATAATAATTCAGAGTGAGATGGACCACAGGAGGCCATTAGTCCTACCTGTTGTTCAAAGCAGGGTCAACCATGAAGTTGGACCAGGTTGCTCAGGGCTGGAGATTGCACAGCCTCTCTGGGCAAGCTTGGCTGTGCTCATTACTTTGAAATTTTTATAGCCAGTCTGAACCTTTCTTTTTTTAACTTATGCTTACTCTCTCTGTCCCATCAGCAGCCCCTGCAAAGAACCTCATCCCATCTTGATGACCTCCCCAGCTTCTATGAGGTTTCCCCATAGTCATCCCTCTCCAGGATGAACGCCTCTCCTCACAAGGCAAATACCCTGAGCAGCATAGTGGCTTTCCACTGTACTGTCCCTAGATTACTGATTTCTTTCTGTTTGGGACCAAAAATCAAGCACAGTATTCTAGATGTAGTCTAATGAGATCTGACTAAAGAAAAATAATAACTTCCCTTGATGTACTGTCTGTGCTTCTGCTAATACAGTACAGGTGGCTCTTGGCTCTCTTTGCTGCCAGGGCATGCTGCTGGGTCATGATCAGCTTGGTGTTTGGAAAGATGCCCGGGGTCTGTTGACCAGAGCTGCTGCCCAGGCCATCAGACCCTACCCCATGTTGATGCCAGGGATTATCTCTTGCCAGGTACAGGACGTCCCACTGAGGATCTACCATGGCTCCTGTTGATCCATTTGTCTAGCCTGTCTAGATCTGGCTTGGTGGCAGCCCTGTCCTCGAGTGTAGTGACTGGTCCATGCACCAGTTTGGTGTCATCTGCAATCTTGATCAGGGCACACTGACTCCTTCCAGTCTTTTGTAAAGATTTTAAACAGCATTGGTTCCAGGACCCAGCTCTGTGTCACTCTGCTTGTTACCAGCATCTAGGTAGAGTATGACCCGTTAACCATTGCTGCCTAAGTCTAATAGTCCACCAATTTTTTCGATTTTTTTTCCTGTCTAATTGCCCATGCATGCAAACCATAACATCCCAACCTGGATACAAGACTGTTGCTGGGGCAGAGTGTCAATAGACTTCCTAAAGCCTAAGAAAATGGCATCCAGTGCTCTCCTCTTATCTAGAAATCCTGACATGTTGTAGAAAGCAATCAAGTCTGTCAGGAATTATTTGTTCTTGATAAACTCATTCTGCCTATTCCCAATCAACTTTTTCTCTTCTAGAGGCCCAGAAATTACTTTCAAAAGTACTCATTCCATGATTTTCCCAGGGACTGAGGAGAGGCTGCCCAGCTGGTAGTTCTCTAGCTTGTCTTTTCAAACTTTTTAGAAGATGGGTACAACATTTGCATTCCTCCATTAACTGGAGATTTCCCAATGTGTACATAACTTTTCAAAATGATAAGAGTTGTCTTGCAAGGACACTGCCCAGCTCTCAGCATCCTTGGATATAATCTGTCCATCTCAGGGATATACATGGCTCAAGTTCTCTGAAGTGATCCTTGACTAATCCCTCATCCAATGCTGGTAGGTCTCTTGCTTGAACCCTGCCTTTTAGCACAGGGGCCAGGGGAACCTTGTAGGCAGAAAGTCTTCCTTTTTCTCCTTTTGCTGAAGCAAAGAACACATTCAGTACCTCAGCCTTACCTGTCTCCAGTTTTAGTCTATTGTTCCAATGCAGGCCAGAAAATACTTCTTTTAATACTGTTTATTTTCAGCAAATATAACTATTAAATACTTTACCAAAGTTTAAAAATATATGTAAATTAATATTTTTTTATAATTTTAAAGTGAAATATTTTTACTCTAAGTTTTCTGTATTAGCCTACTGAAATGCTAATTAAAAAAAAAGTGGGGGCATTATGCAGTTATTATTTAAATGTATAAACTATGGAACTCGGGAAGCTTTACAAAAAATGATGGCATTCATAAATTATACTTGAAGTAAAATGTCATTGTGATTTCAGAAAGCCTATACTTAAAAAATCATTGCTCAGCAGAAAGATTTTCTCCCTGTGTGAAAGGAGAGGATAACAGGTACACATCATACAATTGCCATTTTTTCTTTGGAGGGGAGAGTAAAGGAGAGGGGTTGGAAACCATACTCTTTTTTTAAAGGAAATGCCTCTTAAAGAATACAGAAAGTAATGGACCTATTTTATGATTATTAGACCAAATTACTTCAGTGTAGAAATTTGTCATTTATTATTGCTGTTGGTAAAAAAATATAATGTATATCTTGATTTAATAGGGCCGTCTCTATACTGATCACTTTTCACTTTTTCAGTTCTGTTAAATTTAAAATCATGTTTACTTGCACAGAAAGTATATGACAGGATGTGTGCAAAATTTTCATCTCAGCAAATTTCTGTCCTGCAATTTTGTAAATATAATCAACTACATATCTTCATATATAGAATTACTAAATGGGTAGGAGCACAGAATTTCTCACATATGCCTTATGAAAATTAAGACTAGAAAATGATTACTTGTTCCAGTTGCAGTTTATTAACTATCTAGTCATATGATAAAAGGTCATTTCTTTAACACATCCTAGTGAACTGTTGCTCACTGACGCAACATAATGGTGCTTTAAGATAATTACTTCAGAACTGAACTGGTGTAATTGAGGCAGGCAGCTATTAAGGCTCAGCTGATGTGTGATAATTCATTAAGCCATAGTAACTCAATACCTTTGGCTCATTTGATAACAAAGTGTATGTAACTCTTTATTGTGTTTATGCAAATTACAAATCAGTGAGTAATTTTTTATGCTTCTACCAAAATATTCTTCAGTATTGTTTCTGTGACAGTAAGAAGTAAAGATTCTATTTTTTTTTTTTTTTTTAAGTATAGAAGCAATCTAAATCTTAGTGTTAACAATGAATTACTAGGAATCGATAAAAATCAGAGATAACTTCATTTTGGTGTAAACCACCCACATTCATAGCTCTGTAATAATTGTGTGGATGTCAAGGTAAATCTGCCTGGGAACTACTGTGTGTTGTCTTCTCTTAGGATTATGGTGCTGTACATCTTAGGATAGCTAAGTTCCACCACCACTTTTTTCACTAGTAGTATTAATACATTTATTAATACTTATATAAAAATTAATAATACATAAAATATATTAATATATAATTGATATTATAAATTAATACATTTGTAATACTCTCTCCATTATTTCTTTCCTTAGAAAGACACTAATTGATCTAATGAATGAAGGCCAGTATATATCTATAGCTAGCAGTAGTACATTGAATTTAGTTCAGTGCTACTTGAACTACATTTGATACTCTATTAATATGATGTCTCAGGAGCAAAGAAATGAAGATCAAATATGTTTTCTAACACTTTCTTCAAAAAAATCCTCATAAGAAAACCTTATGATTTCAACGTGCTGTCAAAGCTGGAAAAATGTGCAATTTAAAATGAACTCTTGAATAAAAGGTCATAGAAGGATAGAACATTCTTGTGTGTTAGGTTTTCATAACTTCAGGAACAACACATCAAAGCTATAAACATAGTAACTCCGTGCCCTTAATTCCTTTTTCCACTGTATAATCATTCTACAAGAGCAAAGACAACCTACGTTATTAAATTGTTTATTTACTCCATTATAACACTCCTGCAAAAAAAACCCACCCATGCTGATAATTTTATCTGATCCTTTCAATATCCTTCCCCTTCATGTATTTGCTTAATCCATCTCGTGTCATTTCTTAATTAAGAAGCCCCTCCTGCAATTGTTAGTGAGGACAGTTTAAATTTTGTTGTCTTTCTACAACATTAGCACAAACAAATGATATTACTTTGTAAGACAGGGTTCATAGCAGGTAGATCATGAAAGGTCTCCATTTTCCCCAGTTATCTGAAAGAACACTAAACTTAAGAGTGCACCTAAACCTCACAGTTAATTTGGTTCCAGCTGTTGTTGAGTTAGAACATCTTTGAACAAATGTTCGGAAAAGAGACTTCTAAAAGAGATATATAAGCAGCTAGTAAGAAGTTACCATCAGTTTAAAGAACTCATTGGGAAAAACAGTAGCTGATATATACTCAGGCAAAGGGATAAGGACAGATAGTAATAGTAATAGTTGGAATAAAGAATGCAGCATATAGATAAAGTTTGAACAAATGCAGAATTTTTCATTTGATGCTTTGCAGCTGGTATAAAGTACTCCAGAAGAAAGCAACACAAGTAAAGCGAATATAGAACAAATTATAGAAAACAATAAAAGGTTACCTTTAAATAGAAATCTTCCAATTTATTCTCTTTTAACATTAGGTAATATTAACCTCATTTTATAAAATTGCAAACAGTATTCTTCCTAAAATTCAGCTGCAGACTATCTGTACCATTTTCTGAAAAAGCAACCATTGCTATTTCTGTAATTGCCCCTAAAACACACCAATTCAGCAGTACAGTGCTACTGCTACTGGAATCCAAATATCAGTCTGTGATGTTCTCCATATTAGTCACAGGGCATTGAACAGAGAGCAAATAAAGGAAGAGTTTGATATATTATCTCTAATAGGGAATCAGTGCCAGATATTGTGTGAAAATAAATGAGGAAAAGTAGTATGTTAAACTGAATAGTGCTTATATACACATTGTGAGTCCAATCTTGAAAATTTTGCTTGTTCATAACAGCTATTATCTTTTGTGGGAATTTTGCATCCCTAGGTATTACAAGTTCACGTGCTGCTTTCTACATTTATGAAAAGGAAGATGAATATGCTCAGGAAGAGTAGAAAGAAAAGATTTTAAAATATCAATAGTAAAGAATGTTTACTGTTTATAACACACAGAAGTAGTAATTTAGAGCTTAAATGATGTACAAGATCAGTTTTAGTCTGGGTTGGAATAATTTATGAAGAAATGTTAGAAAAGAAAGGTATAAGAAAGGTGGTAGGACTGACAAAGAAACAGCTGCTAGGCTGGTGGTTAAGGGAAGTTTGTGAAGAAAGAACCAACTGGACAGTGACAAATAACAGGAGAGGAGAACAAAAGAAATTGTTATGATGTTACTGGGAATGACCTTTGCTAAATTCACTTATTTAGCTGATCCAATTAGTTCGATTCATAGTAGTATAATCAGCATATTTCAGAAATAAGTTTAACAATCCATTTCTTTTCGCACATATTCACCAATCTGTACTGTGAAAAATTCATTTAATATACTGTGTACTATAATACTACATATTACACAGTATCAGGTCAGAAACCTTTGATGTCTGTCTGCAGAATATATGATTTGCAATTTAAAGAAACGTGTCTCTCAAAGTAAAATTATGCATTTCACAGTACATACAGAGACTGTGCACAAAATAATAATAAAAAATATTTTAAAATCTTATTTGTAATATTTAATAAATAAAAAGAAAAAAGGAACCTGTTTCTTTTCAAGAGTATATTATGCAAGAATGTTATATCAATCAAATTAAGATTTTTTACAAAAAAAAAGTTTGAAAGATAGATAACTTCCAGTTTAGGTTTATTTTTATTATTTCTTAAAGCTAAATATTTTCATTGATTATATCTTCCAAAGTGTGATTTTACTCAACTTTCACTTATATTTATTTAGATAGCATTAAAATACAAGTACTAAAATAAGTGTAGTGATGGTACTTTTTGGACTTAACGATCTTTCTAGTATATTGTTGTATCAATGGATTGCTAGTTAGATTGCAAGTTATTTTCGTTGCCCCTCTAACTTCACAAATGCCCACACATTTGAGAAGCTATTATTTTAACACTTTTTTTCCTCTTTGTGTACCTTAATAAAAATAGTTATGAAGAATGAATATTTTCCACCCAGCTGAGATTCAAGCATATTCAAGGTTACTCTACTGAACATCCAAGAGTTTTAATAATTAATGCTGGCAATCAGAAAATACTGACATAACTTTCCTCTAGAGAGCAGGTCTCAGACTTGCTTGTAAAGATACGGCAAGACTCTCTCTTATCTGTTGGACATACTGGACAAAATGTGTTGTGGTAGCAGTTACTGGTGGTAGCAGAAAAGGTAGTCTGATATGCTAGTTTTAGCCATATACACTCCTTGTTGTCAGTCCACAATACCCTCTTCATTTATACTAAAACACCCAATGTGAAAGTTACAGGCCATGCTAAGGTAAAGGAAATAATATAACCAGCTGGCAACATTAAAAAATGGAAAATTAATTTTCAAATTTTGTAAAAGGTAATAGTCTAGATAGAAAATTATGTTTAATCGACTTTCTTGTAGGATGTCTGAGAGATTTTATCAGAGGTTAAAATACAAGGAAAGAGACTGCAGAACCTTAAATGAAAGGCTTAATATGCAGACCATCACATTTATCCAATAGAACAGATAGAGTTTTAGAAAAGGGGATAAAAAAACTGCAGATCTAGCAGTTTAGACCTCCTCTTTAAAGTTCACAGGCTACTTACAGAAAAATGATCCATATGCTCGTGTACTGGTATAGGGCAACATACCATACAGGTATATAGGAGGTCTTGAATATGCCTTTTTTCATAACTGTCTTTATATTTCATACTTATGCTTGTTTTTATGCTTTCATATCTGTATTTAAGCTTTAAGATAGAAACCATAAAATGCTGAGTAATTTTGATCTTTTATTGTTTAATTTGTTTTCTTAAACTTACTGATAGGTTTATGAACATTCAAATACATTAACTTATTTAATGTTTTAATACAAAATTTTCTTGTGTCATCTGGTAAAAGGTAGAATTGCCAGTGGATGTTTTGGATGGTATTCAGAAACTGTGTTATACAGTCTTTGCTGTAGTTGCCACAAATGGTGTGAAATGGATCCTATTTGCAAACTATTGATGCCCAAGAATAGAGAGTTAAAGCTCTCTGTCACTGTGTTGTCCCATCTAGGACTTTCTACCCTTGGTTGTAGCAGGAAAAGCCAGCTTAGTGCAAGGCCTAGTACTTGACATAAAGTTAATGTTGCCCCTAGCTCAGCAACAAGAAAGCTGTTTTCTACCACTAACATCTTCTCCTTTTTTTTTCTTCCTTTTTTTTTTTTTCTTTTTTCTGAAGAACTCCATGTTCTTGCACTGTATCTGAAATATTAAACTCATAAAGATGTGGAATAACATGCTACTGAAACATTTTGCCTATTAAAGGTTAAATTTCCTCCTATTTTTTAATTAATTCAAGAAATACAAACATGTTCATTCTCATCTGCATCTAGATACTCCTGAAATACTATTTGCTTTGGGGTTCTTTTGTTGGGATTTTTGTTTGCTTGCTTGTTGGATTTTTTTTCCTGCTAGTCTTTCATTGCAATCAGAATAGTGCTCTTGTAGATGAGATATTGCTAATACTTCAGCAAAACATGGAAAGACGGATCCTGTTGCACAACTGGAGTTACACTCACAGAAATCTGTGGAAATGTGATGCTGTATACCAAACTTCATGAAGAACTATATATGAAGATTTGTCACAGAAATTATGATTGGTCACATGAATGATGCAGAAATTAGTTCTTTGTCACCTCTTCTTGCTCAGATTTGTTCAAACTGAAGTATTACATCTTGTCTGTAATGAACATTTTATGGGAAAGACAAAATTACATGGAAGAGAAGGCACAGAACTAAATACAGTCTTTTTTATTTGTTTTTCTCACTTAGACATTTTTTTTCTCTACTTTTTATTCTTTTTTTCTTTTTTTTTTTTTTTTTTAATCTCCTGACAGTTTTTCCTAAACTAAAGCAAAACCCAGTGTAAAGTTTCATTTCCATAAGTGTTCCGGGAAACTCATCAACTCATAAAACTTCATTTGAGAGCCTCTAGTATTTATGTGCTTTGTTTTATTCTTTTTCAAGCAAGTGTGGATGAAAGATCCCATCTGTGTTTTAGAAGGTTTCTGCACTGCAAATTTATTAGATAACATTAAAATGGACAGATGGCAGATAATTTTGCCTTCTTATACAGTCATGGCCACAATGCACACAATGTTATGGAATAAAGATGTTTCCACTTGTTGCCCATCCACACCAGGCAGCGTGGTCAAACAGAAAAGAACCAACTGTTTCTTTGGCTGCCTGATATGGATCTTGTTCCTGAATGTCCTGTGGTTTTGAAGTTCACTGTTTAGATTGTATTGTATACATTCGTACAAATTTCTCCAAATACACAGGTGCATAACAGGCAAATTCAAATTGGTAACACAGATTTTATAAAAATACAAAAAAGCAAATAACAGACAGCATTTATACATATAATTAGTTTTGTAAATCTCAAAAAATCCTTGAAAATAAATTTTACTGTGTGCTCCCACCACTGTTAGTTGCTAACACTTTAATTGATTTAGAATCCATGTAAAAAATATATGTATTTTACTTACTAGATTTTATTACCAAAAAATTAAACATTTTCCCACAGTTGCAGAGTGAATGAGGGGCATTGCTGGAAGAAGAAACAAAGTATATATGCAACATTATACTCCATCAATATAGACAGATTATGCATGCACTGATTACATTCCTTCAGATTCTGAATATTTTCAGGAAGGAATATATGGTCTTAACTGTCTCTAGACTAAATTATGGAATTGTGTCTAGACTATCATGGGCTCATTGCTGAGTGAAACAGGTCTTTTAGTGAGACAGACTACAAGAAAGGATGAGGTAATCACACCTTTACGTAAACTTTTGTTACAAGTTCTTCTGGTTTTGGCTGGGAAAGTTAATTTTCTTGAGCTGGGAGAGAGCACAGCCAGAGGCCCCGGATGTCAGCCAGGATAGAGCTAACTTTTCTTGAGCTGAGGGGGGGCACAGCTGGAGTGCCAGACCCGGATTGGCCATTGGAATGTTCCATATCATGTGATGTTATGGTCAGTATATAAAGGAGGGGGGTTCTCTCTCGTTCTGGACCTGTGATAGCGGGATTTTTGTTCTGTTGGGATTGCTGCTGGGAGTGGGCTGGGTATCGATTGGCGGGTGGTAAGCAATCACATTGTGCATTACCTGTTCGGACTTTCCATTATTGTTATTGTTTCATACCACTAAACTGATTTTTTAATTTCAACTCATGAGTTGTTCTTGTGTTCCTGCAGTCTCCTCCCCCATTCACGGGGCGAGGAAAGGGTGAGCGACTGGCTGTGGCTGTGTGGTCTTTGGCTGCTGGCCCAAGTTCAAACCATGACACAAGTTCAACTCCCAGGTTTTCCAGGTCTCTGTGCCCAGTGCCAAGGTTTGGGAGAGAGGGGAGTAGAGGAGCTTGAGTTGGGACTCCTCAGGTGAGCTGGTAATTTTCAAGTTCATGGGACCAGGTTGGATGCACTGACAGAGCTGACAGATCTCCAAGATATAATTGTGAGGCGGTTATCTATTGTGTTTGAAAAGTTCTGCTGATCAAGGGAGGTCCCTGAAGACTGGAACACAGTCTCTTACACTATCCTGGTAGTCAAACTGGAGAGATATGGAGTGGGTAGGTGTACCGCATGGAAAATCTAATTGGACTGTTGGGTTATAGGGTAGTGTTTCAAAGTGAAACTAATTAATGGTTCTGAGTGGTGTTTTTAAGGGATTTATACTGGGATCAATTCTGTTTTGAACATGCTTATCAACAACCTAGATGATGGGACAGAAAACAGCTCTAGCAAATTCTCTGATGACACAGATTAAGCATAATGGGCTACATTAGCAAGAACATAGTCAGTGACTGGGGAAAGCAGTTACTCCTCTATACTTGGCTGTTGTGAAGCTGCATCTGGCATTTGAAATATGAAATATCAACATGGATGAAAGACTAGGCCATCGAGATGTACTTAGGGGTTTGGAATATATGAGAGACTGAATGAACCAGAAACTTAGACTGGAGAGGAAAGATAACAGTGGAGCTTATCACTGTGCAGAAAATGTAGAGCTTGTTCTCTTACACTGCAATTTTCCTCAAGAAATTACAAAACTATCATGCACACATTGAACTTAAATAACAAAACAGACACATTGTATAAAAATGGTCATGCAGGCAACATATTTAGTTTGGTGTACATTAATATTTATATTATGTCATACTTTTTTTGGCCAACAGCAACTGAAGAGTTACTGTAGGGAAAGTGTTTTAGACCTCCTATTTAATAAAAGATAGAAACCTTCAGCTGCATTTATGATACCATTCATCCAACATTTCTTTCTGCTGTGCGTAATGTGCATAAGGTGAAGTTATATAGTCTTCAACACCACAAAACTCTTATTTACTAGCTTCTACATAAGGTAAAAATTGACAATATGATGTTTCTTGAGAAAATGTCTTACTGAAATCCCACTGCACATATGAAGAAAATTTTAGATGAGAAGACAAACCTTATCATCTAAAACTTTGTGTGTAAAAATTTTTCAAATAAACTTTCAAATAGACATGGGTATTTCTTTTCCTTCATAAGGAACATGTAAGAGATCATTGTGTTGTGTCAATTAATTGCACTAAGATTTAAATTTCTCAATATCTTGAGACTGTCAGAGGGCACAAGGATAGATTAATTTTCTTGGTTTCATGTTTCATGTGTTGAATGGGCAAGAGAGTAGTTTTTGCATAATTTTTTTTTGAAGCAACCACTAAATCCTCTAGACAGGACCAGTAATGAATGATCTATTGACACTGCAGATTGTTGTAATTGGTGTAGTCAACTATCTGGAAAGCCTTGTACTTGAGGCAGGGGGAGAAGAAAAAAAAATCCTTGGTAAGTTTGTACATTTAATTTATTTGCCTTCCTTAAACTGTGTGGCTACTTTTCTCATCAAGCTAATCTGGGGAGTTTGTTCATGCTCCCACATTGGTTGTGTAGCAGAGATAGTTCATATTTGATCACGCCCCTTTTAATTCTCTCTGTTGTATTCTTTATAAGAAAGGAAGTGGAGTAATAATTCTTGACCAGTGAAAGTATAGGCAAATAACAGAGACCTAGATAAACTGTATGCAGCTAGTGGTTATGGAAAGAAAGGAAATAAATTCTGCAACTTGATGTGGATTTTCTAAAAGACCTTCTTTTTCTTCCAAAGATAGTACTTGTTTATACTGTGCAAACTGGTGAGCAACCCAAAGGAAATTTGGTCACTTCAATAGAATTCAAGCAAACTGAGACTTCTTTGCTAAGGAAAATAGGCAATAGTTGGTATCAGTGCCACAAGAAGAACATTTTTTGATTGGCAGTAGAGTAACTGAGGAAGTGGACAGACTGTGATCAATAAATTAAGGGGGGAATAAGTGTTCTTTCATTCTGCTTAAGAGCCAGTGAAGTAACTGTCATGTTTGGGACAATTTGAACAGAATGATACAGAAGGCATACCTGGGATGTTGTACAGCATTCATAAACACAAAGCAAAGTTGTGGAGGCTCCGTCACAAGATACTTTGGATACAAAAGATGACACTGTTTCAGAAAAAAATAGAAAAAATTCTGATGGAGAAATTTGTTAAGAATTCTTAAACACTTAGAAATATTTTTAAATTTTAGAAATTCCTGAGAAACTTAGGAAGTATTTGGGGGAAATACATATGCTTGTGCTGTTCTTATGCCACAGTCATTTACCTTTTTCTACTTCTAGAGATAGGACACAAAGTTGGATAGATCTTTCATCTAACTATATAAGGTTGCTCTGTTATTCTTACTTATTTCTGATTCATACTAGTCTTTTTTGGCTTTGTTTTCACGTTCTGGTTACTGGCAGTACTACAATTGTTCAGTGCTGTAATCACAATTAGTCTTGGTGATAATTATCTTTTTTGTGTAGTCTTTTTCTTAAAGTGTAATGCATTTAAGGAGATAGCTTTCCCATGACATGTAGCTACATCTGAATTATTTTTTAAAGATGAAAAAGAATTGGAACTTGTATTGATCAGATTTGGTGTTGCAGTTTTTAGTTAACACTATTTTTTTTTTTTTTTTAAAGTATACAGAACAGAAAAGGTGGTGTTTAAACTTCTCTTAGAATGCACACCTGTAACAGAATTGATTGAGACTTAAGTAGTTCTAGTGCTGATTCACACAAGAAGCACACTGAAAACCCTGCAGAAATGTATAATCACTAATTTTTACCATGAATGATTCCAAAGATGGTACCCTGTGTACAATAATTAGCTAATTAATAAATTAACATATTGAACAAATTATTTAGACCAAAACAGACAAAAAGAAGGTTTTAACAGACGGGCACAGTAGCCCAGATAAACGATCAACATAATGATGTAAGAGACATACAGGCAGTGCAGAAGATGCCAGTGCAACGGCCTGAAGAGTCTGCCAATGAACCAGATGCTGCTGTAGGGAAAATATTTTTTTCAGCTGACATCTGGGTAGTATTTGTCTTCTGAAAGAGAAAATGACTTACGATTATAATGTGGTGGGGTAAATAGCACTACTTCATCACTGTACAGTCATCTTTATCAAATGTCTTTGGAAATGCATTCTGTATGTGGAGTTTACACTTCACTTGTGACAGAATTACCTCATCTAAGTAATCAGGAGAAAAGTATTTGATCCTCAGATAGATAAATGGTAGCTCAGATAAAAAACATTTTTAATTTTATCCATAGAAAGAACTGCAGTCTCCCTTTACTCTTTGCATTTCAATGCCTGCTATTTAAGACTGTATGAGAATAATAATTGATATTTTCTCTTTTGAGACAGGACAAAGATTAAGTCAAACCAGTGTCCATGACACTGAGATTCAGAGCATTTTTTTCCTAGTTGAAAAATTCTGAAAGGATACTTCACAGATTTTTTTATATCTCTTTTTATAGAGATAGACCATATAGATCTCTACAGAGGGAGATGTACAAAAATACAGACAGAGCATCCCAAATGCCTTCTTACAATGTGTGAAACAATCAGACTTCACCTTTCAACCTTTCTTCCACTAAAAGACCCTCAAAACAGAATTACCAATGATCCAAGTGGTCCTCTACTTCTCACTATATGACAGGTCTGGAATTCTTTGTACTTCAGCAGAGTCTTCATGGATTGGCAAGGGATTAAGGGATTAAAAGGGCCAGAAATGTAGTTTAGTAATATATCGAGTTGCTATAAGAAAAAGAATTATTTCTTTTTAATCTCAGTACAGATAAATTTAAGTTGGCATTCTGTACTCTTTCACTGTAAAGAGACCCAGTGATAAATTACAAGTGAAAAAGGCAATAGAGTGAAATGTCTGGTTTTCCTACTGGATTAAGTGTGACAAGAGAATGAGCAATATATGGTTAAGTCTTAAAAATGTTGTTATACAGCTAAGAAATTTTAAGAAATTAATTGTATAGTGCAGAATCAGCCATGGGTTTCTTTTGGGTTTTGTTTGTTTGTTTATTTGAAAGAATACCTCACATCCTTAATTAGGGTCCGTCGCCATTGTGTGTGTGTGTTTGTCTTTTTGCTTTAGTGTAAGTGATGATACCTTTTGTATTTACCCATTGCTGAGTTTCTGTGAAGTACTAATAAAGCTAGAGTACCCTGTTTAACAAAAGAATCTGTAACTGAAATAAGTAATTTCATCAATGGGCATTGCCAATACCGTGACTTAATGGAGCTTTTCCCAGCCAGCCCATTTATGTTAAATATAGAAACAGAGAAGACAACAGAAGACATTGCAGCCTGAGCTGCATTGGGACAACCCATTATTTAAGCAATCTTCCAGTGGTTTTAGGGATTTTATGCACTTCAAAAATAACTACAGGAGAGAACCAAGCCCACTACCATAGAAGACCAAATCTAAATTAAGGGAAATGTAACACAATATTTTATTTTTATTTTGTAAACATGTATAACACGATATTTTACTGAGAGATTCAGTAAATCAGATCTATGTTTTACAGTGCTAATACTAAGCGTGATAAAAGTCCTACCTTCCAGAATAACATACAGTAAGTGAGAAGTACAATTACCCTGGTACTAAAACACAGAATCATAGAATAGCACTGAAAAGATCATCTGGTCCAAACCTTTGTGGGAAAGGGAAACTAGATTAAATTATCTAGCACCCTGTCCAATCATAGCTTGAAAACCTCCAGTAATGGCGACTCCACCACATCCCTGGGAAAGTTTTTTCAGTGACTGATTGTTCTCACTGTAAAAAATTTCTTTTTTTGTCAGGATGAAACTTCTTCCAGTGCAACTTGCACTTGTTTCCCCTTGCTCTCTCCAAATGATGACTGGCTGTAGCAGATTAGCACAAGTCCATTGAAGTCATTGGAACTGCACCATTTGACAAAAGATTCCTAGTAGTCCTATTAACCTATATACCCAGTCCCATCTCCATCCGATAGTTATATCAGGATCTGGATTTGCTCTTTAAAGTCCTAGAACATTCTACTTGGCTTAGTGAGAATTTAATGCCTCAAATAATATAATCATTTTCATAACAGAAGCTGCTTCCAGTAGAAACTTATACTTAAAAGGTGGTGCTGTGATATGCTGTAATATTATTTGGTATTCACTCTGTTAACAAAAAACCACCCATGGAACAGATAGTACTTCTAAGGCTCTGGGGTTGTAAATAATGTCCTGATACAGTGCTTTCTTATGGGGATCTCAAATTCCTTTGTAAACATAGGATTGTATCTTGAAATATCATGAAAAACAAAATATAACAGTCAATGAATATTTCAAGGAAATGAATATTGTCATTTATTGTTTTGAGTTTTGTTGTTTGGCTTGTATTTGCATGTCCTCCCATGTAGGAGTCTGGGCCGCGCTGGAGGGAAGTTAGTGCAGGCAGAAGAATGCAAGGACGAAGACAAGGCCAGCAAAATAAGGCTGGCAAAAACACACAAGATAACAGGTAAGTGAGAAACACCTGTGGTCAGCAAAAGCACACAAGTCTGAGAAAAACAGGGTATGAGACAAGGGAGTTTTTGGCAAGTTTTGGGCTTTACGTACTAATTGCAATTAACCAATGCAAATGCTTGTAGAGGCGCATGAACAGCACGTGCAGATAACCTGTAGCCTATTAGAAGATAGATGAGTGCATGTACGGAACTTAGTAGAATATAAATGTAACCAGGATTGGGAAATAAAGGTGGATGATCTGATCATCATATTGGTGTTGTGTTGTTCCTGTTCCCGCACGGAGAAATAAGGACCCTGGCTAATGGTGACCCTGACACTCCCACAGCTAAATAGCAATTCCTGGGGCAAATAAATAAGTAATGATTTTTTATATTCATAATTTCAAGGCTATCCCACCCATTATTCCAATTGCTAAATGAAAAAATAAATTCCTTCAGTGTTCTACTGCATTTAGCCATTCTTGCAAAACATCAGCTTTTCATAAGCAAGAATTCTGTTTGTTTGCATATCGGAAATCTTGTTCTCACTTATACTGTAATATGAAAATAATAAATTTACAGAATCACAGAATCATCTAGGTTGGAAAAGACCTTGAATATCATCCAGTCCAACCACTGACCTAACACTGACAGTTCCCAACTACAGCATATCCCTAAGCGCTAAGTCAATTTTACTCTTAAACACCTCCAGGGATGGGGACTCCACAACTTCCCTGGGCAGCCCATTCCAATGCCTAAAAATTATATCTTTTAACATAGTCATGAATATTGGCAATACCTGTGTTATGACATTTTCCAAGAAATTAAATGGCTATATAGCATAACTGTTACCACAGGTACCAGTAGATTTCAAGGATAAACCAGGTCAGTCTCAGTTTAACCATCTGTCATAATTTAATAAAGTTAAAATAATTTTATTGATCTTGTGTTTTTCCAGTGTGATGAGGGCAGTGCTACACTTAGAAGACTGTTTTATGAATATAGTGACTTGGAGAGAAATTTGTCAGATATATTCTGTGCCTGATAAAGTATGGGTTCATTAAGAATTTCCCAACTGACAAGGATTCTACATTAAAAAAAAAAAGAAGTTCGTATCTTTGTGTGGGTCGGTCCCATTAGAACATTCTGTGGTTCCAATGTGTTAGCAAAAACACACCAGAGATTTCCAGACTAGTTGGAGTAAGAGGAGGCCAGAATCAATTCAACTTGTAAATAATTTAGAGAATAATAACAAATTGTGCATGCCATATTTCAAGAAATATAATTCAGTATTTTCCCACTACTTTGCATCAGTAATCTACCAATTTACCACTAGAATCTGCTTTAAAATTCTCTTCAGAAACTTTTTTTAAAAATTCAGATTAATGTTTACATTATTCTAAATGAAATATAAATCACATTCATTAAAATTAATAATGATAAATGTCCTTGTTTGCATGAAATGGAAATGCATAATCAGAGAAAATTGAAGTAATACAAATTAATTAGTTCACAAAATTGGGAGATTGTGGGGATGCCAAACAGATGCAAGTAAATAAATGGTTGAATGAATAGTACATTATCAATTTGTATGGAGGCTGTTCTGCAATAGGCACAACTGTCTCTTTCAGTTCCACAGACAATAATTGAAAAGTTAAACTAAATAATAAATTGATATATTGTTTTTTAAGGGAAAACAAATCTGCAAATGAACCCCACAAAGTATCTGATATGGCAAAATCAAATTCATTAAACGCTTGAGAAAATAAATGAAAATGAGAATATTATTGATTAAATGCAACCAGTTTTTGTTTAGTAGGTGGGGAAATTTCTAGAATTTGGGGGGCTTATTTCTGAAATACTTACTGTACAAGATTACTTCACAAGGAAGTTGTTATTCAAATTTTGAAATGCATGCTGTGTGTGTTTCTATATATTTTTTCTGTTCTCTGATGAGCTGACTTTGTAACTAATGAACTCAGTGGGACATCTGATTATTATAATCAAAATATATCATTCCAAATTTGCTTTCTGCAAATACAGGGCGCAAGAGCTTAAAATCACCATAAACACTCATTCTAACAATGGCTACTATATCTAACAAGATATAATTTGTCACCAATAACAATATTTTTTCCACTGGACAACCTCATTATCGTTTTGCTTTATGTATCTTTCTTCTACTTATTCTGAATCCTCAAAAAATTTTCTCAAGTCCAGTATATCAAGTTTTTTGCAGAGTGCTCATCACCTCATACTGCATGAGGGATACTCTTTGCTGCTGCCCCAATGCAAAAAAAAAAAAAAAAATCCTAAATTATATTCAATTGCTAGAAGTACTTGAGGCAGATAAATACATATGTAACAATATGACCATATTTATTTATTTATTATAGTGTCATTGAAGTGCAAATGAGAATGGACCTCCACTGTTCTAGGCACTGTACAGATAAAGACTGAATGAAGCAGTGGTGTGGATGGGGTGTGTGGCCACCTTTCTGTCTCATGAGCAAGACGAAACGCTGTGCCAGTCAATGACAACAAGTAGAAGCAGGCTCCTCTCTCTAGCCAAGAATGTAATGCAACAACAAAGGAAAATCTTTAACAGGCCAGTAAGTAGAGTCACTGGTAGAAATTGCTATATGGGAGTTTCTGTGCTATTAACTACACTGGGTTGTTATTTTTCCACCTTCCCAGCTGTACTTTATCACATTTGCAGCTACTGACTGTGTTGATGGGATGGAGAACAGAAAGGTTAGTTTGAGATTCTTTTTCAGGAACTTTTTAGTCTTTGATTTTTTTTCATTAGCTATAAGGCAAGAATACAGATATATTTTCAAACTCGGCCACTGGAAACAAAAATCTAGAGGACTAGGTGCTTACAGAACAAAATCATCTTGGATAATCCATTCATTCAGTGTACTAGTGCAACAGGTGTATCAGGCCATTTTCCATGAGTGATTTATACCCATGGATGTTTTTATAGTCATCATTCAGGTGTCTGTAACTCCTTAAGTAAAACTTAGCTGATTATCTGTAAAGACAATAACAGAATTAAAACTATGGATCTCTTTTTTTAAAATCACTGCCTACCAAATAATTATTATTCTGAACAAAAGTTCATTGTAATATAAACCAATAAAATCTTAGAGCTATAAGGCCTATGGAAATTTAAAAAAATAAAAACAGTGTCATGGTTTAACCCAAATGTTCAACTAAGCACCATGCAGCCACTTGCTCAGTCGCCCCTGGTGGAATGCAGGAGAGAATCGGAAGCTTAAAAATGCAACCAGAAAGCCTTCTGTATGCTATTTTTTCCAAGCTAATTTTTATTAGACTGAAATCTATTAATGAATTTTACTTACTTAAGATTGGGATTTTTTATTTGGTACAATTCCATGGATTTTTAAAGCAGAGATGATGAGTGACCTTGTTCATATATAATTGAATTGAATTTATTTAAAGAACATGTTTATCAGATAGAAATCATAAGGAAAATATCTACAATGTAGCTAGAATATTATTCTTTTGTCATTTGATTCCTAATTTGTGGTGTCTGCTATTTGCAAAACTAGAGAAAATTACTGAAGCAAGATTTTTTTTGTGGGAAGAAAACACTTAACTGTGATCCATAGTGGTCCAACAGAGTCAATACAGTCTGATTAACTACCTGTCTAAACCGGGAGTGTTTGCTATAACATGGAAAAAAAAAAAAAGAAAAGAAAAAAAAGGAGCGAGGGAGATGTTTATAGCCCTGGCAAGCAAGCAGAATAGCCCCAGAGTGTGAATAAACATTACAACAATGTAATCATTTATATGAGAAAAAATATCCTAGAAAATCAATTGTATTTACTTAATCCTGTCACCCCAGGCTTGCAAATGTAAAAAAAGTGACTTAGTGCTAAGTGATTTGTGTTATTCAATGATGTACTGTAGTCAACTGGCTGATATTTAAGGCAGACATTAAGAGACAGCAGCATTAACCTTGTCCCTTCATCCCAGATCATGCAAGATAATTAGTCTTTCTGCTTCATTAAGTGCCTAATTCCACTACTCCGGCACCTGTTACATCTTTCAAAATATATGTTAGTTATCACTAACTCAAAAGGTACTTACTTGTTTGGTGAATGTGAACCAAGCTATTTAAGGTAACGAGATGATAGAAATTTCAGCTGAGACCTCTCCGGAGAGAAAATCTCAAGATAAGTGCTCCCCCGGTGCTAGCCTCAGAAGAGGCCCTTTCATCTGCAGTTATCTGGTGCATGCTTTGGCTGTTTGAGGAGATATTAAAAGTATGCAGGTCTGTGTGAGCTGAAGCTGAACACAGATGTCTAGGGTGACTATCAGGCTTCTGTCTGTTCTGAGATATCTCAGTATATGCCTCTGACAGACATGTTCTGCTCTATAATCAAAGGACTAAGGGAATTTAGGGATGAAAGAAATTGTTCATATTTTTGCAAAAAGGTTTTGAAACTTGGTCTTTCATATCCCTTTGAGAGGATGGTATCTCAAGGTACCGGGTCTTCAGGGGTAAAGTGTTGGCTCTGTTCCTTTAAAGATATGACAGATAGCAAGCCAAAAGCTGTGTAACAACAGCTTTTGAATACAGGACCGTTGCAATCCTTGGCCTTGTCAGCAGCAATTTCCCAGGCACGGTTTAACCAGGATACATTATCAAAAAGCACTTTTGTTACACTCAAAATTTTGTTATGGGAAAAAAAAGGAAACACCTTATACATAAACCCAGGAATTTATTGTTACTATAATTAAAATCTTAGCAGATTAATTGAAGAATCGTTATTAGTCCAGGTCTAAATATCAGAAAAATAAAGTAAAATCTAGAAATGAATACATGCATATATATAAAGTCTCAATAATAATAGTGCAGATAAAATTGATATGCATGCACTTCCTCTTTTCTGTTCTTCTGCCTAATATTATGGCCACCTTTTCATGGCTTTTCTGGGTCCTAAGTTTCAAGCTAGTACTGGTGCTGTTATGGTGAGTCATCAGTACCATGAGTCCTTCCAGAAGAAATATGATGTTGATGGCTTCCTCTTCCTTCTTGTAGGATCCACTTGAGGTCATGTTTATGTTTGCTAACACATTTTTACACCTTACATTTACACTTTTGTTGGTTTGCATCTCCAAATTACATCCAAATGTACTGTATATCATAGAATCATCAAACAGTTTGGGTTGGAAGGGGTCTTTAAGGATGACCTAGTTCAACCTCTCTGCCATTGGCAGGGACATCTTTTGCCTGATTAGGTTGCTCAAAGCCCCATCCAACCTGAATTTGAACAATTCCAATTATGAGGCAGCCATAACTTCTCTGGGCAACATGTTCCAGTGTGTCACCACCCTCATTGTAAAAAAAAAGTCTTCCTTATGTCCAAACTGAACCTACCATCTTTCAATTTAAAACCATTGCCCTTGTTCTGTCACTACAAGCCTTGGTAAAAAGTCCATCTCCATCTTTCTTATAAGTCCCCTATATATATCAAAAAGCTGCAATAAGTCTCCCCAGAGCCTTCCCTTCTCCAGGCTCAACAACCTCAACTGTCTCAGCTTTTCTTCATAGGGCAGGTGTGTTTCATCCCTCTGATCATTTTTGTGGTTATCCTCTGGACACACTCTAACAGGTCCATGTCTTTCTTGTGCTTGGGACCCCAGAACTGGATGCAGTACTCCAGGTGGGATCTTACAAGAGCACAGTAGAGAGGCAGAATCATCTTCAACCTACTGGCTGTGCTTCTCTTGATGCAGCCCGGGATATGGTTGGCTTTCTGGGATGCAAGGGCACATTGCCAGCTCATGTCAAATTTTTTGTCTACCAATATCCCCAAGTACTTCTTGTCAGAGCCGCTCTCAATCTATTCATCCTCCAGTCTGTATTGATACTGGGGATCTTCCTGACCTGGGTGCAAGACCTTGCCCTTGGCCTTGATGGACTTCATGAGGTTCACATGGTCCCACTCCTCAAGCCTGTCAAGGTCCCTCTGGATGTCATCCATTCCTTCTTGTGTATCAATTGTACCACTCGGTGTCACCTTCAAACTTGATGAAGATGCACTTGATCCTACTGTCTATGTCACTGACAACAATGTTATTAAATAGTATTGGTTCTAATATGGATCCTTGAAGAATACCACTTGTTATTGGTTTCCAGGTAGATGCTGAGCCACATATGGTAGCTTTTATGTATGTTGGTGTGGTGGTGCAATTCCTTGCCCCCCTCCTGGGCTACTTGGTGATTAGTGTGATTCCTCTCCCCATCCTGGGCCCCATACTAACCTGGGGAGGTAAGTACTGCTAATGGCAGTAAACAGAGCATTAAGGCGCCCCTTTGACGAGCTTGGCTCTGCCCTCCCTATCAGTTGGGAATGGTTATAACAGCCCATCACCTCCTAACAACTGGGTACACTTGTAGCTGGGATGTGGTCGAGGGAGAACAGTAACAGAATTGCACACCCATCAAGTTCTTGCACAACTGGTGGAAGATACCAGAATACTTCATTGTTCGAGCTGGGCCAGAGTGAAAAGTACCTGACAAAAGTCAATTATCTTGGACCCTATAAAGAGTGACCCCAAGTGAGACCCTTTGAGCTCTCCTGGACTGCAGTGGGCCTGTGACCAGCATCTCTCCTGAGATGGGACACCTCTCAGGTATCAACTCCTCAAGGTACTGTCCATTGATAGAGCCAATGGGAGGCCAGGGCAAAGTCAACCCACTTGAGTCTTAATTATTGCCCATTGAGGAATGCTGATGCATTGTGAGTACATACTCTAAACTTAAGAAGAGGGAAATTTTAACTTTGAGCTAGCTTGTCTTTTACCCACTCTCTCTCTCTGCTTACTGATGTTTTTAGGTATACACAATTACCGTCATGAGTGTGATCTGGATCCAAATATTTTTATCTGTCTGTGTGTTTGTACATCTTGGGTTTGTGAATATGATTGTATATAGATTTAAGGTACCATATAGTAATTTAGTGTGTATCTTGTCATCTTCAAATCTGTAGTTAGGTTGCTATCTTAATGATAGCATATTTTACTGAACTATTTTTAAATCTTTAAATTGATTAATGATTAAGTGCTGCTAGTCATTAATAAATACTGTGTTAATACTTTCATCTGCAACAGTTGGGTACTACTTCATTATTCTCCTTGTTCCCCCTAAAATGAGTTTGCTCCAACTCCATGTCTTCATTTCTTTAACTGGGCATGGATTAATTTTTTTTAGACATGAGGTCTCCAACACCAAGCCTGTGTCCCATCTGTTGTCATCCTATGCCTGTATTGCTCTACATCACATCCTATGTCCCCACTTTTCAAGGCCTTTTACTGTCATACCAAGCCTGTATTTCTCTACATCTTATCTCTCCATCATTCTTTTAGATTCATAAGTTGTTTTTTTTTTCCTACACGGAAAAGTACTTGTTAATACTATCTTTATAAAGCTATGGTTGTACCACACAAAGACAATTAAAGTAAACCAAGTTTGCCATACCCACTCAGTTGGAAGAATAAATGCTGCTATGGATAACCCAAATATAAACAAAGCTGCAAGTAGGACAAGGAAAGTTCAGGCAGAGCAAACCTGACATGCTTCAGTTCTGAGATAGGGTGTCCTGGTTTTGGCTGGGATAGAGTTAACTTTTCTTGAGCTGGGAGGGGGCACAGCTGGGGTGCTGCGCCCAGATTGGCCATTGGAGTATTCCATATCATATGATGTTATGCTCAGTATATAAAGGAGGCAGGTTCTCTCTTGCTTTGGGTCTGTGACAGTGGTATTTTCATTCTGTCAGGATCACTGCTGGGAGTGGGCTGGGTATCGGTCGGCAGGTGGTAAGGAATTGCATTGTGCATTATCCATTTGTACTTTCCATTATTGTTATTGCTTCATTTTATTACAATCACTAAACTGTTTTTATTTCAACCCACGAGTTGTTCTTGTGTTCCTGCAGTCTCCTCCCCCATTCACAGGGCAGGGGATGAGCAACCAGCTGTGTGATGTTTGGCTGCTGGCCAAGTTCAAACCACGACACTGGGCAACTAACTACAAAGCCTGTAGCCTTTTACTAGCAATGGCAATACAGCATTACTGAGCTACAGGACTGCAGTTTGTCCTTCCTAACTTATGTCAGAAGAAAAGAGAATCTAGTAATACAGACACGAGCCATTCTGTTCAAATTAGTCTGAGCTGTAAAAAACTCAGATACAAGTTTAGATATATTCTTAGTTTCTCATATACTGTGTAGAGTGCCTGACTGAGTGAATCTCAGTCTGATAGTGAAATTCCACTAGTAAAATGTTATTTAAGTTTAGATTTTATGGTCTTACATATTTTTAAGAATATAGCTCTCAGGGTCTCTGTTCTTAAACATATTTCTGTACTTCATCTGACACTGCATTATATCCTATTTCAGTTCTGATACTGTTCTAAGGCAGTAGCTATTAGAGAGATCAACACTGACTCAAGTCAAACCACTGAATGGTCCAAAGGAGGAATGTAAGAATAAGTGGATGAATCTCAGAATTTGGGTCTCATGCCATGGATAAACTCAGACAGCGGTGTAATGATGGGCTGGAGGGTGACTCTTTCCCAGTTATGGTCCTCAGCCTTGAAACCTTTTGAAAGATTACGTCCCTAAGCTGAATTAATATTATTGTCTCCTGTTCACAAACTTCTGCGGTTGCACTATATTTCTCAGTATTCCTCCTTCTCCTATGGGTGACCTGAAGAAGCTGATTCACTGCTAATGAGATACATATTTCATTACTTCCGTGATATTGCTTTTAAGAACAAAGCCTATATGACTTTCCTGTTTGTTAGCTTCCTTTAAAGCTTGGGATGGAAGTTTTTGTCACCTCAGACTTTGTTTCAATAATTTGGCCTGGTGCAAGATTAGTCATCAGTTGTGTCATGATATAATTACATGGTCAGTGTTGGAGCACTGTGGAGGCAAGCCTGGCAGCCAGAAGCTGCAAGGAGAATCTGAAAGTGTTGACTTACTCTCAGTAGTCTGGCCCTAGCTTTCCATAATACTTGCAGGTTACACACTGTAGAAATGATATGGCACTCACATACCATCACCATGAACTAAATCCAAAAACTATACAGAATGAAAGGCAGAGAGGTATTATATAATGCCACGCAAAAACACCAGCCGCAGCAGTGGCAGATACAGTAAACCAAGCTCACAGACTGTCTGTTCTCAGACTTACCATAAGAATGTTTTTTTTTTTAATTTTTCCACATTCCTGGAAAAGCCATTGATATTTTATAGTCTCATTATTGGTCAGCCTGACCCTGAAATCAAACATTTACAATATCTAAATTGCTCTCTGTGTGAACAGCTATGACTATGATAACATAGTAAATAGGATATTGCATGTATTTTGAGACACTGAGTGTGCAATTTTAAACTTCAAGAAAGCTAAAAGAATTGCCAAAACTTCCTGAGGGTACAGCACTAAGGTTTTAGTTTGATATCTGGTACACTCTGGATTGCAGTTTTTTATGGACTTGATCAGTCTCCATCTCTGTGCATGGGTCTTGCTCATCTCCCATTTCCTGTGCCCTGCTTTTGCAGGGTTTTTTATTCTGCTTCAGTTACTGGAGTGTGGGATTATGTGCTAGAAGTACTATGCCACTGTTACTGTGCTACTGCTGAGATTATATTTATTCATGGAATTTTGCTTTTTGACAGGCCCTGCTATTACCTGGCATGTGCACTTCCTGGTGTTGTGTTGGCCACAGGGTGCACTTCTACAATCATGTGACCAGTCTTCCTTCAGATGAGAGGTACACCCTTGTGAAGCCCTTGCGTACATTTTCCTAGGTGACTAACTAGATTGGATTTCCCTCACCAAACACAAAAAGTAAGCAATAACCAACCTTTGCACTTCTAGAATACAGGGAAAGATGCTTGATGCTTTTTAAAACTCAGCCAAAGGAGAACAGAACTGTTTGTATGCTTCTTTGTTCTACCTTCGGCTTTCCTACACAAATGACAGAAAATTTAGCTTCATGAGACCGATGGTTATCACAACTGAATTTTGCATATTAGTGTATGTTTAGGATGCAGTTTCAAGATACTGCAGTCCTTTGGCTCTCAGTAGTGGATTTCCAATAATATTTAACAATTTAAAGAACAAGTTCTTGTGAAAAATGTGGTAGCCATGACTAGTAATACAGCTCTAACTGCATTCATATTTGGAAATAATACTGAAGCATGGAGGATTGGGGAGTTAAGACACATAGAATAAGTCACACAATAGATCAATACCAAAAGAAGAAATTATTCAAGTCCAATTATATTGAAAGTTTAAAGCAGAAGGTGGCAGCTAAGAAAGTACTGTCACTTCCTACAGTTTGCAAGTTTATCTTCTGTCTTCAGCAAAATTTCCAGATCCTAGAATAAAATATGAAGAAAAGATGAGAAGAGTAATTAATATGGGTTCTTTCCTATTAAGATCAGATTATAAAATGTATCAGGAGAACTGTTTAAATACCACAATTTCTCAGTCCTTGAACCTGCAAGCACAAGTTGAATAGCTACATGTGGAAGTGTGCTAACATTTACATACAAGCATAATTATGGATTTTTGTACACATATTTTATATAATTCTCATTTGACATGCCACACAGCAAAGCCTTCAAGAATCAGCTCCTCCTTACATGAGAAAGAACTAACATTTTTGCATGTATGCTTCTATAGCACTTCAGACTCAAATGAGCTGAGTTTACTGAACTGAATGGTGCTATCACCTTTTAGATTTCTGATCAGTGAATAGTGATAAATTTATACAAAACGTCTGACACTCCAGACATTTGGAGGAGTATAAAATGTCAGTTAGGTCTTTATCATCATTACCTTATGATCCAGTAAGCTTTCACCAGAGAGACTGTTTTGGGTTTTTTTCTCCCCACAGCATACAGCACCTGGTCTCTCTTGGCAACAAGTTCTGTGTGATATACAGCAATTACCTCTGAAAAATAAAAAGCTCCCTGAAATCTGGAGTGGAAAGCTAACTTCATGGAGTCTTTTCACAGTCACCAGAATTATATATGGTTTTCATTGACTGTTTTACATAAATTTCCCAAAAGATTTTGCTGAATTCAGCACCTTTAAGCTGTAATTTTTAATCTAGTTAGCATTTTTGACAGGCAATTGTGAAGCTCAGACATGCCTAGATAGCAGAGAAAGAAAAACTTGGAGTCTGGGACTTTATACATTGCATATTGACTCTTTGGATTCAATTCACTAAAATAAGCTGATGAAATGTTCTTGTAGTGAAATATTTCTGGTTACTTTGTATTTTAGAAGAAAGTCCATCATTCCACTGAGTCATGTGATAATAAGTATGATGAGAACGGACATAAAAAATTACGGTGTGGAATTCAAGAACTTGTTCCCAGAGGAACAGAAGGAAGCTCCTGAAAATTCAGAAAAATATACTTGTCACTGCCACAGATAAATTACTCATTTTTTTGCGGCAAAAATTAAACAAATAACCTTCTTTTGCCAGAAATTAATATTAAAATGTTACTGAGATTGTATGTGCCTACCATTTATATGTTGTATTATTATGTACTGACAATGGCATGATGATGTGCTTAATGTGACAGTTCCTCTGCTATTTTGACCAAGAATCACTTCTAATTTTGAAGACCTACAATTTGGATGAGCTGCCAGGGAATGAGATGCAAGGCTAGAGGGAAGGAATAATATCACAAGGGATCTCAGTGACCCTCAGAAAGGAGTGTAGCAAAGTTAGGAACGGCATAGTGTGCATCAGCCTGAATAGAGAACAGCCAGAAAGAATAGGGAACAACTGTAAAAAGACAAGAGAATATCAAATCAAAGAAGACTATAGATATATCTTGGCCAAGGCTGAACATCAGGGCAAGAGCTTTCACTACCTCTTCTATTTTCTAAGGAAAAAATCCAAACTATTTTGCTGATATACTTATGAATCTTATAATTTATTTCTTTTATTTTTGTCATAAACTTATTAAATAGTCATGGCAGTGAGATCTGGACTTTAAATTTGTCTTGAAAGGATCAGAATACAGCAAAAACTGTCTCATAGCTGGAGTTCCAGGAGTCTCAGCATAATTTCTGTCTTTTCTTCTTGCTCAGTGGTGCCCCTAGTGTGAGGTAGTTTGTCAGTTCTCACTTTCTGGTCCATGCCTAAATTGTGGAATCAGGAAATCACTTAATCCTCTACATTTGGTCAAATGTGATGTATGCATTGTGTGTCTTCTGTTACTTTGCTGACTTCCTGTCATCATGTAAGCCTGAGCGTGGTGGTGTAACAGAGCTAGCTTCTTGGAATAAAGATGTCACAAAGAGCAGTTTAATTTTTAAATTTGTCAAAGTTTATTCTTTAAATGGGCTGATAATTTTGTCTCTAGGAATAGACAAAATTGGCAACAGGACACCCTGTGACAACAAATCTGCTGATTTATGACTTTTCTAAACCAGGCTGATTGCTTACTGCTTGAAAGGCAAATTCAAATTGTAGCTGCTCATCAGTGGTAATTTGTGACCAAGGAATGATCTGTCATGGAGGGTAAGATGGCCAACCCTCAGAAGGGGTTAAATTGGATAGACGCAAGAATGTCAATGACAAAGGGACTCCCTTTAGGGGAATCAAGTTTCCCTTGCTGATGAGACAAGAAACAGCCAGCATTAACCTGTCTTGTAGCCATCCTGGAATGTGAGCACTCAGGGTCCATATCTGGGTAGCAGACCTGGGCTGCGGTTTGAACTCGAGGCTGAGCTGAGATGCCCCATGTCAACGTTCACAGGATTGGTGCTGGTGCAAGTGTATATAAGGAATTGGCTCATGATGCATCTTTACAGACTCCTTGTAGAAGAGCTTATGGCGGTAGGACTCTGTCCAATGCATTGTTCATTTTTTTAATATATATATTTAAGCACAAACATATGTTTAATTCACCTCAAGGGGTACGATAAAAAATCCCAACATGCTGATGTCACTAGAAAGGTGACATTGTTTGTGTCTGTCCCTCTGCCTATTCCATAGTGACAGTGGGAACAGCAAGTTCAACTTTTCTACTATGCTACATTGCCCCAGTTCCATACCTTCCTACTACCTTGCTACAGCATCTTGAGGGCAGCAATATTCAAATTACCTAATATGAAAGAGCTGAAAATAGGGAAAGAGCTCCCTGGTAACTACGAGCAGCTTCTGAAGTTGTAGAATACACAGTAACACACTTTTGGGAACCAGTAGCTAGGGTAGGAACCAACTGGGTAGAAACAGAAATAGTGTAATTTTTTTTATGTAGCAATTTCCTATGCATAGCAATCAGTGGAGAGCATTTGGGCTTGCATGTTCCTTTCCTAAGAACACATCAGTAGTAAAATAGGTATTAAGGATAACAAAATTACCTTATGTCTGTGTGGTAGAAAATATGTAATTATGCCATACCTCCAAGCAGAAATATGAGGTCTCCAAAAGCAATGAACACTAAATATTTTTGGAAGATACACACATATATTTATGACAAGAATAGCTCCGGAGTAGGACAAGTCCAAAAATAATGTACCATAAGAACTTGAATCTTGTCCTCATTTTTCACATACTGATGGCAAAGCAGTTCAAAATTTAAAATGGGTCTCAAGAGATGTACAGGTTCTGGAGTGCAGCTTAAACAGAGTCTATCTTACATCAAAGAAATTGAAATATCATTAGCACACAGAAACCATCTCTTCAAGGTATAATAATCTATTCTACATGTCAGCCTGGTGCCCACAGTGAATGCAGATTGTCCCCTTTATCACTTATCATATTATTTAGGGTCTTGGAATCGAAAGTAGATATACTACTCCTTCCCTGACTTCTCAGTAAAGTTATGGAAGAATTATATTTTATTTTTAAAAAACCCTAAACAGATAATTGGTTCATGGAAGGGATTTCATTAATGTCTTGAAGAAACAAATACTAGAAATTAAATTTATATATATTTTATTAGAAATGATCATCCATTTTTATCACACAGAAGCAATTGGTCATTTTCACCACTGCAGCCACATTGTTCCTGGCCTACTAAGAGAAAAGAAGGACAAAGTAAACATGCTTTTAGCACTAAGTAGCACACAGTTGCCAATAAATTTGCCTGACCTTCTAAAAGCTTAACCATGGCATCATGGGCTTACTGGATCAGTCAAGCAATATGAAGGCCTGAAAACAGAAGACATCTGGCTGTACCTCATTCACAAGAAAAAAATCTCACTATTCTGTTCAACTACATTCAGTCTGCTTTGAGCTGTTGAATACACCAGAGTTAGTCAGACCTAAACTAGCATTATATTCCAAATTGTTAATATATGCTTTTTACTTTGTGGGACTATTATAATGTGGTCATATGTATTGCACCTCTAAAATACTATGTTATTTTCAACTCTTAAAATGACTATAGATTATTTTTAGATGGGGATGAAGAGAAATGAAATTATAATGATATCAGAAATTAAAAAGTAATGCACATATATAAAATCTGGTTAGAATTTAGATAATAAATTTAGATTTGGATGAAAATTGGTAATTACATTTATTCATATGCAAAGTAGATTTTCATCTTCCAATCTGCCAGCTGAATAACTAGCTTTAGTATGTCCACTAATCTGAAGTTGAAATAAATCAGTAATTTGATAGGGTAATATTTGGATAAGACAAAGTAAGCAAACAGATAATTTTAAAATGTAGTACAACTTTATAGGAAACATTCATCTGATGTGTTGGATCCTTTTTTTTTTTTTTTTTTAATTAAACTGAGATTCAGACAACTTCATTATAAACACTTGTTCCAGATTTTTAACACTTTATAAGAAATGATGACATAATCCCATATATTGCAAAATGAAAGTATACAGCGTGCAAATGGATATTAGAAAACAAAAAAAATCTGAACATTTCAGAAATAATCAGGAGCACTTATTGCAGACAAGTCAGACTGGATTTTTAATTGTCTTAATGCTTCAAAAGACAATATGACCTTTTTTAACATTAATCATATCGTGTTAAATAGTGTCTGTTTTCTGTGTTGCATGAAGCAATAAAAGTGCCTGGCATTTGGGAAATTCTGCAATGCTAGATTGGAGATGGATTCCATCATTTTTTGAGATATATGTCTGGACTTTTTAATCAAGTAGAGTGCGTTTCTACTAAACTTGTGATTGAATTTTACAACAAATAGTGAAATAGTCAACCTAAGTAAATTTCTGTATTCCTTATACAGCCACTGGAGAGAGTTAAGTTAGGACAGTTGAATCTGCTCTGGAATCCTTTATAAGCATCAGTCTTATTCATTGGATACAGACAGCATGAACTACGTAAGATGATTCAGGTGCTTCTAGACATATATTAGAAATAGTTGTGCCTTTATAGTTAGTTAGGAGGATGGATTACAATTTGCATCACACTTGAAATTCAAAAGGTAATTTTATAGTTGACTTTGCTACATATACTTTATCTGGTGATATTTTCTTTTCAGAGAGAAGCACAAACCCACTGTTTCTGACTGCAGTGTTGATTAAGATATTTTAGATGCAGCTGAAATAGTTTAGTAATTTGCAATTATCTACTCCTAAAATGTCCTTCCCCTGCTTTTAATATTCAGATATATTTTTTATAAAGCTGACTTTTTGTTTTAAAGATTTTATTTTCTGTGTCTAAACATTCAAAGTAACATTTTTCATTCTGGATCTATGCCTGAAAATTTATTAAACTTTCATGTTGAATAATTCAGTTGCTGCTTATTCTGAGGAAAATGGATAAATTTAGTAGTTTTAGAAAGCTTTGTCTTATTTTGAATAGATACAGCATATCTATACATAGGATAGAAATTTAGAAGGCCTCGATCTGAAATATGCCTTTTGAGGTCCTTCTGTAACCTGCCATCATCTGATGGGACTCACAAACTTTTAAAAATTTAATTTTTTCCTCAGCAGAATATCTCAGGGTTTTGCTGAAGTTTCTAGCATTTCTCAGAATTTTTTTGTTCCCAAAAGCTCTATAAATGCTATTCCCTATTCCAGTGTCACATGGCCTCTTCAAAAGTGCAAGTCTCACTAAGAATGTCCCAAGACATAAGATAATGGCTGGATATGGAAGCTGGACACTGAGCTAAAGGCAACTGTGGGAATTCCTGCAGCCTCACCAGAGTGAAAAATAAGAAAGTGATATCAGGGAACATGACCTGGTTGTGGCTCCTTGTCTCGCCTCTTTCAGTAGATACTAGAAAACTTGTATGTCATTCCTACCTAGGTGTTCTCCTAACAAAACAAGGTTCCCATGACCTTATCTTGAGGGATATGATTTTTTTTTCTTCTTAGAGAGAAGCAGAGACTTCTCAGGAGATGCAGGTTGGCTGGCTGATGGAAGGAGGTGAGCAAAGGTACAGTTAAGGCACTTTACCTTTTAAAAAAATTGGGCTTTTCTCTACTTGTTACCCTTCATCAATTGAAAGGGCTGTATTAAGTTATGGTAGATACCTCTTAAGTATTTGTATATAGAGATTTCTCAGACACATGCACAGACAATCTGTACATGCACAATAGTTTAGATAAAGCCAAGAAATGGTTGCTATAATTGTTATACTTGAAATCTTAAGAGTCTAACCACTATTAGTTCCTAGCAAATTGTTACAGAAAAAGAAAGAATAATAACGTGGTTCAGACTTACATAGATATTTAGCTTCTAGCCCTTTCCTGGTATTATGCTCACCCTTGCCCTTCTCTGGGTTCTAAGATTGGTGTTTTCATGTTGATCATAGTGTTAGAGTGAGTTGACAGCTCCTGGAGACCTTCTTCACCAAGAGGAATATGACGTGCATGTTGGTGGACTCTTTTTCCTCCTTCTAGGATCTGCTTGAAATAATTTTTCTGTATATTTGCTAACACATATTTGCACCTTCATTCTTTCTTCATTGATCTGCAGTTCCACATTGCATCCAAATTTTCTATGTGTGGTGGCTTTTACTTATGTTGAATACTACTTCATTGTTCTCTTTGTTCCTCATAAAATCAGTTTTCTTGTATTTTCAATCTGTCTTCATATGAATATGATTTCATATAAACAAACAAGTGCGCATCCAATTTAGCATTATCCACCTGTGCAATGAGATCTCATACAACTTAGTTTCATTTCTGCTGTTCATATTCCAAGTTACTTATAGTCATTTTGGGAAAACCACCCATGATTACTAGCATGGCTTATACTGTGTATTAGCATCACAGTGTCTGTTTGCTTGCTTTTGGCTCACTAGCTGAGGAAATCTCTTTCAACTTTATTGTCAATATTTGAGCATCTTTATGATACTTTTATGATAACCACATATTTTAAGCCTAATAACACTAACGTTGAGTGTTATACCCAGCTGAATAAGGATATAAGGATAATATAAAATGGCTATGTCAGAGATCTACTGACCCTCTTGCATCCTTTCACTGGATGAAAATGGAGAAACAAGAAAAACACCTACTTTTTTCTCCTCTCTCATGCCAAGTTTTTTTATATTTCAATTCCTATTTAAAGGCTTAATTATTTTGCAGATTACTTTTACCCTCTTCTGTTTAAAATAAAATGTTTCCCCCTCAAATAACTTTTTTAAAAACTTCTGTTGAAATTTCAAAAATTACTAAGTTAATATGTTGTGTTAGAACATGACTATTAGTCATGACCTTGTTTTTCACCCACACATTTTTACATGCCTTTTTACTTACAGGAAAGATTGTTGGGGTTTTTTTTCCAACTGATTAAAAAAAATATATTGGAAATATAAGCATGAAGTCTTTCTCTCTTCTCTAATCACTTCTAGAAACTGAGCCATTTGGGGAAAAAACAGAAAATACAAAATATCTAGGAAAAAAAATACAGTTCCATGCTGGGAGCTGGCAACATTCCAAGCAAGCACCCTCCGGGCAGGCAATTAAGATGGGTCAGAATTTAAAAAATGTAACATGTTTGAAGTGCCCTTTTCCTCAGAGCTCCATCTGCTTCCTGATGGTAGGAAAGTCAGGTTTGGAAGCAGCTCCACCTGTACAGCTGCTTGAAGAAGAGCTCCCCCTGGCAGCACTGGATACAAAACTCAGCCAGCACAGGTTAACATCTGAAAAGCTACAAGTATCCACTCTCATTTAAACAAAATAAAACTCTTGTTTATTTCTACTTTGGTTATTTGGGGTTTTTTTAACTTCTTTTCTTGTTTAGTTGTTTTTTTAATTAATATTTATTTCTGCATCTCTGTGCATTCCCATAAAAAAGTAATAAATGCTGATAAATATTACATTAAATATTAATTTAAATGTGTGTACTAGGTTCTTTCCAAATATTCATGTAGGGAATACTCATATTACAAGAAAATACCCATCTGGGGATAAATAAATGTAAAGATGTGGTGTAAAAAAATGGAACAGGAGCAGGAAATTCCCAGAGAGAAAAAAAAAAAAAAGAATATAAAAATAAAATTATATCTGAAGGTACAGAGCAATTTTAAGTATTAGAGCAAACCAGTAATGTGCTGGAAAACCTCATGAATTGCTATAGGGAAACATGAAATAACAACAGTGAATGCTATATATTTTCAGTGTGAAAATTCAAGCTTTTCCTTTTTTTTAAATATTAAATTTGGCATCTCCCTTATATATTAGCTATTAAAAATCTGGAAGCAAAAAGGCTGGTATCAGCACATAGCCAGGGTTCACAGAGAATTAGAGGTTGAAGCATAGACCATAGATTGAGGAAAGTGATTATCCCCCATTATTCAGCACTTATTAGACCAAATCTAGAATACTGTATCCGGTTTTGGGCTCCCAATATAGAGAAGATATGAAGAAACTAGAGTGATTTCAGTGAAAGGTCACCAAGATGGCTGGGTCTGGACCACCTGCCGTGTGAGCAGAGGCTGGTGGGCTTGATCAGCCTGCAGGAGGGACAGCTTTGATGGGATGGAGGATTGGTTGAGGATGGTACCTGATGAGAACAGTGCATGGTGTGTGGATAAGCAATGTGCATAAGTTGAATTTTTTTTCCCCACTGTTGGAAAAGGATTCCCAGAGAAATTGTGTAGTCCCCATCTGGAGGTTTTCCACTCCTGGATAAGCCAACTGGATAAAGCCCTGAGCAACCTGGACTGATCTCACAACTGACCTTGCTGGTCTAGAGACCTCCTGAGGTCCCTTCCAGCCTGAATCATTCTACCTATCCTATCTTTAAGTGCTGCATAAATAAAAAATTATATTGTGAAACACCAGCCAGTTTTTTCTGCTTATTCCAATATCACATTCCGGTTCATTACGTAATCAGCACATTTCCTTTTTAATGTGTATTAACTGGCATGAAGTCAGTGTCATCTTTTCTGTGACTGAGATATTGTCTTTTATGCAGCAAGAAATCTCTGGATTCCAACATTCTGCTGCAACGAACAACCAAGTAAGAGGCAAAAAGATGTACTAATAAAACGTGACTTCTAACTTTTTCCCCACTGTTTTCATTAAAAATACATAAACAACAGGGCTAAAAGCCACACCATTAGAACTGTACACAATGTTTCATCCTCAGCATATATCCTCTCCTGTGCATGTTAATTTAGACTATCTTAAATATTTATCCTATTTCATTTAATGTATATGAGATGGAATAAGATGTTCAGTTGGTCTGCTGGCAAATGATAATTCATCAGGTAAAGATAGATACAGTTTTAAGGTCAGAAAATATGCCAATCTATCTCCTTTATGTTTACAATAGTGCATGGATTTTTTTGTATTCTTTTTTAGAAATTCATACAATAGCATGAAAATTTCTGGAAAGAAAAAATTTCATTTCTTAATTTCTTCCAGACTTCTAAAAATGTCATCAACCATTTGAAATTAAAATTGATTAAAACACTGAAAAAAAAGGAGTTAATTACAAGTTAAACATTTTTTTGCTTATTAAAGACCATTAAGCTGTTTTAAATACAACAGTGTATTAAATTGGTAATATTACCGTTGTTAAAAGCTGCCATTTTAGAAAGTTGAAAAGACTTACTGAAAATTTCAGAAAAAGAGTGCTACAGGAAAGTTGAAAATTTTCCTTCTTGTAAAATGAAAATATTTGACACTTCTTTATCATCTTTCAATCTTTTTGTCTATCTATCTGACTGAGTACAGAATCATAGAATAATTTGGGTTGGAGGGACCTTCAAAGGTCATCTAGTCCAACCCCCCTGCAATGAGCAGGGACATCTTCAACTAGATCAGGTTTCTCAGAGCCCCATCCAATCTGACCTTGAATGTTTCCAGGGATGGGGCATCTACCACCTCTCTGGGCAACCTGTTTCAGTGTTTTACCACCCTTATCATAAAAAATTTCTTCCTTATATCTAGTCTGAATCTACCTTCTTTTTGTTTAAAACCATTACACCTTGTCCTATTGTTACAGGCCCTACTAAAATTATATGTCATACTAACTGGCTATCAGTTGGACCCCAATGACCTTAGTACAAACCATGGATTAAGATTCTATCTGTTCTATATTTGGTTTTATTTTAATATCTTACAAATTCTCTTTTTTCTGTCTTTCAGATTAATCAGTGAAGCTTTCCTCTGAACTGCTCCAATTCTTGCATGCTTCACCTTTTTTTGAAAAGTTTATTCCTGGTGTTACAAGTCTCCGTTTGTGATAGAGTTATCACATCCAAAAATTAAATCTATCTTTTTCTATGATAAATTTCTTAAAATAAAGTTTGGACAGTGACTTTGTTAAAATTTCTATCCACATTTACCAAACAAATGATCTATCTTTTTTGGAAAAACTCAAAGTTCTAGTCACACACATTTTCAAGGTCAGACTGCAGATCATTCTGTGAAAGCATAAAATTTTTAAGAGTATCTGTGTTTTAACAGAATGTTGTATTCTCAAAGTACAAGACAATCTTTTTTTTTTTTTTTTTTTTGTTACCACATTGAATTTCATAATCCTTTCACTGAGCTGTTGTTCCTAATTTGTACTTCTTCGTATTTGGCAGTTACTCTGTCAGAGTGCCCTTATTCACAATTACCTCATCTTTGTGTGTGCTTGTGAGATGGGAGGATTTCTAATTATGTCTGTAAGACTTGTTAATGTTTAGGAAGCTGGTACTTCTTCGTGAATGGCATATTACTGTATGCTGTGTTATCAAATATTGAATAGGTGGTGAATATCCTCTCTGCAGCCTGAAAGAATGACTGTCACCTAAATCCTCCTGACTTCAGCTCTGCTCACATGCTGTCAAGTTTTCTGTAGTGAATATGAAGATATTAGAGTTGAGGTGCTAAGAAGAAACATGAGATGAAATTTTTTTTTTTTTTTCTTTTTCATCTAGGTTGGAAAAGACCTGAAAGATCATCTAGTCCAACCATTGACCTAACACTGACTGTTCCCAACTACACCATATCCTTCAGCGCTATGTCAAACGCGACTCTTAAACACCTCCAGGGATGGGGACTCCACCACTTCCCTGGGCAGCCCATTCCAACGCCTGACAACCCATTCTGTAAAACAATGCTTCCTAATATCCAGTCTAAACCTTCCCTGGTGCAACTTGAGGCCATTCCCTCTTGTCCTATCACTTGTTACTTAGTTGAAGAGACTCATCCCCAGTTCTCTGCAACCTCCTTTCAGGTAGTTGTAGAGGGCGATGAGGTCTCCCCTCAGCTGCCTCTTCTCCAGACTAAACAACCCCAGTTCCCTCAGCCGTTCCTCGTACGACATGTACTTCGGACCCTTCACGAGCTTCGTTGCCCTTCTCTGGACACTCTTGAGTAATTCAATGTCCTTTTAGTAGTAAGGGGCCCAAAACTGAACACAGGAATCGAGGGGCGACCTCACCAGTGCCGAGTACAGGGGTTAAGATCATTTCAGATGGAATAAGGTGTGTTTCTGAGGGATATAATAATTTTGATCATCGAGTTAACTGTTGAGATCTTCTCTTCGAACTCTGCAGAGTATCTGCTCTGTATTGTAAAACATCATCTCTGGCAGGATTTTTACCTTCTAAGGTAAACTGAAGCATATTCCATGTAGCCACTGACAGCAGCATCTGCCTGTCTTTAGGAAAGGTATCGTCTTACATTTTGCAAAGGACAAAATATGTTCTTTATGGGGGAAACTGGCCCATTATGAGATATTTGATTTAACATTAAACACTGCAATATTCCCAGAAGTTGTTGACTTTCCACTTTCCTGATCCTAACCATCACACTTCATCAACCTTACACCCCAAATCATTCTTCTTGGAAAGGAGTGTATAGCTCCTTCCTGATTTTTAGTGTAAGAATATTCCACTTCTGGATCCATTTTATTCTGCTGAAGTTTTGTTTTGTTTTGTTTTTCTAATATATATATGTATTTCATGCAATTGTGGAGCTGGTAAGCATTAACTAATGTGAGAATCATAGACTATCTCAAGTTGGAAGGGACCCATAAGGATCATCAAGTCTGAGTCCCTGTTCCTCAGAGGACTACCTTAAACTAAACTGCATGACTAATACCATTATCCAGACTCTCCTTGAACTCTGATAAGCTTGGTGCCGTGATCACTTCTCTGGCTAGCTTTTTCCAGAGACTGACCACCCTTGCAGTGAGGCACCTTTTTCTAATGTCCGATCTGAACTTCACCTGATGCAGCTTCATTCCGTTTCCTCGTTTCCTGTTGTTGGTCACCAGAAAGAGATGAGCACCTCCCACTCTGTGCCTGCCTTGAGGAAGTTGTAGACTGCGATGAGGTCATCCCTCAGCCTTCTCTTCTCCAAGCTGAACCAAAAAAGTGACCTCAGCCATTCCTTGTAAGTCTCATTGCTGGGGCAAAATTTAGGACAAGGCTATATCTGTAACAATCGAACAGTTCCATAGGGTTCTGGCACTATCTAATTTAGAAGTGTAGAAATAGCCTTAGTAGGTTGATTGGCTGGTCCTGAACTTTCCAAAGATATTCCTCTGGTGTAACTGTATACACCTGACACACAACTGTACCCAGTCTTCGTTAATATCCATTTCAGATAGTGTGTTTGTGAGGCAAATGAAGACATAGAGGGTGAAAATACATTGTCATTACACAGACTGTAAAAAGAAAGTGCCTATCAGGGTGGACATCATGTGAAGAAAAATAAAAGCAGATACTGTTCCTTTTGGAAGTGAAACTCATCATCTCCCATTTCATGTCATCTGAAGGGTAAAATGAGACATTTTTGAAAAATAATGTGGGTTTCTTATGAGATAAAGCCAACTTTCTTCTGCTTATATTTCATTTTTATATACTGTGATAGCTTAGGTTCAGCTTTTCTGTCTTCAAGGATCTCACTATTCACCTATTCAAAGGGCTTTTTTTAAATTTTTTTATGGATAGAGTGTCCTGGAGAACAATTATGTGAATTATGCACAATTTCTGAAGCTAGTTAATGGGTCCCACTGAACTGCCAAAGCTTTGGAAATACATCGTTAAAATGCCAATTTTCAAAAAAGATAATTATGCTGATATGAATTACTACATTATGACAATTCTATGAAATAAAAAAAAGAGGATAATGAGACAAGTGCTGAGGGCATATTTGTTTCTATCTATGAGAATCAAATAGAAATGAAATAATATGATGTCCTACCCTTACTAAGCTATATATCATCTACCTCTAGGCAAAGGAAAATAATAAAATATGTAATAATCTTTTAAACAGATCATATCAGAGAAAAGTGTTTATATTAGCTCCATGGGTTGATTTAATTTGCCCAAAGTATTTGACATACTGTGTTACAGAATTTTGTACATTACTGTTGGACACTTTATCTTAACTACTTTACAAAACTTTTACAACAATATTATTTTTTTTCCATTGTAATGCTTTTGAACTTATTGTCTACCTTTGCGCATATGTAAAATATTAATGACTGCAGTTTTTCTGTATAACAAAGTTTCAAAAGTGAAGCTCTGTATTTGTCAGAGATCGGATATGTCCTCAAGGATTTGTCACTTTCAGATGACAAACCCTCAGAGAAGAGTTTAATGAATATGTGAAGTATTTGGAAGAGAAGGTCATAGCACTGCATGAGTGAAGCTGCACCACATTACTTCTGATTATCCAAAGGTTTCAGGTGTTGAAAGGAACTGAAGGAATTAATGTCTCAAACGTTCATCGACACAGAAAAACTCAAGAACAAGCTCTGGCCTTTGTGATTAGTCTAAGGAATGACACCCAAGAAAGTGGGAGTGTATTGAAGGATGCACCCCCCACTCCCTTACAGCTGCATTGACAAACTCCTTAGATAAGCCTCAAAGGGGGGAAACATGGACTGAGTGAAACCAAATGTTTCTCATCAAGCACAAGGATCACTAATCACTGGCTCCATCACATAAGCCTGATACTTTGTGGCTGTATTGTGTAAACCAGACACCATGCAGGCCTTGCTAATGACTTTGCAACTTCATCATTTAAGAGGTGATAAGGCCTGATAAGAGGTGAATATTTCTGCCCCAGAAGCCGGATGATTGCTCAAGACACAGGAAGTCAGCAAAAAATGTGTAGGAACTGAGGAAAAAATAAAGGTGGGCAGGGTGAGCATGACCACTGACTCAATTGGACAAGAGAGTTAGTGCACCCCATTCCTCCTCAATGTATGTACAGAACCCATGCTCCACCTTTTTCCTTGTCTCTCATGAAAATGAGTTTGGGGAATACCTGCTTCTCTTTGTCTAGTACGCTAATCAGCCAATAAGATGAATTTAAAAGACAACAGAAAACTTTGCCGTGTGTGCAAAGTGTGTGTGCTGCACCCAGGATTACCCCAGACCTGAGACAACGCTGGATCCTCCGGTAGGGATCCCAGTTTCTTTGCCTCTCTTTCTCTCCATTTTTTTTCTTTCCTTTCTTTTCTTTCTTATAGATTTATAAGAGACCACATTGCTTATTATCCTTTTCCAAGTTTAAATTGTTTTCTACCATAAGTAAAACACTTTAACCAGTTGTTTAGTGTTGTTTCACCTAAATTTAACCCAAGGGGATCACTCCCTATGGGCAACTCTATGGGCTTCCAGTCTGGGTCGTGACAGTCCCCCATGGGATCACAAGTCCTGCTCTAGTGTGGGCTCTTCTCTTCATGGGTTCACAGATCGTGTGGAGCCTTCTCCATCACAGGCTTCCACAGGGTCACAGCCTCCTTCCGGTACATCCACCTGTTCCAGCATGGGGTCCTCCACGGGCTGCAGGTGGAGATCTGCTCCACTGTTAACCTCCATAGGCTGCAGGTTAATCTCTGCTCTGGTCCCTGAAGCACCTCCCCCTCCTTCTTCACTGACCTTGGTGTCTGCAGGGTTGTTTCTCTCACATATTCTCACTCTTCTCTTCTGACTGCTGTTGTTGTGCTGCAGGTTTTTTTTTCTTCTTCTTACGTACGTTATCGCAGAGGTGCTACCACCATTGCTGATTGGCTCAGCCTTGGTGTGAGAGACTGAAATGTCCTATGACTGTCTCAAAGCTTGCTTGTGTCTGTGCAAACCTCCAAGAGAAGCTGCTGCGGCCTGTGAATTGGTCTGGGTAGTGTCTCCCAGAGAAGAGGGAGTGTATTGAAGGATGCACCCCCCCACTTCTTTGGGGTTGCATTGTCTGGACTCTTTAGACAAGCCTCAAAGGGGCAGACAGTGTACTGAGCTGGCCCCAGCCTGTAGCCATTTGTGGGTCTATTGTGTAGGCCAGACACCATGCATGCATTGCTAATGAACTGACAAGAGGCAAACGTTCCTGCCCTGAAGTCAGATGCAACAAAACCTGTGGGACCAGAGGAAAAAAAACCTAAAGGTGGGCAGATATGCTGATCAGCGGATATGATGAACTTAAAAAGGCAGCAGAAAATGTTGCTCCGTGTGCATCCACCATCGAAGCCAGATCTGTGTGCACCCACCACAGAAGAACTGAAGACTGAGGACCAACGGGATGCCACTGGATCCATGGTGGTGACTATTCTTGCAGCCCTATACTGCATCCTTGCTTTATTTCTGTCTTTTCCTTCCATTCTGTCCTATCGCTACCCCTCTTCAGTTTTTTGGGTTTTTTTTTAAATAATAAAAATCTGGTTTGGGTATACGGCATTTGACCTCGTTTGTGTCTTAATCTCTCTCTTGGGATCATATCGAAACCTCCCCTGACACTGGATTGGGACACTTGCCCAGTAGCTCCATCAGACAAAGGGGAAGCTTCTAACAGCTTCTCACAGAAGCCACTCCTGTAGCCCTCCTGCTACCAAAACTTTGTGACGTAAATTCAATACAACCATATACACAGAATAGTGTATGTTTTGCACTGCATTGAGTTGTATTAAACTCAGATTTCTCCCTATTATTGCTGATCTGAAGTGACTGCTTGTGTGTTATTCTACTTACCTGATGAGTGAAAGGCAGAAGGATGAGAATCTCATGCAAAAATCAAACAAATATAAAAGTAGGTTGAAACAGAGCATAAGAGTCTGATCAGTGTTTCATAAAGGTATAGCAAGGAATAACAACAAAGACAAAAGAAAGAAGTACAGCCATGCCTGTAAATACTACTTAAATATAATGCATCTAAGTATATCCAGCAAACAGAATGTTGGATAACCAGTCACTGAATCATTTGAAACTGGATTGGTCAAAATGCTTGCGAATATAAAGCATCCAGGAATTCTTCATTGGTGAGTGAGGGAGTTAGTGACCTACCACAATTTGATAGTTTTTCCTCATCACCAATTTATACTGAAGAGTGATCACTTATTGAAGCTGTTACCAGTGTCATTAACAGGACAAATTCTGTAACCAAATGTGTGTGCTAGATAAAAAAACCCCCCAACTTTCCATTCACATTAAATAATTCAGATAACCCTAAACAAATCAATCCTAGTTTCTTGTAATAATATTTTCTGGATGAGAAAGCGGTTAATAAAAAAAAAAAATAAATCAGAATTTAAACAGAAAAGTACATCATAATGTATTTCACTGCCAAAATATGATTTCATTTTGCACATTCAATAAAAGTCAAATATATAAAAGAGTTACAAAGCATAATCAAATCTGCTCTATATTTTAGAGAAAGACAAATTTTTCAACCTGAAGTCCATATATAACCACTTTTTTTTTTTTTTTTTTTTTAAATGAAGGGTTTATTTTCTTCTTATTCTTCGATTCAGAGAGATAAATACATCAAATAAATACAGGGTAAGATAAGATGCACACAAGCTACACTACACCTGAGGACTTTCTAGCTATGGGGAGGGGAAAAAAGTGTTGGCTAGCTGGGCTAATCCAGCAAGGAAATAAGAGAGTTTAGAGGATCTGAGAAAGGAGTATTAAACATTTTTTCTGTTTTCTCACGTCCAAGGATATTGCCAGATTACAGTTTGATTGGGAGACTTTAAAGCCTGGGAAAGAGCTTATTTCTATCAGACACATTTTTTGACAGGTGATCTGAGTTACACCACAATATTTTTATTTCCTTGAATGAAATCCTTTGAATTCAGCCTTCCCTTTGAATCTAGCTGAGAAAAGTCTTGTTCCTATTTCTCTTTTAGTTGGCCAAAACACATAAGAATAGTGTTCAGAAGGAAATTACAGAGAATCAGCAAAGGATACTTTCCACAATCCTTTGCTCTCATTTCTGTTGGCTGCCCAGCTACCATCCTGCACATAACTGAGAAAGAAGTGATAAGTTGCCATGATACTACAGCAACCGTTACAGGCTGTATCTTTTTGTGGGAAGGGGCATCACTGTGGACTTGGCTCTAGAACTACATCTTTCTATAGGAAGATGACATTTTAAAAAAAAGGCAAAAAGTGGGATTATGTTAACTGATGAAAAAGGGTAATTTCATCTACCTACATGGCACTGACAAGAGCAATACTTGAAAGGTGGATACAGTTAGGCTATCAAAAACATAAGGGACTACCAAGATCACCGAGTCCAGAATTTTGCAATTCATCATGCTGTGTAACAGAAATTTCGTCCTGAAGAGATGAAAGAAAATCACAATTTGCATACATTCACACAGTATAAAACAAAGTGTTCCCCAGCCCTCTATCACAATGCTAAGACCTTTTCTACTTGAGACACAAATACTGTAAAGCACTGGAGAAAGGAAGCAGGAGAGATCAAAGACAACATTACAAAAGTAATAAGAAAACCAGTAAAAAGTATCAGAAAACTGTCTCTAGAGCATCTTGTGATCTCATTAATACACTTCCTAATAAGAAACATAAGGAAATCACTATATAGTTCGTTGCGAAGAAGATTAAGAAGGAACTCGATCACAATGCCATGAGATCCTATTCTATAACTGAGTTATTTAATTCAGTAGACAAAAGCATAAGAAGATCCAACTGTTATGAATTAGAAAATTCTGACTTGAAATAAACTTCAGCTTTTTAACATTGTGTTAATCATGAATAGTTAAAAACGAAAGTAAGTCTTCTAAAAGAGAAAAAGCCCAGAACCTTAGTGTAATCCACACTTCAGCTCACTGCCAAAGTTACAAACAAAACTGTGCAGCAGAGTTAACATAACAGCTTAGTAAGACCAGTATGACTCTTCTGACCTTAAAATGACCGAGGTAACTACAATGCCTGTGTACAGTGCACAATGACCTAATCACTTCTAATCACTTCTCCCCAAATGTACCACTGTCCCTAGTATGCTTCCAACCCATTTCGTATGCTGATTTTAAAATATAATTATCTCAATCTGAAATTGTAACTTTAACAGGTCTTCCAGATGTTGGGTAAATTCAAGAAATTAAGTTACATAACTAAAGACCTTCATGAGTCTAGTATCAACAAATTGGTCTTTACCTAGTGACTCCAATAACACTGAATACCTTTCCTGGGTATATATATAAACAACACTTTCTCTAGCAAAAAATAGGTTATGAAACAATGAGAACTTTAAAGAGCAGAGGACATGCAGCAGCTTTGGAGAGAAAATAAAACAGTGATAATTATTTTTTGAGACAAAGAAATCATTCACATCAGTTAAATATATGATAAGGAAATAACCATTTAAACTTAATTTCTCCCTTCCTTTTAACTGAATATGACATTCACATTTAAACCCTAAGGAAGGTGCAGCACATATAACCCAAATTCTTTTCATATCAACACAAAGCATACTTAGTGTGGTATCTCAGGATGGGGAGGAATGATTCTAGGATGAAGACATACATATAATACATTACTATTGTCTGACAGGTTCCCAAAGATAGTGATTAACTTGCTAAATTACTGTATACAAAGGTATCTCTTCTAGAATGCTTTAACAGCTTAACAGTAACTACTGAGATAAATGTACTTTGAATAAAAACACACAACTAACTAGCCCATGAACTGCCTGGCTGATAAGGCCAATTCATCTAAATCGCTCATAGTCATAATTACTTGGTCATGTACCTCAGCTAAGCTCAGCTTGGCTGAGCTCTAAATTGGCAAAATATGAACTAGCTCTGATCCAAATGTCATATAGCCTTGTGAGCATGGCATTGTGTCTAGGTTAATACTGCCTTTTGAGAACTCCATTGCAGGTGCCCGTAAACAGTGATGAAAATAACTGACTTGACAACTGGGATATGCTCTAAAAAACTCATCTGTCACATCTTCAGTATTTTCTAACCACTGTTTTCGGCACCTCTCTGTTCATCATCTTCTCTTCCCTTTCATAAACCTCTACCTTTCCAGGATGTCCAAGATATAAACATTATACTTTTTTGTCCAAGTGGAGTTTACAGAGGCCATGTTGACGATACTATCTTTTCTTAAGCAAAACATTCCAAAAGCAGTTCTTGAGTTGCTAAGGTTTAAAGGCATGCTATTATGTGTAATTGTCATCTAAGTGAAAAAAATGTTTGCCTTGAAAGATACAGTGCATACTACTTCAACTGTTATCAATGGAAGAACAGCTACCTAAACAATATATTATCCAGAGCCCATTAAAAATATGCCAGATATTTGTGTGATATTTTTAAAACAAAAAGTAGAACTTAAGCCATGTAATTCACTTCAGTCTTTATAAAGATATATGCAATGTCTTACAAAACTGTTGTCCTGTTTTTAAATAAGAAAAACTTCTAAGAACTGAAGACTTTCACGGGAAGTAAAAAAACAGAAGTGAAGACCTGCTGGAAGATACATGTGGGTTTAATATGAGCAGATTAGCATGGACTGCTATAAACATGTCTGGACATATATTTCGACGGCAGACTAGCAGAGATAGGCTAGCCTTATGCTGTAATCCCAGATCACTACTGGACTATGGGTGGAACTTTTATCCATGCTGAGTGAAAGGGAAATGAACTGTACACATGAGAGCTCAGCAGAGCAGTTCAAGATAAAAAGCAGAGATGACAAGGATAACAGAGAAATAAAATGAAATCATTTGGAGTAGAGGAATAGACCAGGATAGCAATTAAAAACAGAATGGAGACACATTGAGTCTTTGTTGTGAATAGTAAGGGAGGAGAGTGATTACCAGAGGGCAGAATAGACAGTACTGGATGGCAGAATATCTTTTACAGTATATTCAGGAGAACAGCACTGTTGGCAGGGTAGAAGAATAACACAATGGATTCCCACTGAGTGTGGATGGAGTCACCTAACAGCCCAGATGAAGTGTGGGTAAAGAACAGTAGGAATGAGGATAGCCATCACCCCTCAAAAGACAATATTCAAGGAGAAAATGACCTTAAGTTTCAGACCAGTAGAGAGCTGTGTAAGACTTCAAAAGTTAATATCTTGAAGGAAGTTAAAACAAGGGATTACAAAGAAAGACCATGATCTTTGACTTTGTCAGATTTCAAATATTTCAGGTGTCCTACTAAAATACATCAGCAGCCTGTGGTTTGGATTTGAGGAGCTCAATGAAAGTTTTGTGTCTGCAAGAATCAAATTCACAATTAAGTAATTTCTTCCAGAATTAGTAAATCACACATTTTTCAGAACTTTTAATCTTTTTTTTTTCTTCTTTCTTTTAATTTGTCTTTTACCTCACAAGAGCTGAATCTTACTACTCTAGTTGGGAAATTCTTAGCAAGGAAAAATATATTAAATGAGGTTTGAAGTGATTTAATGTCATGCTATTGATGTACACTGCTCATCTCTTTTTTTCATTGTCCCTCTTTTACATGACTGCTAAATGCTAAGAAAAAAATCAAACTATAGCTATTTATTTATGTAGTTAAAAAAAAGAATTAATTAGATGGCATTTCCTGGTCACTGCAGTCATCCTACAAGTGTCTATAAATGGCCTTTACAGAAATAACTTATTTGTCGCTATTTAAATATTCATAGGTCCTTCTTTTCCTAGCTACCAGAATATACCTATAGCTTTCTATTAGGGGCTACATCAAATTTGAATGGGAGATTAGAGTATTTTTTTCCACTGTTTCTGAACAATAATTTTCTATTCCACTTCTTGAAAAACTAAGAGATACAGTTTTATCAACTAATATTTACCTCAACATTTAGGAATTTAAATACTTATATTAATTGTCAAAATATTTAAACTGAAGTACAACCATTTAAATAATATATTCATCCTCTTAGTACTATTATCTTTTTTAAAGTAAGAAACATATTCACTGATACAAAAAAGAAAAATGAAATTGTTTCAAACCAACAAGAACCAAAAGTGCTAGAAGGACTATGATAGTAATATCATGATTTTATTCTGCTATTTACAGGTTCTTTGTTCTTCCATAATATCATGGGTTTTTTCTGCAGAAATCAACACATAACACTACAGAAAAATGTGGAAAATATTCAGAACTGTGAACCTTTGAATGAAAATACTTGCAGTATTACCAACAAAAAAATCCTAACTTTTATTTTGATTCCATCACTCTGTTCTGTTAAGTCTGAGTTGAAACAGATCATGTCTGTTTACTTACTTTATGTGTACTGAAGTATTATGATTAGAGTGGCCTAAAATTTTTTTGTAGAACACCTATTCACAAAAAAGGAGGTTTATGTAATGTGATACTATTTACATATTAAGGAAGAGGTGTCAAGAATTTTTGCCCTCCCCCAAAAAAGAAGAAAGAAATTAAAATGTCATAATGGTTTCTCTCCATCCTTTAAAAAACCTACATTTTTTCAAGATAAATTCACAAGAGTAATTTAATCATTACTCACAAAATACAGAAAGTTGTAGCACTGTCAATCTTCATCACACTGATTTAATACTTACAACATTAATATAGAATAGGAGATGTAATATCAAATCTCCTGGTTTATAAGGCTAAACTGAACTTTCATTTGTTATTTTGCTAGTGCTTACAGTAACTACTGCATAATAAGTTATATTAAGCATTTCTCTTTTCTTTTTTTCCCCCTCTTATCCAAATAATCTTTGACTATTTATCCAAATTAATATAGTTCAAGTAAGACAAAAATAAAGAAACACACACTGGTGTATATTTTATAACTTCTGGTACCTTCATGTGGGTTAATTTCTTTCACACAAGAAGAAAATTGACAGCAGATTTTTGACCTCCTGAATAAGTGTTATGATACTCTTTCTTTGGAGTAACAAGGTCCATGGCCTTGTAGGAGGGTGTAGCTCTCTCTTCTCATTACAGCAAGATGCTTCTTTGAAGTTCGGAGTGAGGCAGGCACTGCAATAACAGAGACTGATTAGCTGTCACACCCTTTTCCTTGGTGTTTCCTCTTGACTAGTTTAAACAATGCTGAGTTTACTGGCTGGCTTTAATGAACCCATTCTCAGCATATGCTGTATAAAATATCTATTGTTGTACTAATAAAGTAGACAGGGATGCATGTTTTAAACACCATTTCAAAATAGTTCATGCTATTTAATTGCTAGTGTGCTTCTGGAAATAGTTTTGCTTTTATCAACTAATGCTCTTCCAGATGATGTTGGGGCAGTCTGGGGGACTTTGTACTCCAGGGTTTGTTCCTCCCAGGCAGCATGGGTGACAAATCTCTAGTTGCAGCAAGGTGAGAGTTTAGCTAAATGACTACAAGCCATGCTGCAGCTTCTGCCCTCAAGTTCAGAGAATGATCCCAAGCCCATTTTATTTTCTAGGAGAGATCATAATATCTGTCTAAGGATTTTGGATTCCAACATGCTGTTTGCCTGAGCACCATGTAATTTGTCTTTTTCCAGAGCTATTCCTTAGTGATTTTCAAGATGTTATGATTATTTTTCAGGCCAAATACATACCCTTTGAAGAATTCTGGGCTAGACTCCAGGACTAGTACAGAAGAGAAAGCAAGACTTACTCTCATATCCTCAGAGTTCGTGGCAACACTTGAAATTTTACAGTCCTGAAATTCACCAGATTACATAGTTCTCTAAGACAATAATAAACAATTCCCTCCTGCCCAAATAGAGAAAATTGAAGTAAAGAGGTGATGGATGAAATAATTAAAATTTAGAGCAAAGAAACAGATGTTCCCCTTTGTAGGACAATTCAGAAAGACACTTAATAATATGCTTAACATTAAGCATGTATTTCAGTTTCAGAGTCAGTTGGACTTATGTGTATATTAAAATTAGATTAATAAAGGTAGATCTATAGACTGATTCAGACCGTGTGAGCTCAAGTGACGCTAAACAGATGCACCATATTAATGACATCTTGAAGAACAAAACTTTTGTGTATTTAGTAAAAGTATTTTGTTCCATAAAAATAAAATGAGAATATATTTCCTTGGGAGGCAAAAGAAAGAAAACTAATTAACCGAGCTAGTTACTGTAGCACGTATCTAAACGTGTTTTTCATAGATGACTACTTCTAAAGTCAGCTCACTGTCTAATCTTTTACTATATTCATGCAATTTTTAAAAATAAAATACAATATCATTTTTTTCTCCTCTGTATTTTCTTGAGTGTACTCTCTTTTCAATAAATAACCTGTCCACATTTTTTCACATTCAACATACACTATAAATATTTTTTAAATATTTGTTAAATATATTAGTTGTACATTTTTTTAGTTTTGAAAATATGACCTATTTTTACCCTGACAACTTAGGAACCAAGAGATAAAACAAAAAAACCCAACTAAAAACTCCACACTTTAAAAATAATGAAAAGTTATCTTATGTTCAGTTACCTTCAGATCTCAAGATTTTGATGAACAGAGTTCATTAATTCATCATTTTTAGCGCTTCAGAATGACAATGGCAATGTTTTTCTTAAAATTACTGTTTATTACATTAATACAGATGACCTAAAAGTTTTTGCTATGATTGAGAAAAAAATTAACGCTAAATACAGATAGAAATTGCACATTTATAAAGCATGAGTTCTGCATTTTAACTGTAAAACTTCATAATCTAGCAATTGAATCTATCCTTCAGACAATACCGGTAAAGAAGTGACACTGTAGAAGAGATCAGTTACAGAAGCATGATTAGAAATGAATTCTCTTGTTTCCCAGTTCAGCATCTTGCTGAACTATAGGACTGTAAGGCTTTCCTTAAGGTGAAATAGTGGTAGTGTTTCCGTTGTAAACTGTTCAATCACTCTTGAGTGATTCTGGTGCCACTAGAAGTGAAATTTAGCTCCAAGGTTTTAACAAAATTCTAATTCACTTTAGGTCAAAGAACAGATGCCTGTCATTAATTTTTATAAATAAATGACAAACACCCACAACTGGAGGACTGGTATGCACATTGTGTTATGTCAGGGTACTTTGTGTTGGTCTGTTTGTACTGCCAACGTATTCATTTTAATAGAAGGTCCGTCTTGGCACTGCATAATTTTATTAGTCAGAGAGGAGATTAGCACCAGATGGTGTTTTGCTACTCCTATCAAGCTGGGGAAAAAAAGAAAAAAAAAAAATCAACCTAAAACCACAGTGCGTTTTGTGAGAGTGTGTGACTATGTGTGCTTCTCATTTGAAAGCTAAAGAAGCAGGCAATGATACTGACGTTATACAATAGTGACATAACAATAGAGCTATAATTACCTGAAGATTGTGAGAGACACCAGTCACAACACAGACTGAGAGCCCAAAGAATTGCAAAGGTTCAGTGATCCCTGGATCTCCTGGAAGCCTGTGATGGAGAAGGCTCCACACGATCTGTGAACCCATGAAGAGAAGAGCCCACACTAGAGCAGGACTTGTGATCCCATGGGGGACTGTCACGACCCAGACTGGAAGCCCATAGAGTTGCCCATAGGGAGTGATCCCCTTGGGTTAAATTAAGGTGAAACAACACTAAACAACTGGTTAAAATGTTTTACTTATGGTAGAAAACAATTTAAACTTGGAAAAGGATAATAAGCAATGTGGTCTCTTATAAATCTATAGGAAAGGAAAGGGAAAGGGAAAGGGAAAGGGAAAGGGAAAGGGAAAGGGAAAGGGAAAGGGAAAGGGAAAGGGAAAGGGAAAGGGAAAGGGAAAGGGGAGAAAGGAGGCAAAGAAATTGGGATCCCTACCGGAGGATGCAGTGTTGTCTCAGGTCTGGTAATCTTGGGTGGCGGGTGCACACAGAGCAAAGTTTTCTGTTGTCTTTTAAGTTCATCTTATTGGCTGATTAGCGTACTAGACAAAGAGAATCACAGAATCACAGAATTGCCTAGGTTGGAAAAGACCTTGAAGATCATCCAGTCCAACCATTAACGTAACTTTGACAGTTCCCAACTACACCATATTCCTAAGAGCTATGTCGACTCTACTCGTAGCACCTCCAGGGATTGGGACTCCACCACCTTCCTGGGCAGCCCATTCCAATGCCTAACAACCCGTTCTGTAAAAAAATGCTTCCTAATATCTAGTCTAAACCTTCCCTGGTGCAATTTGAGGCCATTATTTCTTGTCCTATCGCTTGTTACTTGGTTAAAGAGACTCATCCCCAGCTCTCTGCAACCTCCTTTCAGGTAGTTGTAGAGGGCGATGAGGTCTCCCCTCAGCCGCCTCTTCTCCAGACTAAACAACCCCAGTTCCCTCAGCCGTTCCTCGTACGACATGTGCTCCAGACCCTTCATGAGCTTTGTTGCCCTTCTTTGGACACGCTCGAGTAATTCAATGTTCTTTTAGTAGTGAGGGGTCCAAAACTGAACACGACAATCGAGGTGTGGTCTCACCAGTGCTGAGTACAGGGGTAAGATCCCTTCCCTGTCCCTGCTGGCCATGCTATTTCTGATACAGGCCAGGATGCCATTGGCCTTCTTGGCCACCTGGGCACACTGCTGGCTCCTGTTCAGCTGGCTGTCAATCAACGCCCCCAGGTCCCTCTCTGACTGGCAACTGTCCAGCCACTCCTCCCCAAGCCTGTAAAAGAGGCAGGTATTCCACAAACTCATTTTCATGAGAGACAAGGAAAAAGGTGGAGCATGGGTTCTGTACATACATTGAGGAGGAATGGGGTGCACTAACTCTCTTGTCCAGTTGAGTCAGTGGTCATGCTCACCCTGCCCACCTTTATTTTTTCCTCAGTTCCTACACATTTTTTGCTGACTTCCTGTGTCTTGAGCAATCATCCGGCTTCTGGGGCAGAAATATTCACCTCTTATCAGGCCTTATCACCTCTTAAATGGTGAAGTTACAAAGTCATTAGCAAGGCCTGCATGGTGTCTGGTTTACACAATACAGCCACAAAGTATCAGGCTTATGTGATGGAGCCAGTGATTAGTGATCCTTGTGCTTGATGAGAAACATTTGGTTTCACTCAGTCCATGTTTCCCCCCTTTGAGGCTTATCTAAGGAGTTTGTCAATGCAGCTGTAAGGGAGTGGGGGGTGCATCCTTCAATACACTCCCACTTTCTTGGGTGTCATTCCTTAGACTAATCGCAAAGGCCAGAGCTTGTTCTTGAGTTTTTCTGTTTCAGCAAATATTTGAGGCATTAATTCCTTTGGTTCCTTACAGGGACCCTCACTAAAGCACTCTGTTCTTGAAGGAACTTGAAGTACTGAGGCTGTGGGAAGGACTCACATCGGAGGAGTTTGTGAAGGACTGTCTCCCATGGGAAGCACCCCACTCTGGAGCTGGAGAACAGTGTGAGGAGATCTCCTGAAGAGGAATGAGCATCAGAGACAATGTGTGATGAACTGACTGCAACCCCTATTCCCCATCCCCCTGTGCCACTGGAGGAGGTAAAGAAAATCAGGAGTGAAGTTAAGTCCGAAGAAAGGAGGGGTGGGGGGAAGGTGTTTTAAGGTTTAGGATTTTTTTCTCATTACTTTGATTTGATTGGTAATAAATTAAATTAATTTCCCCAAATAGAATCTGTTTTGCCTGTGATGGTAATCCCTGTCCTTATCTCAACCCATGAGCCTTTCATTGTATTTTTTCTCCCCTGTTCAGCTGAGGAGGTGGAGTGATAGAGCAGTTTGGTGGGCACTGATACAAGGAAACGATCACCTGCTTTGCAACTTATTTACTTATAGCAATTTACAATGATTTCTGAATATTCCTGAATAATCCTGCTTGCACTGACTGTTCTGTGGAAATTTACCAAGGACTATTGTGTTCATCAAAATAAAGCAGTTTTCTGTGGAAACTTACCAAAAATTACTATGTCTGGCAAAAATAAGACATGTCCTTGGAAAGCAGATGGGTTCTAACAAGTTTAGTCTTTGTAGTGAATAGATAGACATATATAGATGGTAGAAACTGATATACTGGTGCTTTTAGATAAGACAGAGGTGGTAAACCAGTGGGAACTACTCTTGTTATTCAAGAAATTGGCTAAGGGAATATGCGCATGCTCGGAGGAAAAGTACAAGGTGAGAAAGACTACGAGCTGACACACACCCCTCCCCCGCCCCCCTCCCCACCCCCCGAAGACGACCACCAGGAGGCAATGCCAGGCGCAAAGATGACATAAACCGCTGACACCAGCCTTTTGAACTAACCTAGCCTTACTTATGCATATGTATATTTGTATTATGTAATCCAATGAATATCTATATCCACACTCTTATGTTTCTGGTAAAACGTGCTGTCGGTGTGCAAGCTTTGTGGAGAAATCCCCTTGCACCCCGGCGCCGGGGTAAACATACCCGCTTTATAACGCTCTCTGAGTTGTAGAGTCTGTTTCCACAAATCAGCACCTGGTGTGCAGCCAAGGTCAAACCCACCACAATGGCCTTTTAAAAATCAGATACTTCAGGTCCTTTGTTAACAGTTAATTTCTACACCCAGCTCACCTTCATGGTGTTCACATTTTGTCTAGCCAGACTACCACAGCTTAATCCCAGTGCTACATTAGCATATACTAATGGAGTTATACTGGCATAAAACTAGAGTTACACAGTGGTGACACAGCTCACACAGTTATTGGTAGATTCTGAACTTCCAACATATTTAAAATTTAAGCAAGGAAAGAATTAAAAAAAAAAAAAAAAGAGGAAAAAAAGACAAGAGGTAAAGAGGTAATCTTCTATTTTCCAAAATACATTTGCTTGTTTACTTATTACTAGAGATTTTAAGTCATTACTTAGACAAATGTATTTTATAGTTCTGCGTGTGTGTATCTCCTCTAGCCCTGTGTCTGATCTAGGGAGGAATTGAGCCTGTTATTATAGAATCATAGAATAAGTCAAGTTGGAAGGGACCCATAAGGATCATCAAGTCTAACTCCCTGCTCCTCAGAGGATTAGCTAAAACTAAACCATATGACTAAGAGTGTCATCCAAATGCTTCTTGAACTCTTGACAGGTTTGGTGTCATGATCATTTCCCTGAGGAGCCTTTTCCAGTGACTGACCACCCTCTCAGTCAAGAATGTTTTTGTAATGTCCAATCTGAACTTCCCCTGACACATCTTCATCCCCTTTCCTATTGCTGGTCACCAGAGAGAGATCAGTACCTCCTGCTCTCTTGCCCCCTTGAGGAAGTTGTAGACTGCAATGAGGTCACTCCTCAGCCTTCTCTTATGACTTATTGACAATAGGATTCAGTTCATGTCATAATTTCAGAAGCAAATAAGTGATTTCAGTAATGTTTGAATTCAAGTTGAGAATCATGACACTAACTTTCACTGGGAATTCTGCCTGAGTAAGAACCACAGACACCTACTAAAGAATGTATGATAGAAGAAAGTGTTAAAACTCATCAATGGAAGGCAACAGGTAAAAATACACATTAAATTAAGTTGCCAGAGGCACAAAGAATGCAGTAGAACAAGACTGACATTGGAAGTGGATCATAAAAAGGAAAAGACAAAGGAAAATAAGAAATTATAGTGGGTTTATAAGGAACACAAATCTTTATGAGAGTATCATTACATAAACAGTAAAGAAGGAAAAGACAAAAAGAAAATATCAACAGTATGTTGTACTAATGTAAAAGGTTCAGGAAAAATACACAGGAAATTTTTAATATGGAATGTGGGGAAAATATATGTAATAATTTATTTTGAAAATTATTATCCTTCAAGGAGCGGGGAGTTGGACTTGATGATTCTTATGGGTCCCTTCCAACTTGAGATGTCCTATGATTCTATGATATTTTTATATAATTACACTACTAGATGTATACCACTAGATGTAGATTTTTCTAAAATGTTATTTTCAATATCTCTTAATATTGAAAATGAAAAAGAAACAAATAAGAATGACAATTTATCTATGAATGCTATATAGAATACTAGAATAAAAATTGTGAAAGAGTTCAGTTTACATGAATAACATGTCTAGCTAGAAATAGCAAATTAAGCAACAAACCATGTTGATAACAAAGCACTGGAAATCTTGAGAACACTGTATGATATAAGCAAATATGCTACTTATCTTTCAATACAATAAAAAACGTGTCAGGAACTCGTGAAGTGTTCAGTATTCTGTACATTATTGTGTACATTCTAGTTCTAGTACAACAAAGTACTAAGAGGGGAAAGAATGTCTGAATATTAAAGACAGGAGGAACATACAGCAAAAATTTAGATAAAATTTTTTTTTTTTTTAAAATCCAACTCTTTCCACAGCTTTTGCAAAAAGCATCATAAGAGATAGCATACAGGTAATATATTTAAATTTTCACATTTGTGACAACATGAAGTTATTGGAGGAAACAACCTCTGAATACTGCAAACATATGATTACTTAGTATGATAAAGAAACACTAAGGAACTGAAAGGAAATAACAAGTGAGGATTTTATGGTCAATAATAGCTACTGTTGTACTTTACAGAATAATGATCTGGAAGGAGGGAGTAAACAGCCTGTTATTGAAAATCACTGATTATCTCACAGAAGAAAAGAGCCAACAGAAGGAGCATCAGCAAGGTTAAAAATTGGGATAGAAAAAAAGTAGTATGTCCCTTTGGGGGTGTGTGTAGGGGTGTATGGGGACAAAAACCAAAGCAAAACCAAAACTAACCAAACAGAAGAAAAATCAACAATTTCTCCAAACCCCCAAGCTCCCTAAACTCCAACCAAAATCTGTTTCACCTTGGAAACAGTAAGCTAAGATACTCAGTGACACTAAGGAGTCAGGATTTGGAATCATACAGTGGTGGAAAAATTAAGAAAATAAGATTCAAGAAATTTATCTCAGAATTTCACTGGCTTTGATTTTTCATTGTGTAAAATGGAAGCTTGACTTTCCAGTCTCCACTTAGAGTAGACAAACGAAACAAATGATGCTGGAAAATATAAGTTCTCCTGACCTTGGACTTGCTGATAGGCCTACTTACTCTCCCCACCTCTGTTTTCCATTCCATTATTAACTTCTCTAATGAACTCCAGCCTCTCAGGAACAGGAAGGTATTGCCAGAACTTCAAGACTTGAAGGAAAGAAGAAAATAGATACCATAGAGATGACCGTGGAGGGATCCAAAATTTGTACAAATAATGGAGCTGTTTCATGCCTGGTAAATTCCTTTGAGATCACATCACAAAGTATATATAATTTGACTCTTGGTTTCGGGGAGATATAGTATCAAGACATTAAAGTAATGAAAATGAGCATCACTTGTGGAACTGGCAATGCCAAATTAAACAATACTCTGCTAAACAGTGTTTGGATAAAACAGGTCCAAACAATTTTAGAGCATTAGCAGACATACTAATCGGAAGCTCCTTTAAAAATACTGCATTGACCAATTGGGTAAGACAGAAAACGTAAGATAACTTTAAGAGAAGTTTTTCTTTCCCTCAGTGACACGTTCTTTAAGTCTCTGTAAAAATGATACCACAAATGCTCTATATCATCAAGAACAGAACTTCCTTATAATATTAAGGAAAAGGCTGTTTCCCTGAGCACATTCTTTTCTCTGACATATTGGAAGGTGTTACACAGCATCTTCCATGGTGGATTCTGCTTGCCTTCCTTTCCATTTCTTCTTTTTGTTTTGCTTCTCACTGACAGAGCTCATCAGTTAATCGAGATACTTAGCTGATGTGTTTTTCACTGAAACAATATAAGCGTACAATCAATTATAACATAATGAGTCTTAGTTTGAAAATATTGGAAGAAGAAATCTGAATTAACCGTGGACAAGAACTGTCCTTCACCATGGCTGATTAAGATATAACTGTGATTTACTATGTTTGGCAGTAGGATTTATATGCCAAGCTGCCATTAAAATCTTATGATGTGAGATCTCAGGAGTCAGCACATTAGTCTTACTACTATTATAATTTTTAAAAGCGTAAGATGAAGACAAGGTCTTGAAGTTCAAGTAAAAGTTTTTTCCAAGGTATTTAAAACTTAAAATTTAAGAAAAAAAAATGTAGTCTAATCTTTTCTGAAAGTTTTCTTTACCACTGGATAAAGTCTGATTATCTTAGATATATAGCCTTTTGGCTTTGATCAGGTTTTATGGAGTACAGATTAAAATACAAATTAATCTAGAAAGTACTTCTGAGTTTATATTCCTGGAGGTCCAAATTTCAATGTTAAAATTTTTCTCTACTAATTTATTTGAGGATTTTTCTATATTTCTAGAATGATTACCCTTTGGTTCTTACTGTAGTCTCTCGAAGACAGTCAAATTTACTGAGCAAGTAGAAGAGCAGTCACTAAAGAGAAATATGAGGATAAGCAATGCATTCCTTAATGTGTTTTGTATATGCATGAAGTATGTGTGAGGGAAAGAGAAACCAAGACGGAAAAAGCTGAATAAGATACTGGTTGTTCAGTTCTGTATGAGAAAATAAAATCAAACCAAAAAGCCCTACACTGACACTGTGAATGGACTCCGCAAATCAGATGCTTGTGTACCTTCCTTCTGATCAAAAAAGAAAACATTTCTTGCTGCTAGAGACAAAGCCAATTGACAAAGCTGAAAGCATTTTGAAAGAGTACAGCTCAAAGTCCAGTCACCTCAGTGTGATTCAGAATGAATAGCTGCAACACAGAAACAAAAGCTAATGTCTCCTTCACTTGGCCTGAAGGATTTTTGTGCCTGGAATAAATTTGTATTTGTTTAAAAGCACCCCCATAGCTTTCAAAAGTCTAGGCACTCCTCTGAAAGGAAGCCTCATATATACATTTTCAATGCAAATTTTCACCCAGCTAGTGAACTTCAGCATGTATCTAGTTTCAAGTATTTTCTCATATTTGCTTGTATTTAGTTCACAGCAAAGAACAGAAAGGCAGATAGACAGAAAGATCTTTGAAAAGCTGATGAGATCTCAAACAAAAGACATGTTAGGCTCTGTCCTGAAAAATGCTGAGTTATTAAAAGATTACAAGTGATCCGTGAAGCTTCCAAGGAAATTCCAGGTTTTGGTAAATAGCTGAACAGTGAAAATTAAGCTGTAGGATGAGAAGGTTCAAAAATCCAAAAGTGGTACTTAAAATATAGTTCAAAACCAGACTGCACTGAATTATTGAATGAAAAATGTAACCTCATGGACATATTTAACACAAATTCAATGCAGGAACTGTGCTCCTGCATTTAAACAGTGCAAGGTCATCAATAGTCCTATACCACCATAAACAATCTGATAGTGTTTTATAAATTTAGTCCCAAATTGTGAATGCCCTCAATAATCAACATCAGGCTATTTAACCATTATACTGTTGGCACAACTCAAATATCAAAAGGCAGAGCAAGGTTAAGCACAGACTGGTTCTTGGGTCCTCAAAAAGTTCAGTAAATCATCTCGAATGATGTTGAGACTTTGACTGACCAGGTAAACATTACAAACAATACTCCTTCTCAGTTATGTGTAGCATTTCTTGTTAAGCCTTAAATATTACAAAGTGTTTCATTGATTATATTAATTGAGATTTTTTTTTTCTGGAGAATTTTTTTTTCTCTTATTTTACAGATTCTAACAGTTACTCACTGCCACAGTGCAAGCAACCCTTCACTGACAATTATTTTCTTTACTGCTTGGGCTGTTTTCAAATCAAGAGTTCCTGTTAACACTGGTTATACTATTGTAATACATTCTCTGCCCTGTCACCCTTTTTGTATATCTTATATTTAACCTAAGAATCATGCATATTCATAGCATTCGTATTTAAATATTAGTAATTTAAATTATTTTTTCAAGTGTCAGTTTGCCAGATTTATGCCAAACTTTTCATTTGCTCCTCTCCAAAGGAGTCTAACAAACTTCAAACAATTTGGTAGAATATCATCTGTCTTTGGCCTCCAGAATAAGAGGCTCAGTCAGGCACTCTGAAAATTTCAGTTTGTGCTTCTGCGCTGTAATGGACAAGGTAGAATCCTTTTCTCTATCAGTTCCTGGTACAGTAATTTCACTGTGACTAAGAGAGGAATCATCCAACTACAGATATATAGTACAGAATTAAATGGGGCATAAAAACCAAAAGAGCTCTTGGTTTCTTCCTATAAAGGAAATATGAGACCTGTAAGGCACCTCCAAAGATGTGTGTGTGCTTCAATGACAAATGAATGGATGGGCACCTTTTGGCAAAGTGTAAAGATGTCACATTATTTCAATTATAAAATGAACAAAGACACATTATCACCCAGGACGTGCTCATTTGTAACCATAGGATTCATAGGCCTTAACCATGTCACATTGTCACATTGCATCGTTTAGAAGTTTATATGTTCTGGATTTGTTTGTTTGTTTGTGAGGTTTGGATTTTTTGTATTGGTTTGTTTGTATGTTTGTTTGCTTGTTGGGGCTTTTTAGATTACCTTGTTTTGGGGTCAGGAAACTTTCCTGATTACATACATTGAGGAATCCAAAAATAAGCAGTGATTATATCTGAGGAGATTGGAGCACACCCAACCCCTTAAAAAAATTATTTCTATAAAATGAAGAATTGTATAAAAGAACTTACTTCATGTGTATGATAATTCTGTATTTCTGTGTATGTCCTAAGTATTACTGTACATCCTATGACTCAGCATTATATGGTGTGGTGTTTTGTTTGCTATCTCATATTACTCATAATAAAACATGTAACACAATTTTGGCATGATGCTGTCTCTAGGCACAAATGATATACAGGTTGGGCTAAATTTCAGATCCGTGTTTCTCACTGCATTATGGAAACTGCTACTTCTGTTTTTTTAATTTAAAATTCCCTGTGTATCAGGATGGCCCATACAATAGATTAGTGAAAAACAAAACAAAACCAAACCAACTTTTACTAGGTGATCAGAAAAAATGTAAAACATATTCCTCCAGGCTGTTATTTTTGGAAATGTGCAGAATATTAGAAAAAAAAAATTGACTGAAAGAAAAACACTGTAGAACCACTGCTTTCTGAAAACTGACTTCTTACACAGCTGTAACCTAGCACCTGTTAGCCTGGTGCTCACAAAGAGTCTTATTATATGCCTTTCTATTTCTATCATTGTGTTTAATTATAAATGTCTGTCTTTGAATAGTGCTATATTTTGTGTCTTGGCTGTCCTGAAAAATAAAGGAAAATATTAAAGCCTAAATTTTGATTTTGCTTTTAGCTTTTCCCAGGCATAAATAATAAAATCAGAATATTAAGGAAGTTTTGTCTGGAATTTTCTGGTATTTTATGTTTGCATAATTCCACATAATCTTTCATACCATATTTATTGACACAAAAACTTAGTGTATTATAACAAACTAGATATTCAAAAGTATATCAGGGAAAATTTTGCATCCTTATTTTGAGAAACAGGTTCTTAATTTCTGATACAACAGATGTACATAAATTGATATGGTGGAAGCAGGACTAATTTGTACAGAACAGTTCATAACATGAGAGAGGTGGGCTTTTTTAAAAGAACCAAGGATAAGGTCTTGTTTTTCTGATTACTGGATTTTGTTTTGCCCATGATCCACAATCTGTAGATTTTGGTGAAGCACAACCTCATTAGGTATCATGAGATTCTGTGGTGCCTTTGGATAGGTGAAGAGTTGCATCAGCCTGGACTCAGCTTGGCTGTGCCTTCCTCTTTTATTTGCTTCCTGATCCATAAATGGCTGTCATCTTCTTCTTGGTTCTCCATACATAAAGTCGCTTGTGACAAAAATACTTGTTCTTTGTTAATGTGAAGTAGTAAAATACTTTTGAACTCTTTCATGTGAGAAACACACTTGCTACATGCAATTTTGCTTTAATTAAATGGTGTCCAGCTACTGGCCATGAGAGAGGTCAAATGGCTGTCAAATGCCACAGTTATGTATTTACCAATGTATGTCTGATAAGTACCTGAAATAGGTTGAAGAGCTAAACTAAACCAGCCAAAATTAAGTGAGAAATAAAGCATACTTTTCCAATGCAAGAAGCATTAGAACAGACTAGCAGACAAACAAATGCATTCTTAAACATTCTTTCATCAGAAAGACATTTTAATTAATCTTTTATTGTGGGTTCCAGTATAGAGGTAACAGGATAACACTTTATGGCCTGGACAAGCCAGAAAACAGAACTATAGCCCTTAATCTGTGTTACCAGGAAGGGTAATTTCATAGTTTGTACCTTTCAAAGACTGCTGGTCAGCCATACAAAGATAGATCCATGGAACAAAAAACCAAACAAATAGACTGAGAAATATGACTGCTCAGGGGTCCCCAGAGGTATCAGCAGCACAGGGCATCACAGCCAGTCCCACCACTCCAGCCAGGAAGCAGGGCGGCTTGGGGGCAGCCAGAGGCAGACCCAGCTCTGGACATCAGGCACCTCCCTAGGGACAAGGCAGGCCTTGGCCAGTCCAGGACATTGGCCTGCTGGGGTCCTGATCAGGCCTGATGAGAGGAATGGGGTCAAACACGGCCCTGAGGTCACTGGGCAGAGCTGTGAGGATGGGCTGAAACCAGGCCAGGACGTCAGTGGGTAGGTGGGGATTTGGATCAGGATCAGATGGTCCCATGGCTGGGCAGTCCTGGGCTGCAATGTGGCAGGAGCTGTAGCTTGGAACCAGTGATAGAGCCTCATCTTAAAAGCAGCCCCCCTGGGCAGAAGGAACAGGCCCTCAGTGAGTTCTCTTCTGGCTCTTTCTTACCAGTTGGCCAAATCCTTCGCCCTGAGCCTAGCAGTCAAAGCCCCAGGTGGAGGAGGCCCCATGCCCAGGACCCTGACAGGATACATACTGTGGAAGGCAATGCCTTCCACCTACTGCAACCAAACTAGTGACAAGTGACTTCCATTTTCACTTGCTAAACTAGTAGTAAATGTTTCTTTTAATGCCTGAGGCATGGCCCACACCTGGTCATGCTGTGACCTGGATTAGAGTGACCTAACAGAAAAAGGTGAGGAAAACAGATGCCAAAATCAGGACACATAATTATCTTCTTACCAAGTTAGCTGTAGCATCATGGGGTGATACTACATGAATCCTTTGAATGACTGCATTTGCCATCTGCTATTCACTTGCAATACATTGTGCTTCTGCTTAGCACTCCTCAACCCACGCAAGCAGTATCCAGCTACCTTCCACCATAAACAGGAATGGTGTGAGCCATGCCTCTATAGGAGCAGCTCTTTTTGGTAATATGGCACCAGCATGTCATTGTAATGAGCAGTTAATGTTGACATTGGTAAAAAAGATCTGTTCTGACTCTAGTTTCTGATTGTACAGAAATCTCTGGAGTTTTGTTGTCAACAGGAGGTCCTTGTTTGTACATTTAAACTGGTGAGAGAAATTAAATTCATCAATGGTCATAATTTTAGCATTTCTTTGGAATGGGTATTAGTCTGTTTAAGGTTTCTGTGCAGTCAACCTTTATGAACGAAGAAACCTGAAGTTTGCAGACTGTTGTGATCTGAAGACTGAATACAGCAAAAGAAGAAACTTTGTTCCCTTGACAAGACATACACTTGGATGGGATCAGTTTACTGAAGCACAGATCAGTGTTCTGTCTTTTCAGAATGTATTAAAAAGGAACCAAACCTCAGGGCAATTATAAGCATGGAACAGTAGTTCCCTGCTGCCTTTCAAAGTATAATTTCTTAGTCAAGAAAAAAAAAAAAGAAATAACCTACATAGAAAATATTTTTAGTACATTTTAAGATGTTTTCTATACAGAATAATGCAGATAACTTTAAAATAAAAATTATTGGATAGTAAGTCTGCTAACATTCCTCTTATACACTACCCAGCCTTCTTCTGATGCATATCGTAATGTAAGATTTAAAATTAAAATTTATATTTGTAAACATATAAAACAGGCTTCTTATGTTTTTTCCCCAGGGCTGATTTCTTAATCTATTATTTCTCCTCCCAAAAATGTCGCTTACACATTCAGATGTTAAAAATAACTTCATAGCAACTGACTTCTCTTCACATCCTATGCAAGACCACTCTGGAAACTATTACTGTCAGAATTCCAGCGCTTTTGTCAACAACTGACTGCTCTCAGTTGCTGATGAAACCATCTAGAGCAGTTCAGTTATAAAGTCTGCATGAAATAATGTTAATACCACGGATTTTTAGAAAAAGAAATAGGAAGCTAACTTGAAAAATATGTTTTCCAGAGTAGAAGGATGCCATAAGTGATGATTTAATTTTGAAACATAAGAAATCATTTTTTGGGAGTATATGAAGCAAAATTTTCCTGACAGTTTTATAGTCAAATCTATAAGCCTCCAAACGTTTTGTAATAAGGGTATTCTGTGACAATATATACATTGACACTAGTTTTCTTTGCAGTTAATAACAACATTAACAAAAGTAAATATATCTCAGTGTATGGGTAGAGATAATTTTGCATTAAGTTCTTTGTTTTTTTAATGGAAGATGACATTTGAGCTATGACTTTAGTAAATTCTCCCTTCAGCTTAGAACCCTCACTTTATGAAATTCAAATATATAAAGCTCTTTTGTGATTAATTACCTTCATACCTCTATCCTGTGTCAGCATTCTTCACTTCATCTGATTTACCGCTAGATTTTAATAGGAGAGTCCAGATGTAAATGAATAATTTAATAGCATTAAAGGTTATAATTAAATAAATGAAGCAAATATACTATTAATTACACAAAATAAAGTTAACAATGTTGTTCTCAACCCTTGATGACATGTAATTTTGACAGCATTTTGTTTTGGCTTTGCATATTCATGTTATTAAACCAAAGGATCATCTTCTGTCACATAGGCTGCAAATCACCTTGAGTCAGGTTGTTGTTTTAGTTGTTTTTCCGAGGGCCGCACTGGGAATACTAGGAAAAATAAGAAGATTTGCACATGTAGTGTACTAGCTGCCATCTAAATTTGCCTTCAAAACTAGATGTCCAGTTATACTGGAAATTAGATCCATGACAAGGGATTATGATCTTTCTAATTCTCGTAGTTTGTCTGTGTCAAAATTTAGTAATTACCTCTTAAGATTCTAGGAATTAATTGTAAACTTCTTCTGCCCCTACCACTGCAAAATACTTGTACTACTTATACATTTTTTCATATAAAAGAAGTCCAACACAACATTCTTTTTTCCTGCTAATTATATTTTAGGATGATGCAGATGTGCATAACTTCTTATTTTTTCAACTCCACCCTTAAATGGGTAGAATTCCCTAGGAATTAGGGAAAACTAAGCTCTGAGTCTACTGAATAACTGAGCACATAATCAGCAAAAAGTGACTTTGTGGCTTTGATTATACAGACTACACAGTTTTCAATGGAAGATGAAATGTGATTCAGAAAAATCTTTCAATCTTGCACCTCTTCACTTTAAATAGTAGTTGCTGGAAATTTCTATTCGCATAATAGAATGGAAAATTTACTTTTCGTCTTAATTCTTAGATACTGAAGTTATCACTTAACAGTTTTCCCTGACTGACCAGCTCAGTGACTAAAGGACAACAAGCTTTGTTGTAAGAAAATATACCTTTACATTTAAACATATGATTCTGAGTATTTTTATTATCAGCTTGGTTTCTTATAGAGTTAATATTTGAATCTGACCTAGACTCAAGTCCATTTTGAATATACCTGAAGGTCATATACAGCTGAAAATGAAACTAATAGATGATCTAATTATGCCTGTGGTTAATCTGTTATGAATAAACTGGTAGAGTTGCATAGCTATTATAAAAATAGCAAAAGAAAACGTGCTTAGAAAGGATGTGATCAGTCCACAATAATGTTGAATTACCAAAGTGGGATCTGAAAATCATTCTGCATTGAGCTAGTTGGCTATATGGTTTCCAGAGAGAGATAATTAACCAAAGTATAATTATAATCCTTTAAGATAAAGTGTCATATCAGCCTGACTTAAAGTGAATGTATATTTGAAGAGTAGGTGTATATTAGTAAGTCCATTTGGAAAACTGGAATTAATAAATCAAGTTTCTCAGGGAGAATTTTATGCAAGAAGCCAAATCCAGCAACTGATCTACTGGCCTCTATGAGTTGTGGCAATTGGGTCAATTTGTAGGAGAAGATAAAAGGAGTCTATAATTAGAATCAGTTACTTCAGTATCTTGCCTTGCTGTTTTACTAAGCTTTTCAACATGCTGTTGGGTCTATTCCTAAGTGAACATTTTGGAGTATTTTCCTACAAACAACTCATGGGGATGCAGTCCTTGTACTATGAAAACCCATGTTATCATGTCTATTTAGAGTCCATAACAAAGGTGGGAAACTTTCTGTACATCCCTATGTACCAAACTGTTAAGGCATAACCAAAGTGTCAAACTTGATCTGGATAAGAGGGGGCATATCTTATACATGGAGATAATAATATATTATTAGTCTACTTATAGTGTTAACAACCTTATCAAATAAAAAAGTTAATACTAAAAATGCAGGTAATTTCCAGTTACAACACTCTTAGTTCAAATGAATTCAGGAAAAAAACTCTTCAATAACACAGTTAAAACTGTAAAAAAGTTAAAAAACCCAATCTTATTAGTTTAATTCCTTTTATTCTGGTGTTACTTTCAACTATCCAATGTCCTTCTGAATCATTATGTCAACAGTATATTTTAAGCAGAAAGTTGAGGGTTTAAAACCAGATTAAAATAACTCAAGGCAAGACAAATTCAGAGTTCACCCAACTGAGTACAGGCAGGTCAGTGCAATGTCTGGGGACTTTTCTTAGAGGTGAGACAAAAATCACATTATTTGACTATGCTGTGAAAAATCTGTGGAGTCTAAGTTTCCCAATGTAGCAAACTAAGCAGATGATAAAGAGATATTTCAGGTGAGAATCGAAGAAAGACCAAGGAAATGTAATCGTCTGTGGGTAAGCATGTGGAATATCAGTAGTTGTTTCACAAATCGGTTAAAATGTAATTATAGCTTAACTAATCTGGATGGAATATTCAGTTGATCCTTTTATACAATCTTATTCAGGAGTGGCCAACTCTACACCCTTACCCCAAGCTCCAGACCATTCATTCATGCAAACAATCTCCTAGAGTCTGAAGATCTACATCTTCCACAAAATCTACAAGTCACTTTTGGAAACTATAATCTATTTTTTTATGTTCAAACCCACATCACATGTCAAGTAAATATGTGTGTGTGTGCATATGTGTGTTCTGGTTCCTGCTATGGTAATTTCCATTAATATTGCTGTTTGCCAGATGCAAACCTAAAATGGAATGTCTGACTACAGTCTTGAGCTGCATGTATTTTGACATCACGGTTGTTCTTAATGGGTTTCCCATGTACCCAGTTGTTTTGCTGATTAAGGATACCAATTAAACTCGGACACCAGTCCGAAAAGAGTAGGTGTATTTTACTGGTGATAACCAAGTAATGTAACAGAGTAATACAGAAAACATGCAGTAAGAAAAAAGCAGAATAGTGCACTTAAAGCAACAAACAGGAAAATACAGGGTAATGTATCAAATCATTACTACACGAGAGAGAGAGAATAGTAATTAAGAGAAATACATCACCACTTGCATATATTATCATCATCATCCAGATCCGCACTCACTGGGGAGCCCCGGTTACAGTGAGGATTTGGAGAGCCTGTCCCAGCAAGTAGGAAATCCTACGCAGTGCGTCCACCCATAGGTGAGGCATCCAAAGTCCCTGCAAACGGGCCCAGCCTTATATACTAGAGATCAACAAGCCAGAATAACTGGCACCTTTGTTTTGAGCGGAAAATTTCTGGTTTCATTCTCCTGTTGGATTCCACCCAAAGCTTGGCCAGGGCTAAGGGGGGGAGACCAAGGGAGTTTCTAACAAGGCCAAATACTTGGGTTCTCAGCCTTGAAGAAGGCTGCGAAAGGAAAGTTGAATACATTCTCTCCTCACTACTGATTATATTTTGTCTTTCACTAGCGAGTTTACATATTTTATTAATGACTACATGCTAAGTTAGCAGCTTCAGCTTGGGGCCTGTTGTTCAGGCTGCAGTATTTCAATGCTTTAGCACTTTTTACACCAGCATAAGTGGGTTGTTATAACTTAGTACAATACCTACTAGCACAATGATAAATATACAGGATTCATCTATAGGTCAACTCTGGCTTGGGCCTGTTGTCCAAGCCTTAGCACTTCACCAGTGGAATACATTCTGCCTTACTGGCAGCCACATGTATATGTAAAATCCATCTTTTTGCCTCTGTTCTATCAGGTAATTTTTTTTGGCTCATGCAAATCAAATATTGTCCAGAAGAGATGCACTTGAAATAATGAGGCAATGAAGTCTCAGAGGAGAGAGCTTCTGCAGAGCAGGAGGGAAGATTTTAAACTAATTTGCTCACTAACCATTTAAATGCACATTGTCTTGGCAGATACCTGGCACTGAAATGGAAAAAAAAAAATCTGTTACAGGCACAATGCCACTGGAAAGATGGACAGGAGTGTAGACAGACAGAAGATGAACAATGAGTGTGTTATAGGTTTACTAAAGGTAGGAGAATCTTGCCAGACCTTCACTCTTCACCCAGAGGATATGCTTTATGAAGGATATGCTATCTCTAATCAGGCTCCTGGATACACTGTATTTGTTATCTCCAAATAAAAAATTGCCACCAGTGTTATATACAGTATTTCTGACTCTGTCAAGATGTGTTTATTTCTGAGTCATGGTTGTATGCTGTGGTGTAAAGTTGTCATTTAACAGATTTTACCTTGTTATGCCTCATGGCTCAAGTATTCATTCAGTTGCCTGACCACATTTTGGTTATCTCTCTGACAAATACTCTCTATTGACAAAGTTGATAGGAAAGGTTTATATGCAATGGTTTTTATCAAATCCGTGGAAAAGACTGCAACATTCAGTCAAGCCATGTTCTGTGAATTTTTAATTTAGATGAAGTTAGCATAGGCTACCTTCATATATAGTCAATGGAAAGATTCAGTGGAAGAGTAATTCAGAACAGAAGTCTGACAACATGCCTCCCTCTGCTAACTGTAAAAGGAATATAATGAGCTGACAATTTTCTATTCAAGTAACAGCAATGCATGAGAACTACTCCTAATTTACACCACTTTAAGAAAAATAGATTTATTCTCATGTTTTTCTTAAACAACTGATATTTCTCAATATGTATCATTTCTGACACAAAGAAACAGGACTCACCTGGAAAGAAGACCATCATAAGCCACTGCCAGACAGTACAAAAATGTGATACATATAGCCATGAGGTTCACTGAGGAGTAAAAACTCCTTCAAAGATATATTATGTTGAGGATTGTAAAAGTTGAGAATTTTTTTATATCTGTGATTGCCTTATTCGTATTGAGGACTTAAACACTAAGTAAATGACAAAAGTCAGCTAATGACAATACATGTCCCCAGACACCTTATTGTCTAAGATTAGTTAATAGAAGAGAGTTAAGTAGTTTGAAAGAACATAGGAATATCAGTATGAAGAGAGGAAGGTCATGTGGTAAATTGCATACCCACAGCCTAGGTTTGGAAGACCAGAAGAGTTTCCCTGGGATTTGTCATGTAATTTAAAAAATACATTGAAAACTGATGAAGTCATTGTGAAGGAAAAGGTGTCTCTTTGACTAAGAGACAAAATGTTTATATTAAATTAATCTTACCCATCTGATTCAGTGTGTGCAGGTGACACTCTTTAATAAGTTGTTGTGCTCCATTTTATTATTTTTGCATTATATTAAACATGGTGCTAAACAGATGACTGGAAACTTTTTATTAAGCTTATTTTCATCAAAAATGTGTGTGTGCATATATATGTTTGTGTGTGGTGTGTAAGGGTGGGGGAGGAAATTTCCATGTCAAGAGCTAAAGATCATGTCACAAAGGTTTCAGCATTTAGGACTGTAGGGAGACATAAGGCAGGATATTAAGTTTATGGAAAATTCCATTTTTCACAATATGACTTTGATCAAAATTAGATCAAATTAATCAAAAAACAATTTTGTGAACAAGAAGCTTCCCAGTAGCTGCTTAGTAAAATTGACCTTCTTGTCAATGTTGTTGCTGCTAAAAGCATTAGTGGACCTGATGAGTATGTTGTTTTCATTTAGCTTAATAGCTGGTCCCCACATTTATGGCTGATTCTGTGAATTTAAAGGAAGCCACAGAGTTTGATCTGCAGTGAGAGGCTTAGTAATTTTGGCAGTGATAGCTCCAGATGGATATTCCTCCAGGACTTAGGGATGAGCCAAACTCCAAATAGAACATGAAGTCTCAGAGCTTTCAGATGTCAAACATCAAGGGAAACAGTTTAGGTTACAGACACTAGGTTCTCCAGGCTTAAAAGAAGCCAGCAATGTAGAAGGTTAAGGAAGTTCTTGCAAACATTTTAAAATCTGAAAATAAGAATGGATTGGACTGAGTAAGAGCGAGATGAAGATAGCCTTTATATATAAAAACTACTTTTGACAAGATAATAGAGCATATTATTGTATATAAGAACATTATGACTTCAGATAGACCGTTCCTTGGCTATAGATCCAAAGTAGCTAAAATCCTTGATGGTAAAGCAGATCTGTTGAACTCTGTTGGGTATAATTTTTATTACAGAGATGGCCTAAGGATCATCATTGCAGTACACTTCAGGATTTGAAAAAAAAATTCTGGGGTCTTGCTGTAGGACAGATCCAAAAAGTGACCTAAAGAAATTAATTAATGCTACATGTACTTAGGTTTCAAAGAAGTCATTTTTTCATACAAATGTCTGAGATTGAGATCTAATGTGTTCTCTAAGAAGCTTAACCAGAAAAAACAGAAAGTGAAATTTTCACTTGCTCCAGAAGTAAAATACCCACTGGTGGCTTTCTTATTTAATCTAAGAGTTTTCTAAGCACTTGAAAGTAAACATGTCTGCAGAAATGTCTAAAAATATTGATACATAGTTCTTGACATGCTTCATTATGACCTAAGCTAAGTTTTAGATATGTCTACTCTTTTTTTTTTTCTTATTTCTGAGATGTGTCTAATCCACTAGGCATATTCAAAGCACACCTGAAAAGAGTTAAACCTCTTTCAATTTGTCTCTATTTATTTCATGCAATTACTGTCTAATAGATATTGAATCAACTCTGCAACCAATGACCACCAAAAACTCCTCCACTTTTTTCTTCAGTGGCGCACACCCTACTTGTAAGATATCTACTTGCAGAAGATGTGTAAGGACAGTGGGTCAGCACTGTACACATGAAGTCTGCAGTCAAATGTCTTAACTATACAGAATGGTGGAGTTTCACTTGCCTTTCTTGTATACAGTTCTTGGCTAGTACCTGGTAACTCCACTCTTCATGTACAATTTCTCAGTCAGTTTTCATGGATTCTTCAGATCTTTCACTGCCTGAATAGAAAATTTGAGCATGAAGTTCATAATGCTCTAAACATCATACTGGAGTCAAGAACCTAATTTTTTTAAGCATTCCAATATCTTTAGTCAGGGTACCTCTATAAATAGTGAGATCCATACCCACCAGAACTTTATAATACTCATTAAAATCTTCTGAGTTTTAGTTCCTTTTTGCACAAAGCATGAAGGTAACACATGATAGCAAGACACCGAACAAGACAATACACAGGAACGGGAAGTACAGAGTGGAAGAGAATAGGAAGCATACTACTCCTACTCCTGCACATTAGCTCTCAGTGGAGATTTCCATGGCTATACCCAGAGTCACAAAAATGAGCATGTGAGAGCTCAGACTGAGTGCTCCTTCTGTTTATGACATGAGTAATGAGAATTATTGTATAACTGTGTCCTTTGACCCTCCCTTTAACAATGAAGATGAATCGAGTAGATTATATATTTAAAAAAAAAAAATGTTAGTAAATGCATTACAGAGTTTTTGCTTGTTCATGTCCCTGTGCAATAACCCTTCATGAGGATTTGTCTGATTATCAATCTCTAAGTTCAGACAGAAACAGGGAGCAACTCAGGATATGTGGGATGTGATGTACAGATGAAGGTTACAAGGTCATTTACACGATAATGGTCTTTATCTTTCTAACAAATAATAACTAAATATTGATGTCTTGTTAGCATTATCCTGATAATGGACAACCTATACTATTCTTGTTTCATACTATATTGCTCTCATAAACTGCTGGTATGTTATATATAAATTGTTGAATCATAGGATTGCCGAGGTTGGAAGGGACCTCTGGAGGTCATCTGGTCCAACCCTCCTGCTCAAGCAGGGCCACCTACAGCCAGGTACTCAGGAGCATGTCCAGAGAGCTTTTGGATATATCCAAGGAGGGAGACTCTACCATGTCTCTGGCAACCTGTGCCAGTGTTCAGTCACCCTCACTGTGAAAAATTGTTTCCTGACGATCAGATGGACCCTTCTGTGTTTCAGTTTGTGACATTGCCTCTTGTCCTGAAACCACAAAGGAACCTGGCTCTCTTCTTTAGACCCCTCCCTAAGTTATTTATATACAATGATAAGATCCCCCCCTCTTCGCCAGGCTCAACAGTCACAATTCTCTCAGCCTTTCCTACAATGAAAGATGTTCCAGTCCCGTAATCATCTTCATGGTCCTTTGTTGGACTCTCTCCAGTACATTCATGTCTGTTTTCTACTGGAGCCCAGAACTGGGCATACTACTTCATATGTGGCCTCACTAGTGCTGAGTAGAGGGTAAGGATCACCTCCCTCAACCTCCTGGCAACACCTCTCCCAGTGCAGCCCAGAATACCTGCACACATGCACATATACATACACATGGGCACATACACAAATCTACTATAAAAATTTCATGTTGAGATATCTCCCCATGCCAATGTATTAGTCTCAGCTGCTTTCCTTGGATTTAGGATTGTCCAATTCCAGAATACTTCAGAGATCTTTATAGTGCTCATAAGTAAACTCAGCCATTGCAATCATAAATATGTAATTTGTGTTCTTTTATCAAAAGCCCATACTTTGCCAGATGTGGAATGGTCTGTTCTAACATTGAAATCGTTCAGTGGAGACATAAATTTGTGTTTCCTAGGATATATGAGGGCTTAAATCTTCTCTCTAGGTAGATTTCTTTTTTTATTGTTACAAGTAGAGACATCCTTTTTTAATCTATTAGAAAGAAATGCAAAAGAGATGAATACTTTTTTTTTTCTTATATAGGACATTTTTCTACTTTATTCTTCTGTAGAGGTCATGGGCTACTTCAACATCAAATATAAATATTATACTGTGTTCTTTTAATGTTCCCAAATTCTGTTTCCTCTTAGTACTATGCAAGTCCTTCTCTTCTGAGATTGTGCTTGGAGAAGAGCATTTGAAACCTCCTTTTACATTAAATGATGTGGTCTGATCAAAGAGGGCAGAATGTGTTACCATAATTCTTCTTTGACTAAAGAAAATAAACCATTTGGGTTTGAATGAAGAATATCCCGAACTTTTTCTATAGAAAAGTAGCTTTCTTTCCACTTGTCCTTTCTTTAGTACCTAATGTACTGAATGCCTTAAATAATCACATTCTCATCAGAATGTTTCAGCTAAATACATACAATGACCATCTGGGTTTAGAAGGAGTATATATCAAGCTTCAAATTTACTCTCTAACTAGTATGATTTTATATCATCATACTGTGGTTCATAGGTTTTCCTGGGGCCAAAGATTGGAAAGAGGCTTTTTTTTTTCAGTGAGTACTCCAGGTCTATACTTTGAACAAGTATTTATCTAGTCTTAGGAAAGCAGAAAGCCTTGACATATAATGCATATTAGCTAGCAAGGGTCATTCCAGATGAGAATTTCTGACAAGGAATGGATTACTTAGAGAATGGTAGTAATAATTCAAACTATTTCAAAAGAGAAATGCTTATTATTGTCAGGATTGCTTTTCATGGATTTTTTTTTTTCCATTCTGCCTCATCTTAAACCTCTTTTTGGAAGTTCTAAGATTTCAAATCTCATAGAATCTCCTAGCAGAACTCCATTTTAGATACTGCAGAAAACATTTTATTTTTTGTGTCACTGTCATGATCTGGATTGGAAGCCCAGAGAGTCGCAATGGTTCTGTGATCCCCTTGGGTGAAATGAAGGTGAAACAACACCATGCGACTGTTTAAAATGTTTTGCTTGTGGTAGAAAACAATTTAAACTTGGAAAAAGATAATAAGTGATGTGGTCTCTTATAAATCTAGGAAAGGTAAGGTAAGGTAAGGTAAGGTAAGGTAAGGTAAGGTAAGGTAAGGTAAGGGAAAGGGAAAGGGAAAGGGAAAGGGAAAAGGAAAGGGAAAGGGAAAGGGAAAGGGAAAGGGGGAAAGAGAAAGGGGGAAAGGGGGAAAGGGAAAGAGGGAAAGGGGGAAAGGGGGAAAGGGAAAGAGGAAAAGGGAAAGAGGGAAGGGGAAAGGGAAAGGGGGAAAGGGAAAGAGAGAAAGGGAAAAAGGGAAAGGGAAAGAAAAAGAAAAACAAAAGAAAAAAGAAAAAGAAAAAGAAAAAGAAAAAGAAAAAGAAAAAGAAAAAGAAAAAGAAAAAGAAAAAGAAAAAGAAAAAGAAAAAGAAAAAGAAAAAGAAAAAGAAAAAGAAAAAGAAAAAGAAAAAGAAAAAGAAAAAAAAGAAAAAGAAAAACAAAAGAAAAAAGAAAAAGAAAAAGAAAAAGAAAAAGAAAAAGAAAAAGAAAAAGAAAAAGAAAAAGAAAAAGAAAAAGAAAAAGAAAAAGAAAAAGAAAAAGAAAAAGAAAAAGAAAAAGAAAAAGAAAAAAAAAAGAAAAACAAAAGAAAAAGAAAAAGAAAAAGAAAAAGAAAAAGAAAAAGAAAAAGAAAAAGAAAAAGAAAAAGAAAAAAAAAGAAAAAGAAAAACAAAAGAAAAAAGAAAAAGAAAAAGAAAAAGAAAAAGAAAAAGAAAAAGAAAAAGAAAAAGAAAAAGAAAAAGAAAAAGAAAAAGAAAAAGAAAAAGAAAAAGAAAAAGAAAAAAAAAGAAAAACAAAAGAAAAAAGAAAAAGAAAAAGAAAAAGAAAAAGAAAAAGAAAAAGAAAAAGAAAAAGAAAAAGAAAAAGAAAAAGAAAAAGAAAAAGAAAAAGAAAAAAGAAAAAGAAAAAGAAAAAGAAAAAGAAAAAGAAAAAGAAAAAGAAGAAAAAGAAAAAAGAAAAGGAAAAAGGAAAAGGAAAAGGAAAAGGAAAAGGAAAAGGAAAAGGAAAAGGAAAAGGAAAAGGGAGAAAGAGGGTCAAAGAAATCCAGATCACCACCCCAGGATCCAGCGTTGTATCATGTCCAGTAATCTTGTGTGGTGGGTGCACCACACAGCAAAGTTTCTGTCGCCTTTTAAATTCTTTTTATCAGCTCATTAGCATACTTTGTGGGTTTTTTTCTCAGTTCCCAGAATTTTGCTGACTTGATGCTTCTTGAGCAGTCATTCAGCCTCTAGGGCAGAAATGCTCATCTCCTATCAGTTCTTGTCACCTGTTCAATGGTAAAGGCACAAAGTCATTAACAAGGCCTGCATGGTGTCTGGCTTACATGATACAGCCACAAAGTATCGGGCTTACACAATGGAGCCAGTGATTAGCAGTACTTGTACTTGAGGGGAAACATTTGGTTTCACTCAGTCTACGTTTACCCCCTTTGAGGTTTATCTAAGGAGTTTGTCAATACAACTGCAAGGGAGTGGAGGGTGCATCCTTCAGTATACTCCTGCTTGCTTGGGTGACGACTAATCACAAAGGCCAGAGCTTGTCGCTGAGGTTTTCTGTGGGATGAATGTTTGAGGCATTTCTTCCTTCAGTTCCTTACACTCACATAAAAATTCACTACCTTAAACTACACATTTTCTTTATTCTGAGAAAATATTTTTTCTTCCCTATAGGTGAAAGATGCTAAACACACAATGAAGGAATCCAAACAGAATCTAGATGTTCCCAGCTGAATCTAAATTAAATTTACAGTGACACACAAATAACATCCTTTGGAGGGAGGAGGGGAGGAAAAATTATTTTCACATAATTAGCCCACCTAAAAGTGTCAAAATTAATCCTTTTCAAAGTAGTTTCAAGCTTTTATGGAGGCATGTAATTATAAAGTGCATCAACAGAGATAAGGAATATACTGCTGTCTTTATCAGCTTGCTCATAAATAATAGAATCTAGGTAAATCAGCACAACTCTTTGTGGATTTCACCATGTACCACTTCATTTAAACTTACTATACTTCAGTAATCTCTCTATAGTCTGCAGTTACCCCTTCATTTTTCAAATATGGCATATATCCAGCACTCTAACTAAAGAATTCAAGTAAACAGCTTTATCTAAAGTGACTTTTCTTTGTCAAGACCTTAAATTAGGTGTGTAGAATAAAACATGTTTGGCAAATGACAGACTGCATTTGGAAATTCTCGAACTTTTATTAATGACATTATTGTGGATAATCAATAAAACTATTAAATTATAGAGGCCTGTCATTTTTATCAGCTAACAGTGTGTCTCGAGTGATTCAAAGAAAGTAAAGAGAAAAATAAAGCACCTTTGTGCACCTCTTTTTTTCTGGGCTCATGCAGTAATTAACTTAAACTATAGTGAAATTTTAAACAGTTTCTGGATTGTTCTAACAATTGTTGTTCAGGAAAGACAGCATTAAGATGATTCTTGAAGCCATATTCTGAAGATGCTGTTCTACCTCCATCTCCAGAGTTTGAATGTAGAGGAGGATATGGCTGTGCCTTGGATCCTGTTTTTGCCTGAAAATTCATTGCCAAAGTCTATTTTAAGCAGATTTTTCTTTCGTTTGTTTATTTGTCTCTTTTTATAAGATACCTTCATCTTCAAAGAATATGAAAGCGTCTTGGTGAAAATAGAAATACATATTTTTTATGCCAAAGACAGGTAAGAATGTTTTAGAATTTTTTAAAAATTTTTTCATATTGGCAAAATACCAAATGTGGAGATTTTATTGAGAGACAATGATTAAGCTCTTACTGTACAAAACTTCACGATCAAGGTATGAATAAAAATGTTCTTGGATGTATCTACCAATGGCCTTTGAGTTGGTCATCTTCAGAGACAGCTCCATACATTACATGTTTAACAATGTCACTCTATTTCATTGACATTTAAGCAGAATAGTGCAGGACTCTTCTACTCTTTCCTTCTTAAATCTGAAGTAAGGACATACTTCATACATTGAAGTTCAGTTCATATTGAGAAAAGGTCTAGCTTTGTTTCTTCTGTCACTTTGAGATTTATGATTAAAAGTAAATCTACAACCTCAAAAGTAAATGTTTTTTTTAAAAAAAAGTTTCTCCCATCCCCCCTCCCCCAAATAAAGCTTAATTGGAGACAGATTTTCCTAAAACCCATGCTGAACACTGTAACATGAAAAAATAGATTAATTTATGTTTGCATGTGTCATTGAATTTTCCATGTGTGGTTAATAATAGTGGTAGATGCAAAAGAGATGTTGCAACAAATTCTTAGGTATCTGGAGAACATGGGCAGTATGCTATAACTGCAAGTCTAGTGGTCTGAAAATTTTTATTGAAAAGTTCTTGCCTTGTTTTTCTTGCCAAAATTGCAAGGAAATGTGAAACACACTATGATTTTTTATCTGAGTTCTGTCCATTTCATTAATTATGATATCATCTTGCAAGAATAGTTAGCTTCCTCTGTTGTATAGTGTATTAAAAATGAACAGAAAAAACAGAATCTTATTCTGACCCCTGCTCAGTAATTTCAGCCAAGGCACAAACTTCATAGTTATTTATGTTATCAAATCTTTTAATAATTTAATGTAACCAAAAATTTAAAATACCTCCAAATACATTACACCAGCATTAGATATTTCTAAGTTACTTAAGTTATCTGCTTTACAAAGATGAACAACTTACTTACATCCTACATATCCATATATTTATATGGGATGTTGTAATTTATACAGTATACTGTATATAACAGTATCTTATCCATTTGTTAAAATAAATACCCCAAAATATTAGTTTCATAATATGACTATTGCATGGACTCTTGTTTGGCCCTTCTTTTTTTGTCAATGAAACAGACCATAAACAAATAAAAAAGAAATAACTGTATTAGTATTTCCTTTGGTGATGCAGCAGTCCCAGTGGGAATTTCTATGATAGCTCAGTTCTTATACAGCTGTCTTTCACAGGACATGATTTATTTTTCAGTCCCTGAGTGAAAGTGCCTGAGTAGCAGAGTTGGAAACTGATTTATTTATTTATTTAAATCCATGAAACAAAACAGTAAAGGGAAAATGCAGTGCAAGATTATTATTGCAAATATGTTTCAAACCTGGACTTATCTACTACTAGGATAAAAGAGTCTTCCTAGCTGCATGTTATTGAGTCATTTAATGCTTTCTATAGGTTGCCACTAAAGGAGGAAAAGTGTAACTGTGTTTATTTTTTTTTTTTTTTTACCAACCTGGTGAACAGCTCTCCACTGGGATTATGATGAATCAACTCACCTTGTGTAGGTCAGGAGATAGCCATCAGTATTAATTTCAGGGTTTTAGTTGGAAGGAAAATACTGGTAATTTTTAGAAGTCCAACCCCACTCACAAATGTGTCCAATTTGAGACAGAGAGCATCTATGCTCTGCTAGTCTCCTGTGCAATTTCTGGTCTTGTGTAACAGATGTGAATTCTGGCAAAAGGGTTGATCATTTCCCTCTCTTGCTACACTAGTCAGCTTTGATGCTGTTTTTCATAATTCTGTGCTTCATTTCTTACTTCTTTTTATTTTCTTAGAAATCATCTTGAGTTTATCCAATGTAATTTTTATTATTTTGTTGTCTTAATTTTCCTTTAGCTCAAATAATTCCCTCTTCCATTTGCATCCCTAGTTTAATTATAGAAAAAAACCTGCATACCTTTCTAACTTTACCTTTCACAGAAGAAATAAATCCCAGACTTCTTTTTTCTTCTTCAAAGAAAACCTTTATCCTGCTCTTTTTAACAAGCTTTTCCTGCATTTATTCTAGCTCATGGAATCTATGTTTCTTGAATATTGATTAAAGAGCAGTCCATACTACTTAGATGAGTTGTAATTAATGCTTTGTACATTGACAGTAATATTACCTTATGTTTAAATTGTGTTTGTTATATCTTGATATTACATCTGGTTATTTTCCTATCTTCATCAGGTAGTTAACAACCACCTTATTATCAGCTAATATATCCTGGTCTTACTTCTGTTCTGCTTTTATTCAATGAGTCCCAGTTTCTTATTAGCGTCAAGTAAATGGCTAGGCATTGTTCCACTGAATTTCATTCTTCCTTTTCCATCCCTAAAGATTATCCATCCCTTCATGAATAATATTCCAAATCTCTCATATCTTGCTCATGCCTTTTAGATTCATGTTATAAATGAAGTACATTATCATACTTCTTACATCAAGAAGGTTAACAAAAATTTAATATTAATATGATCAATCCCAAGACAGATTCTTTAGGAATCTGTTAATTCTCCAATGTGATAATACCATACCTAAATCAATAGATTTATTATGATCCTGCTCCTTGGTAGTTTTGTAATACATTTATTTTAGTGTTATGGGAAGGAGATTAAGCTACACTCTCTGAACCATAGTCAAATGTAGTACAGTTCCATAAGTATACTTCTATTTCCATTAGCCATTCTACTTTTGCCATGTGTTCAAAATTATATCTGAAATAAAGAATTTATGTAGTTTTTAAGCAATACCTAGATTATCTGCAATCTCAGTGCTGTCTCTATAGCATAATGGCATACATCTCTCATTACTTTTAAGGTTTGAAAAATCTTATTTCTCTTGCTTTAATTAATCTTTGTAAGATCTATTTTGAAAGAATTTAGGAATCTCTTAAATGGTAGGCTAATTTCTCACATGGTTTGATAAAATGTGAAATCATTCATTTTGATAAGTAAAGAAACTGCTCTGGATTTTTCTCAAGCTCAAGCTGACACTGTTATGTCTGTTTTCTTGGTTCTTCTTTGTTTCATACATATCGAAGGACGCCTGTATGCCTTCTGTGGTCACAAAGATGAAAAAGACTTCTTTTTCGTTAAGCTGTAGAACACAGAAATGTTATGTCCTATGTATGGTGCTCTGACATTTGAAGTGAAAGATGTTAAATTCTGTTATGAACACATCACTTTCTTCCATTCAGGGAAGAAAAAAAAATATCAATAAAAACAAATAGCTTTTGTACTCATTCTAACATAGGAACAGCAGGAATACAGTGATCAATGTACATTTAAGCACAGCCCTTAATCTTCATCAGTTAGATCATCTCTGACTGTATATCTCAAAAATAAGTCTAAGAAATAAGTAAAAGGAAATAAATCTTTTTGAGAAAAAACAAACAAAGGTCAAACAAAATACCCACCCCCCTCAACATTTCATTATTTATACAAAGACTAAAAACATGTTCCTACATGTTATTATTACACATTAATCAATATATTAGGTGTCGTGGTAATACATATAATGGTCAGATCATTCTGTTTTACCACTCTGTGCTCTAATATTTCATTTTAAGCTTATCTGGGTCAGAAAACTGTCAGTGAAGTGCTTGTTATTGTCTCGATGTGTGATTGATGGCTCATTTTAAATATGCCAGCAGCACGATTCTATCAGCAGTGGCATAAGTTATAGCAGAATATTTTAATATTATACATTCTGGTATTTTTGCTGCTTTGAAAAAAAGCTAATGTTCATTTGATTTTTAACATAGAGCAAAGCAGAATAAGGATTTCTAAATTCTGCCATGTCATTGGTATCTTTAACACCTAAAATATTAGTAAATAGCAACCTATGTAAACAAACCACTGAACCCCATAATCAAGTACGTGATTTAAACTTAAAATGAGAGAAATGTCTTCCTGCAGTTTAAATAAATACAAATGATTGACCAAATTAAATTAATCAGGAAAAAGAGAACACCCAGGAATACTTACTTAATTTTGTTTATTTTCTTATAGATTATATGGTAATGAAAATTTGAAGAACTGGAAATATTATGTTTTATTTTCTTTTAAAGAGCCTCAAACACTTAAAAAAATGAAACTCACAGACATCAGAAGTATAAAATATTTGTAACTTTTCAGTCCATCTTACTGAAATTTCTATATAATTTATAGTACTAATTATCCATCAGTACCACTTTGCAGTCTAGCTGCTGTATTTCGAAACCCTCTCAAATGTTTGATGTGTAAATACTTTCTTATGAATGTATGCGTGGCGTTTTATGCTTATCATTTTGAAAAGTCAGTTTAGGAGCCTTATGCAGCATTCAGTTCAGAATTCAAAGGAAGGGATTTCATCCAGTCCCTTCAGTTCTTCAGGAAGGCAATCATAGAAACACAGAACCTGAAGCCTGGTTGTCTACTGAAGCCTTTTTAAGTAGCTTTCATGTTTCAGGAGGTGACAAAACCCCTTTCATAAAGAATTAGACTTCCTTATTCCCTTTAACTGGCTTGACTATGAAACCGTACTTTTTTTTTCCCTTGTAAATCCCTCCTTCCTACTTCACTACATACTTCACTATAAAAAAGTAATGTCAATTCCTACAGACAATAGCTTTCTTCAATGTACAGCTGTAACATGTTCAAAGTTCAAATTCACTGAAGTCAAGAGTCCTGAACCAGAAAGAGTATGATATTCATGGTGGGTCTTTCTTCCTCATCAGTCTTGGGTCACTTGGGTCTATTTCTATGCTTTCTTAATGCAGTCTGTATATGTTGTCTTTCTTTTCTTTGCTTCTGTCCTGGTTTAGCCAGGATAGGGTTAAGTTTCCCCAGCAGCGGGGGGGAAGCTCTAGCCGGGTTATTCATATACCATGCTGACATCATGTCCAGGCGCCAGAGCGCGGGAAGAATCGGTGATCACGTGGTTGGCGCAGCCGGTCCTCTCACTGCTGATCAGTATATATATATCTTGCTCTGTCCATTGTTATTACTGTTACTGTTATTGTTATTGTTGTTGTTTGTTGTGTTGCTGTTGCACTGTTGTATTAAACCTCTCCTTATCTCAGCCCCGGGGCTTTGTATTTCACTCCCTTTGTGGGGGAGGGGCAGCGGCCGCGTGGTCTCAGACCCTGGCAGGGACTAAACCACCACAGCTTCCTAAATAGTTTTTTTTCTGTTCTCTTTGTTACGAATAAAACTGGTTTTACCTGATTCACAACATTGCACTGCTGCAGTGACCAGAAATTGACCACAGTGATATGTGGAACCATCTAAGACCTCTGATATCACCTCATTTTTCTGCTCACCCATGCCACACTTTTGTTCTAATGTCACAAATAGTTCATTCCACAATAAATAACTTCTCTTCCTATAAACTAAACCAAACTGAAAGCAATTAAGGAAGAAGCTTCCTGACTGTCACACAATTTCTATCAATCACAGCTAAAACAAGTCCAGATATGCTCAAGCCACAACAGCCTCAGACAAGAAGTCATGCCTTGTGCTGTCAGGTCAATACAAAATCTGTAGCCTTCTACTAGCAAATTACACTGGGCTAAAACTGATGGGTTTTTGAAAAGTAGGAAGTCATATTGGTTATATTATATTCATCTCTCAATGAGTTTCCCAGAGGAAATTTTAGTTTAATGGAGTAAATGGTACCAGATTTTCCTCTTCAAGTGGAACTATACCAGAAGGCTAACTTTGGATGTTTGTTTCACAAGTACTTGCTGAAAACAGAAGAGTACTGAGGGCCAAGGATTTTAGTTGTCAGTTCAAATTTTAGAGTCTCTAGGTATTATAGGTTCATCATTCTATTCATCAACAGCATATCCAAGTTAATTTACCTTTTCATGACCTCTATTCAACCCCGTTTATTAATACCTGTTCTGATCACCTTGCATTTCTTTCTTTGTGATTTAAACCTATGACTTAATCTTGTGCAATGGCAATGCTGCTAGGACAGAACGAAGAACCATAAACATTATTACCACAATGGCTGTTACTATCTAACTTCTGCCCAAGGGCTTATATCCTTTGACCTCAGGTAGTTCCTTGTGTCTCTGGAGATTCATCCTTTCTCATTTGATGTTCAGTGTACCTATATACTTCTCTTATACTTTAGTCTAAAGATTCACTGCCTAGCATTTGATTTGCTGGGTTACTTACTTTATGTGTGAGTTGCATCCTGTAATATGTCCGTATTTGGCAGCAATGTGCAAGCTATTGAATTAAGAAAGGGGTTGACAGGATCAAAGACTTCAGACATAAACTAGAAAATATTGGAATCCAAATCTGTGCTGTTCTGAGTCATCTACTTCTTATGAAATTTGCAGAAGGTCTTCAAAACTTCTTGGCAGTTGGCTGGAAATTTCCACTAATTAAAATCTTACTGGGGGGATGTGCCAGGAGAACACTTGGACTCAGAGACAGACTGAGCTGTATAAACTGCCTTTTCATAGGAATCTTGGCTAAATACACATAAATTGACTATAAAGCACCCCTCAATAAAAAACCAAATGTCTGAATCTTTACATAGATGAAAGCATGAAAAACTGCACTGGGACTTTGTCCTTCCTGAGTAATTAGTTTTCTGATCTTATAGCAATATTAATTTAGGAATTTCCTGTTCTTCTCCTGTCCCTGTTGCTCTTTCTCACCTTTGTAAGAGGTTGAAACTGTCCTGCTTTGCCAATACTGTTTTTCCATGAACTTAAAAAAACAAAACCCACTTCTTTTCTCCCAGGTTTTATTCATATATATGTATGTGCATATACATGCATATATACTATTGTCATTCATTAATCTAGCTCATGACCAATTGTTCCCAGGGTTTGAAAAAGCAGGTAAGTATAGTAAGTGATTTCTTAAACAGATATTAATGTCAGAGTCCTCATACCAAAAATTTCCTCTCATTTACACCTATTTTGTAATGCTGTTATCATTAGTTATTTATATTATAGAAATTCACAGCAGCTGTACACATGAAATATACATACATGTAAAAATTCTAATTCATACAATATGATGAAAGACAAAAATGTGTATAAAAGTATGCTAGCAAGAGAACCAGTAATGTAAACCATCAATAATTTTATATTTTCTTATTTGAATTTGTGATTGCTTCTCAAACAAGTTAAGAAGACAGTGTATCCCTTATCTGGAATTTTAGGAGATATAACTTTTTCTTTCTTTACATGATTGAAGTAAAGCAAGATGATTTATACTGATTTCAGGTGAACAGAGTCTAGGATCATTAAAAAAATGTATTTTATATACTAAGAGCTAAAGTTTAGCCATCAGCCATTAATGAGATACCTCAATATTGTTCTCTTTACTTACAGAAAACATAGTTGTCTGAATGTTCAAAGTGAGCTAAACTTTTTCAGACTTTTGTAAGAAATATTCTCACCTAATAGTTAAATGGGGATATCGAGGAAAAAAAAAAGAAAAGTTACATGGGAAGCAAATTAACTACAGCAGAATTAACAATGTGAGAAGAAAAGCTGGATTTGGCCCTCTCTCCTTTTTTTTATCAAGGCCAGATATGTTTGCCTGGACATTGTTCCTTGAATATTTATTTGGTTATTTTCTTTCTGCTGTGCAGGTGGTTAAGAATTCATCTTTAGTTCTGTCAGGCAGCATTCGTGATTTGGACTTCTCATCAAAATTTCACTTACTACAGTCACTCAATTCTAAATTTTGATGTGCTGTCCTTTCTCTGAGCTTGAAATAATTAAGTAAATAATAGTATCTTCCTGTGATAGATATGCAATATAAAATAAATCGAAGTATTTAGAATGAACTATGTATAATAGTGAACATTTTTCCTTTGGCTCATTATATCCTAAACACCATTTCTGGCTTTTAAATAATCTTGCAGAATATCGCCACTTTGGTAGTAACTTCCAACTGGCACTAGGCAACAATACATTAAAAAAAAATGGTTCTACTTTGCTCTTGCTCTTTGTCTTTGATTTTACTACAACCTTGTCTAATGCTTTATTTGCCAAGTTCTAAAATTTTTACTAGCATTTAACAGAAAACTCAGAATTAATAATTTATTGATACCATCCATGCCTTTTATGTTGGTTAAGCATAAGTAAAGGTTTGGGGATTTGTCTGTTTAATCATCTTTACCAGTTTACCAGTGACTCTTTAGCCTATTTTAGCAAATGCAGTACAGAATAAGTATTTTTTGATGGCTCTAATTGGAGAACTGAGATTTCACATAATTTTATTGGGACTGTAATATTAGTCACTTGCATGACATTGTCTGTGTTGCCTTACATAATCCTTATGGAAATGACTCTGAAAACATCAATTGTAATCAGACAAAATAGTGAACTTGTGAGACTTATAATGTGAGATAAGACAATTAGAGTATTCAAGATGGACATTTTGCAGTGAGAGTGTAGTTTTTTGTTTTAATTCTGTTTTATCAATCACAATATAAAATTTTCATGTCTGGATACCATTCTGGGAATTACAGTTGCTGGAAGAAAAGAAAATCCTCACTGGAAACTGAAGAAAAAGCAGGTGTTCTGACTCTATACACTTTTGTTAATATACTGCCTTAAAAATCTTGTTGTCCTAGCATAAATAACATGCCTTTCATTTCTTCCATTTTTTCAGTAGTCATGACTAATTCTGAGATCTGCATTTCTGGTACTTTATCTGAAGTTTAGCAGGCAGATCCTGCCTATGCAGAGGTGATATAAATGTGCAAGACAGAAAAAAAAAAAAAAAAAAAAAGAAAAAAGAAAAAATGGAAAATAATGTAAAAATGGAATAGAAAGAGATGAAATTTCACATGATGGTGAGGAATCAGGGGACTGGACTAGGTGATACTGTATCTTCTTAAAAAAAACCACAGCAAAAGCAAATGAAATTAACAGTGACATTCAGTGGTGTATGAGGTTAATTCACTGAAGTGAATATAGACAATTTACTCTAATAATTCATGAAGCACTATACACTTTAATGTGCTTCCTGATGCCCTGACTGGGAAATATGGAAAATAAAGATGGTTTCTCCTGCCTTCCACCCATCTGCTGCTGACAGTGGAGACCACTGGGCAAGCAGCTTCTGCAGTCAGCCTGCAAGACTCTTGAAGTGTTCCTTACTAGAGAAGAAAATAAATGAGGCTATTTGGGGAACAGTTAATATAGGCCATAGATTTCAGTGGGAACTTTCCAACATTTCATGTAGTAAATAAATAAGTATGTCAGTAAAGAAACCTCTCAGAAGATAGGAACAATGAGGAAAGAAATCACGTGGAGAAATCAAATCAGCATCCAAAAAGATTGCAAGCAATGATTCAAACTATCGAAATTTCTAGGTGTTGTAAAAAAAACAGCAGAAAATTAAGAGAAGAAAAATAAAACATAAACCAGTCACAAATGTACCCAAGATGGCCTCAGGAACATCACATCTTGTTGCAAAACATACTGAAAAGGGCAAACAGGCTCATATACTTCTGCAGTGTTAATTTTGCCTCAGGCTATAGATACATGCTGAGATCTGTTTGGGCATTCTTTCTCAAAAGCGACAACAACTCCTCTTCAAATGACACCACAAGGAGTAGAATCACTGAAATGTCAGGAGACATAAAATAACAAATATTTGAATGTATGAAATGAGTGACATATATCTCAATAGATTTGCTTCATTTTGAGATGAAAATATTGCAGAAAATTAGTTGTGATGATTCAGGAAGGTTACTTTGGCAATGTTTATTTATGAAAAATGGCAGTAATGAAACAGGTCGGTGTTCGGAAGATAGTAATTCATCTTATAAATGAGAGTAGGATCAGATCTGCCTCTTGTGACTGTTCATCACAAATCCTTGAGGGTATTTCTCTCACCATTCTTGTCTGATATTTCAGCACTTTGGCCTTATCTCATTAACATCGTCCTTTTTTTCATACAGTTGATTGCTTTCTATTTCATAACACTTCAAATACAGTAATTTAAAGTATTAAAATGAGGTGTGGTGTATCCTTGATAAAACTTCAAATCTCCTACAAAATTTGTCCAGATTATAAAAATGTGAAGTATAGGCTCAACGTCTAGATATAGCAACAGTGCTACAGTTATTTATCAACTCTATTTTTCTAACAGTGGGAGCAAGAGTACAGTCTGCTTTATGGGCTTTAAAATGTTGCCATGGTTCTCGACTTGCAAATAAGAAACTATCTGTCCATAAAGATCCCTTAGATCTGAGGATCAAGGAGTTTAACTGCAAGGACAAGAGTCAGTTTTACTAAAAAAAATGTAATTTATTTAGAAAAGACCAAAACGTAATGTTTAACATGAAAAGAGGAAATTTGAATCTGTTATAAATAAATATACCACATCAAACATAAGTCTGATTTTTGTTTATACAGAATTTAATACATGTGCTATGAGTGAAAGCTGTGGGAGATTCCTCCCCATGGCAGACAGAGGGCCCCACTGACAAACCTGCTTGACTAACTCAGACTGAGGATAATCTAGACTGATGATTCTTGTCCAGCCCTCAGACTATTACCCAATGCTCGTCTTCCATGTGGGTGCTGATACTGCCATGGCAAAACCTGGAGAGTATCAAGTTTGACTACATGTCTCCGGAGGTGAGAGTGAAGGGCATAGGGACCCAGGTGGTTTTCTCCTTGATATGGGGGGAAAAGGCTTGAGGTACAACTGGATCCTGCAGGTCAACACTTGTTTGCACAGTTGGTGTTGACCAGAGGGTTTAAGAATATGAGAAATGTCAGAACATCCATTTCTTTAAGTTATCTGTTTAAGGACTATTCAGTACAAAAGAAATAACAAATAACAAGGAAACAGATTAATTAAGCACACAGATGCACAAACAATAAGGATTCTCTGGCAATGGAGACAACAGAGAAGACCAGAACCCATCAGCTACTGAGGGATGGGCCTTAGAGGAGAAGCTCAAGCACTGCCTTGAAGAGGGTCAGCCTGAATTTGTCACTGATACAAAAGGGGAAACAAGAGTGGCACAAGTATTATGGGATATTTGAGCTGGCTGCTGGAACTGTGTAAAGCTTACTGTCAGATATTTGAGCAGCATTGTGAGATATTCAGGTGAAGGATCAAAGGTGGGGAAAAGGGGGAACCCAGGGGGATGAAGGAAGTACAAGTATGGGAAAAGGAGGACAAGGGCCTAAAGGAGCTAGTGGTTTGTAAGCCAGCAGCAGTCAATAAATCTGCCTGATTGAGCCCTATACCTGATGGTAGCAGTCTATCCTGTTTTATGAACTGTTATTAACTATTTCTTAACTATTTTTTTCTATGTAATCTCACTCTACCCTATGTGTGAGATCTGCAAGGTGTGAGTGGTAGGAACTGGAAGAGGTGCCTAGAGTTGCATGTCCTGCAGATCTGTGTACTATTCAGCTCAGAAGACTTTTGTATGAGCATTTTAGTGATCTACATAATGGCTAATCCAGGGTCATATCTCTGTATGATGGATACCATCTGACCACTACTTAATCAAGGTATATTTAATCAATAATATAATTAACTGATGTATGCATAGCCAATGCATAATTAGTCAATGTACACACAGTCAATGTGCCTTTAATCAGAAATATATATATATATAGTGTCTTGTCCTGTCTGCTTGAAATATTATGAGCATCTGTTCATGACCTCAAACTCTTTAATGAGATAAGAATGTTAGATTGTATCATCCAGGGGACTCTTCAAAGTTGTGCCCACATTTCAGATTTAATTGCTGTCTGTGATAGATGAATCTATATTGTGAACAAGAACCTCCCAGAATACTAGTGAACGTAGGGGTGGACAAACCACACCACAGATGGAATCTGTACAGCATGATGTGCCCTGACCAGAGGTACACTTAATGCTTTATCATCTTGGGGTTCCAAGCATCAGAAGAGATGTAAGATTTTATAACTAGCTATCACCTTTTCTGGATTATTAATAAATAGTTATCTGCCTTGTAAGTTTTTATGTCTTTCTTATTGACATCCAGAAAGAACCAGCATTTCCCCAGTGTAAAACAGCCTGGGTGCCAGTAACTGGAGGGACTAGGATGTCCATATATATGTGTGTTGAAAGGTACAAGTGCCAGCAACTGGGGACACCATGGTCCAGAGGACTCATAGGCCTGTATGACAGCACTGGAAAGACCAGGGTGTATGTGCAAGTATGACAAGTCTAAATGCCAACAGCTAGGATTACCTAGAAATGTTTAAATTTCCCCAGTGAATTTAATCCTGTGTGCATGTCAGTATATGTTTAACTCACTAGTAAACTTCAAAGTGGACTAACTGAAGGATGGGAAGAGACCTGTACCTGGAAAGATGCAATGTCTGAGCCAGTGGCTGGGTGAGAGGGTCAGTCTCTGGGTGTGAATGTTAGGTAGACTGAGAGCGAGTACTAATATGTGATTACGGAGGTGCTTCTGAGATGAGTGTACTACTGCATGCATCATGCGTCAAGCTGGACTACCCAGAAAGTAGAAGATCTGTGTAGTGGGTAAGGAAGCCCAGGGTCCAGGCATGGATATTAGATTAAATTAGAGGTTGTGATGGTATTTGAGGGATGTGTGAAGGTGCGTGTGTAGTGAATCTAGAAAGTGAAGACGTGACTTTTTACTTGTGAAATTCATTCCTGATCAGTGAGAGGAATAAGACTTTGCTATCTGTATTTAAATTTTATATGATTTCTGGTATTATTATATGTGGATGCTGCTAAAGGCAGTAGTCTGTAGCAGTCTGTGTGGCCAGATATGTGAATGTCATCTGTGCACGTGTGTGTGTGTATATGTATGTGTGTATGTACTTCTCTCAGATACACAGTCAACCTTGTCACTGCCTGAACCTGCAAGCAGGAACAGTGTCAGACACATCTATGGGACTGAGATGGAAAGAACCCTGGGGACCCAGACTGCACCCGTCTGGGCTTCAGCAGCCAGGAAGGAGGAATCTTCTGTCCCTGGAATGCATTTGACTCAGTGGATCCCATTCTGTCTCTAACAGAGGGATTTGGCTTTTACATCCATGGGGCAGTCTTTGAGCATTGAGGACTGCTAAGAAGAGATGAATTCACATGATAAAGTGAGATAAAAATATCTTTACCAATAGTCTGTCCAACCTAGACAGGAGACCTTTAAACTAAGAACAATATGGGAGGGAGGTGACAAATCACACCAGAAGGTGTGGTGGGGTTTTTGGTAGCGGGGGAGGGGGCTACAGCAGTGGCCCCTGTGAGAAGCTTCTTGAAGCTTCTCTGGCTCCAAGTCTGATCCACCTCTGGCCAAGGCTGAGTCAATTAGACATGAAGGGGAACCTGTGATTTGTGAGGACAAGTTGCAAGGAGGACATCTATGCAAGCACTGACGTCAGTGGAAGAAAAGACCAGGAAGGGGGGTAAGGTGCGCTGATGCAGAGACTCCCTTGCAGCCCGTGGTGAGACTGCAGGGCCACTCCCTTCCCAACCATGGAGGTCCACGGTGGAGCAGTTGCCAACCTACAGCCCATGGAGGACCCCATGCTGGAGCAGGTAACTGCACCCAAAGAAGGCCATGACTCTGTCAGAAGAAGGTCCCGCTGATGTAGTTGAGCACTGGGAGGATTGCAACACACAACAGGGTCACACACTGGAGCATCTCGGGAAGAATGCATCTCATGGGAAGGACTCATGTTGGAGAAAGTTCATGGAGGACTGTCTCCTGTGAGTGGGACACCACACTGGAGCAGGGGAAGAATGTGAGGAGTCCTCCCCCTGATAAGGAAGAAGCAGTGGACTGACTGTAACCCCGTTCCCTGTCCCCTGAGCCACTGGAGGGGATGAGGTAGAGAGATTAGGAGAAAAACTGAGCCCAGGAAGAAGGGAGGGGTTGGTGAAGGTGTTTTTAAGATGTAGTAATGTTTCTCACTGTCCTACTCTGTTTCTTAAGAGTTGCTGTTAGTGCTTGAATTAAATTTATGTTCTTTTTTCTTCCCTAAGGAGTCTATCTTTTGCCGATGACCATAATGGTTGAGTCACGCCTCACTGTCCTTATCCCCATTTCCGAGTCTTTTGCTTTATTTTCTCCTTCTCATTCCTGAGGGAAAGGGGTGAGTGAGAGACTGCGCGGTGCTCAGTATTCCTCTGTGCCCAATTTAAAACAACTCCTATCTACAAAAAGAACAAGGAGGAGAATCCAAGGAACTACAGGCTAGTAAGCCTTACCTCAGTCCCTGTAAAGGTGGTGGAAAAAGTCCTCCTTGACACCATTTCCAAAGATATTAAGGACAAGAAGGTAACTGAGAGTAGGAAGTATAGATTTACATAGGGGAAATCTTGCCTGACCAACCTGAAAGATATCTGCAATGACATGACTGGCTTGATGATGAGATGAAAGCAGTGGATATTTATTTTGACTCTAACAAGGCTTTCAACATTGTCTCCCAAAATATTCTCATAGACAAGTGGACAGCAAGCTGGATAGAAAAGTGACTGAACTGCCAGGCTCAAGGCATCATGATCAGTAGCGTGAAGTCCTACTGGAGGTAGGTCAATAGTGCTACTCTAGAGGACTGAGAGGGATAGAACTCTTCAGCCTGGAGAAGAGAAGGCTCAGGGCAATCTTCTGTGTAAATAGCTTATGGAAAGGAGTAAAGAACATGGTGTCATACACTTGTCACAGAATCACAGAATCATCTAGGTTGGAAAAGACCTTGAAGATCATCTAGTCCAACCATTGACCTAACACTGACACTTCCCAACTACACCATATCCCTAAGCATTATGTCAACCCAGCTCTTAAACACCTCCAGGGATGGGGACTCCACCATTCCAATGCCTAACAACCCATTCTGTAAAGAAATACTTCCTAACATCCAGTCTAAACCTTCCCTGAAGCAACTTGAGGCTATTGCCTCTTGTCCTATTGCTTGTTACTTGGTTAAAGAGACTTATCCCCATCTCTCTGCAACCTCCTTTCAGGTAGTTCTAGAGGGAGATGAGCCTACTCTTCTCTAGACTAAACCCCAATTCCCTCAGTCGCTCCTCATAAGACCTGTGCTCCAGACCCTTCACCAGCTTTGTTGCCCTTCTCTGGACATGCTCGAGTAATTCAATGTCCTTTTTGTAGTGAGGGGCCCAAAACTAAACTCAGGAATTGAGGTGCAGCCTCATCAGTGCCGAGTACAGGGATAAGATCACTGTCCCTGCTGGCCACGCTATTTCTGATAGAAGCCAGGATACCATTGGCCTTCTTGGCCACCTGGGCACACTGCTGGCTCATGTTCAGCTGGCTGTCAATCAACACGCCCAGGTCCCTCTCTGACTGGCAGCTTTTCAGCCAATCTTCCCCAAGCCTGTAGCGCTGCTGGGGGTTGTTGTGGCCAAGGTGCAGAACCCAGCATTTGGCCTCATACAGTTGGCCTTAGCCCATCACTCCAGCCTGTCCAGATCTCTCTGTAGAGCCTTCCTACCCTCAGTGGCACCCAAGAAAAGAGGCAATGGGCTCAAATGGAAATAGAGGAAGTTCCACTTAAAAATAAGAAAATTTTTGTTGGTTTGTTTGTTTTTTACTGTATGGGTGGTCAACCCCTGGAACAGGTTGCCCAGTGAGGCTGTGGAGTGTTCAGCCTTGGGCATGTTCAAAACCCCACTGGACACAGCCCTGAGCACCCTGCTGTAGTTGACTAGATTGATCCACACACATTGTTCATTTTGTGACTCTGTGATCATTATTTTTGTTGTTGTTGTCCTGGCCCTAATAAAAGTGCTGGGAAATATGAGTAAGATCCTTCCCCTGTCCTATGGGTGTAGAAAAGTCAATGAATATTTAAAGCACAGACTGGTGACACTAGGTCCACTAACATGACAAAAAGTTATTATAATTAAATCAGAGATGATAATTTAAAAAGGAACATCTGCTCATAGATAGAGGATTGTTGTTCCTTGTATTTCTTATGATGTACATTTCTAGGGCTAAGCCTGAGCAGATCTTAAATTGTTTATTAGAACAGGAGTAAATATTTGATGTACACTATTTTTATGTTTAATAGAGCAATGTTAATACAACACCAAGGGTGTGTAATTCTGTTTTCAGGCTACATATGCAACAACAATTTGTTTGTAGGCCAACTATTTTAAAATCACATTCTTTTGTCAGATTATTAAGTAAAAAAAGTTGCCTAAACAAAAAGTTACTGAATTCTAAATTAATTAGAGTAGTTGAAATAGTTCAGTTTATTTGTATGTCTGTGTGTCTGGAATCTGGGTTTAAAAAGAAATCTCTTCTACTAATTTGAGACAGTAAAAATAAAACTGTCAGTGTCTCATGTTCTTCCTACAGTTTTTGTTAAGTTTTGTCAACCTTTTCCTATATCAACACAGAGATCCTTATATCTGGTTTTAAAGATATATTGTAGAATACATCTTAAGTATTGCATTTAGAAGACTGGATTTCATAGACAATTCAAATTTATACTAACATTGATGCCACTTAATACGAGCTATTAGATTTGACATTTTTCAACTAAAAGTTATATTTTTAAAAAGCGGGAATGAAATGTTCAATATATATTTGCCTCAGTATATGCTTTCAGTGACTAGATGATTAACATAAATGCATGTTGTGGGTGATGTAAAACTTAGGAGGTGAAGAGGAACTATTATATTTTGCAAGTTAACAACCAGAATTCTCCATGGCTCACAATATATTAAAAGCCAGAAGATTCCTGTAGTAACTCAGGTTCTCAGAAACAGAGCAATGCTGCCTCAAGTGAATAGTTTCTTTCTCTTTTTAAAACAGTTTTTACTGTTGTTGTTACTGTCTGTAAATTAAGTTTCTATAGAGACTTGACTATACAGTGTGTACTTATTTCTAGTGATTCTACAGTAATTTATATAAACCAGTAATCTACCCTCTTAAACATTTAAGGTATGAACTGTAATCTCAAACATCAGAGATATTTTTAAAGAATCATTCATGCTAAGTCTTTTCGAATCCACAAGAACCACTGGGCTATTCTTCAGATTTTAATGAAAATCTTATTCTGATCATATTCTGAATAACACTATCTTTTATCTTGACAATAATTATCTGTAATATCAAGTTCCAAAGCCATTGATTTAAAAATTTAGCCTTTGAAAAATTAAACTACTTGTTCCATCCCTTTCTGTTGGTTATATTTGAAACATGCTGTAATTCATCAAATCTTTTTGTAATATTTTCAGTGTTAAGTGGTAGTAATTGCAAAGGCTTGAAAGGCCAACAAGAAAAGGAATTCTGGGATCAGAAACTGAATATGCCATTTTGTTTGCTTAAAATACAACAAACCTACTGTTACTTAATAAATCGGTGCAATTTATTTTTAATCTGTTTAATGTTTCACTAGTTTAAGCAAAACTGTTTAATTAGTTATGACGGTGCTAACACAGTCTAAAGTACTTATTAATACAAAACAGATCTCTTAACATCGTTGAAGTTAAAAGTTGTTTATCCTAGGATCTCTTACTTTTTCTCTCTGTTACATTCACTCTTCCACTGCTCCTGTGTATTGACAAAAGTTTTGGGAGCATGGTTATGACAAGTTGTGAGCCTCCTGATGTCTTTTCCAGGAAGACATTGTCATAGTGAGCATTTCTTCCTTCTGTTTGTCTGGAGGGCTCTGTTGTTAACAGTGACTATTTCTTCTTCCTTGCTGTGGGGTCCACTTGGGCCCATTGTTAACCACTTTTTGCAGATGTTGCTCTTTCTCCATTAGTCTGCAGCTCTGTTATTTTCAACTTTACTATATGTATTGCTTTTTAGCATGTATTAGATACTTATCTTTTTTTGTTGCCGCTAAAATCAGTTTTTCCCACCTCCTGAGTTTGAGCTGTTATTAATAACTTACCATGCATGAGCTGTTGATAATTCTAGAACATGTTTTTATCTCTAGAATCATTTGGCCCATATCTTTAAGGTCTCTGTTGTACCCTAGTTTTGTATTCCTTCAAATGCATCATGACCTGCTTAGTGGATGAGGCAAAGGCTGTGGATGTTGTTTACCTGGAATTTAGTAGAGCCTTTGACACCATTTCCCACAGCATTCTCCTGAAGAAACTGGCTGCTCATGGCTTGGATGGGTGCACTCTTCTCTGGTTAAAAACCCAGCAGGATGGCCAGGCCCAAACAGTGGTGGTGAATGGAACTAAATCCAGCTGTGCTAGGGGACATTTAGACTGGATATTAGGAAAAATTTCTTCATGGAAAGGGTTATCAAGCACTGGAACAGGCTGCCTGTTAACTCTGAGTGATGGATCAGTTTTGTCTGTCCTTGTTTAAATAACAAAAAATGAAAACATTAAAAAAAACCCCAACCTACAGTGTAATTGCTTCACTGTTTTCTATATAATGCCTGTCCACTTAGTTCTAAGCACTTTTTTTGCTGTAAGTGAACAACAAACTTTAAAAACTGACCTAACACACCTTATCATGGCAGTTGTATCCTACAGAGACTGTAACACTGAACGATGCCTGAATATGGTGTAGATACAAAGGAAAAAAATATATCATTTAACTGGAAATATTGAAGTAGAAGATAAACATAAAAGTAGGAAATTATCTTGCACAAGACCATGCATGAAGTCTGTAGAAAGAAGAAATTAACAAAAATTTCTGGTAAATAGTAATCCTACAGGCATCTTTTCTTTATGCTTCTATTCTGTGTATTTTTATTTTCTCTGCATTGACACCAAACATGTCCATTATAGCTTAGAATCACTGTTTTATTTTCCAGTTTCCTGTATGAATAAAGGATTTCCTAATATTTATTGTTTCTACAATATCATAATTCTTCCACATTCTTTGTTTTTGTTTTGTTGTGTGTGTTGTCTTTTTTGGTTTGGGTTTTTTGGTTGTTTTTTCACCCACAGAGTTTAATTAGATTAATATCATTCTTCCCTTTCATTCTTTTTCATAAAATAAAAGCTTCAATTTTATTTCAAATCCTCCATCACAGTAATTGAATTCTGCTACTTTTTTTATTTTTCTGCCTGCATCTGCAATACTTTCCTTTAAAAAAAGAACACATGTCAGTCTCACTCTTTTCTGTAGATACAATAAACAAAACTTAAAGTAGCAATCAACTTTGTGCCAGGCTGAGTTGCAAAGAAACTTCTCTCTCTTCTGAAAGTATCCCAGTACTTAAATGGTTATCCTTGGAAGTTTTAATGAAATTAAGCTATTCATTTTCTTTCCTATTTAATGTTTTCAGGTTTTTTATTATTAGTATATTTGTTGTAAAATTTGTCTGTGTCAAAGATATGCTAATCTTGAGCTTTAGAATTCAGAATCCAGAGCAAAGTTGGGAGATAATGACAGTGGCTAACCAGGGAAAAGCTCTCTGAATATTCAAACAAAAGTGTATAAAATCAAGTTCCTAAGAGGCCAGTTTGGAACCCAGGTTAATAGCCTGATTTTCAAAACTGGAATTATCAGTGACTCCCACTGCTTTTCTGAGGGCAATTGTGAAAGTATAAGTTGAAATTCTGCCCCCATGTAAAGATGATGACCCTATATGACTACAAAGTAAATAGTGCAGTCAGTAACCATTGACTCATCACATCTTTGCCCCAAATCTAAAATGACACCCATAATCAGCACACATGTTCATCTGTATTTGTACTAGATTCTATGTTTTTCTGTTTACACCGTAATTGCAGAGTATGCCTTTTGTTTGTTCAATGGACATGTCAAATAGAGTGGTTCTGCAGAGACAAGTAGTGGACTCTGAACTTTCAAGACGGCACTTGTGGTAAGCAGACCAATCAGCATTATAAATGATCTAAAAATAGACTTATTGGTGTATCTTACTAAATATGATTTTGCTGTTGCTAGTAGAAAACCACAAGTATTTGTGGTCCCCTCAGTGCAGGGACTCGGGACATGTCTGGGTTTGTCTTGGTCAGAGCTCTTTTTAACTTCTTTTAAAAAATTCCTAATGGTCAAGTGACTCTTGATTAGCTTGTCTAAGTTTACTCTCTGACTATCAAATATGGTAAAGTTCTAACAAAGCCAGGTAGTCACTTCATAGCAAGTAATAGACTTGTATGTTATTTGGAGTTGGTGGAGGCTATTGTGCAACAAATTGTACAGTCAAATTGTAGCTGGGGAGGAATGAAAACAGAGTAGTCTGTGCTAAGAAAGCCCAAAACAAGAGCTCCAAGCAGATTCTGAGACTGAGGAGCAAGGGACTCCCACCATGAGAATAATTTCTACAAAGTGAAAAACTCAGGACACTGAAGACTTCCTCTGACATGCCATCACCTCTCTGCTTGGGAAAGACTGTTGCCAATGACCATGAAATCCAGAGAAACATTGGAAGGATGAGCATAAATACTAGAGGAAAAGGGTAGTTATTAGAAAGGTTTTTTGGTGGGTTTTTTTGTTTGGTTTTTTTTGTTGTTTTTTTTTGTTTTTTTTTCCTATAACAATTTTGACATTATTATTAATGAGTCTTTTTATGTTAATTTGAACTCTGAGTGTTAACATTACTGTCACTAGGCTATGAAGAGCTGGTTTTTGTGTTTTGACTCAACTGATAAGCTTTTAATTAGTCTAACAAAAAATTCCTTGCTTCATGTGTATATGGCTTGTTCCCTTAGCCCGTTAACAATATAATGAGTGTAACAATGATTACTGGGCAAAAGTTCAGTTTTTTTGCTAATGAAAGAGCTATACATAGCATGGAATGTAGAGAATTTTCCCAGGGTCAAGCTGATAATTACTTAGAAGAATGCCAGTTGTGAATATTACTTAATTCCTCTTTCTTTTTGTGTGTATTTATATCTGATAATTACACTGCCATCTAAGACTATCTGAAGTAAGTCTCTCACTAAGAAATATATTTATATCTTGGTTGGTTTATTTTATCTCTTAGTGATAAGATAGATCTCCAAGTTTTTGATAGCCTGGATGAAATGGAAATTGTACACCCAATTATACACCCACTGCAAACTACCATGGCACTCAACACCATCTGCATTTCAGTAAACTAGAAGTGAAAGAAAACACCAAGACGGAGAGTTACTTTCAGAGATGGGAAAAGCCTGTGAGAGAGCATATAGAGTTTGTTTTCTTGTTTTCTGAGGAAGAAAAAATAAAGGAGTTAGAAGAGCTGAGGAAAAAGCTAGGATGGAAATAGATTAAAGGGGAAAGAGAATGGTAAGGAATATTTAACCTTGCAGATAGAAGGATATGACAGGGAAAATAAATGGAAGTCTTCATGTGAATAAAGTACAAGAGTCACAGGTGAAGGAACTGACATATTAGATGGTGACACTTAAGTTCATGGAAAAGTCAACAAATGCCATGTAACTGGAGAACAGACATTAAGGACTGGATTCTGGAGTTACATTGAGTGTAGAAATAATGGTGCTTAACATGAAATATAGCATAAATGAAGGGGAGAACAGATTGACAATGAAAGCCTAACAGGTCAACACAGCATTACTTCATAGATCCTTCACAGTAGTTCAAGCACAGAAATGAAGTGCCTTTTGTGGCTAAGTAAAACTGAGTTTACTAAACTTTGTAGAGTAATACAAAACAGGACATAGACACCTAGGAGTTTTAAAAGCAGAAAGAGAGAAAAAGGAAGAAATGGAAAGTTAAAAATTAAGTATGGCTACTAACTAATGGACAGAACAGTTTAGAATTCGTGGTTAGAGTATTAATAAGGAGGAGGCTAGAAGGAGCATGTGAATAGAATGAGCTGCTGGTCAAAGAAAATCAACTCGGTGAAAGAAAAATCTGAGGATAAACTATGTTGAAGAGTGGAAGAGATGAGTCATGGCTAAAAATCACAAAAGAAAATAAGGGCAAGGAAAAATGAGAGGGACATTTGAGACATCAATATAAATATAACATAAAAATTACCATCAGTGAGAATGGAAAATTAGATTCTTCATACTCATGCTTTCTCTCGAAGTAAAAGCAGTTTCACATCCCAGCTTGGTTGGATGAACTAAGTGCTTCTCCTTGCAAAACTTTGGCAAAAAAAGCAAGCACAATTTGTTATATGTAGGGCTTTTGCATGTGACTAAGAGCCAAATGGACACTCAGATGGAGTGCAAAAATGAAACTGATTTGGCAAAATTAGTTCAAACAATGTCTACAAATTTGAGATTTCTAAGATTGAGTGTAGCAAAGAAACAAGCTAAGGTCCAAATTCTCAATAAAACACACATGCAGATGACCATATCCATAAAGTCAGTTTTGTTTGACAGAAAGTAAATTCAGGAACGTGGACCTATAGGCATAGATATTTTGTTATAGGGTTCCTTAAAAGTATTTGCTGGTAAAATGGGGTTTCCACTGAGAACAAAAAAAAATATCCTTTCTTAGTCCTTTGTAAATTTAACAACTCTTAATTTCATCAGATAGGGGCTATAACCCCAGGAATTTCACTGACAAAGAGGCCTGCCAGAATCTGAAAGATTATTAGAATTTAAAGAAATTTACAGCAAAGATGACCGTCTAAGAGTAGAACTCTGAAAACATTAGGAAAAGAGAGGAGTGTGAGAGAGAGTCAGAGAATGAAAGCTTCACTTTCTCTTGTGAGTGAAGTGAGGAGAATTATACCTGTCCTTAAGTTTTGTGGTGGGTGGAGTAAAGTTCCCTTCTCTCTCTCTTTCCCCGCCCCCTTTCAATGTGCTGATCACATACTTATATGAAAAACTCCCTTTAATTCTTATGGAATAATTTTAGATTTACATGTGATAACCAAAAGGTGCTCTTAATTTAGAAGCTCTTTTTGGTGTGCTATCAACAGAGAATTAAAAATTGCTGTTAATCCTGGGCTGAGTCAAGGGAATGGTAGATGATTTAGTGGGACAAAAAAGAAGTTCCAGAGAACCACTAATTTGGAAAACCCACCCAGATCAGGATTATCAGAAGCTAGCAGCTCTTTTCAGAGCTAACAGCCCTTCCTAGCTCTCTCTAGGTACTGGGAGTCATCCGCATAAAGAAACTATTATGCCTGGACACAAAATTACTTTATCATGCATATCATCTTATGTCCATCACAGCTATTGCAGTCCCTGAACTGGCACAGGAGAGTGTCCAATTGATTCAGAAGCATTTAAGACTGACGGCTGATCAAGCCCATTTATTCTTCTTTATTGCTAACAGCTCCTGTCCAACTCATCCTTAGACATGGGTAGACAGACCAGCCTTAGTTTTTGACCCTTGCAACTTCAGATCTGAACTGCTTCAGCCAGTATCTCTGTGAGTCAGTGGCTTTCCTGGACACAAGCTGGGAGCTCTGCTTAACAAATTTAAACATGACTCAGTTGTTACAGTCAAAAATTGTTTCATCCACAAAATTTATAGACTCAGTGTAAGAAAGGGCATACCAATAGCCGTTGAAAGTAAGATCTGTATTTTATTTACAGATATATATAATGGACTTTCTATAACATTACAGAAGGTGTTGATCTCTCCAGGACCTGACATTTTGCCCACACCAAGTTCAGTCCTGAGATGCAGTCATTATGATGAATACACTATCAAACAAGTTTTAAGAATATGTAGAACAGAGAAATTGGAAGTATTCTGAAATACTGCCATCTTGAGATAATTGAAAGAAAAAAACCTGGGAAAGCAGAGATTTTGCTGTCCTAGATACCCAAGAAAAATGTGCCAATGTTTTATGATTCTCTTCTTAATGTATGTCTTTTTAACTTTGTTAAGTTTCTGAATGCTGTTCCCAGCAAAATGAATGTATTTTTATTTTTCTTTTTTAAATAATATACTGTCTTGTTGAATGGCTGGAATAAATTCTGGCATTTCCTGAGAAAAAGAGAAACACAGAAACTTTTAGAAGATTCCCCTTTTTCCTTTAAGTTATATTTGTAGATGTTGTATTTGGTTTTGACACCCTTTAATTTTGTTCATTAAAAAAAATATTTTTTCTTTTACTTTTCATCTAATCATTTGAAGATAAGGCAGGCACATTTTTTTTATCGTTTTGCTTGGTTTTTTTTTTAATGAATAAAGTAAACAGAAAAACATTGCTTACCATGAAATAAAACATATTTGGCAGTAAACCACAAACTGCAGTATCTCACCTTCAGGATATTTAGTCCCTTTGAGTTGATAGTCTGAGTCAGCACTTGAAAGTACAACATATGTTCTACCATCTTACTTAAAATAATGAAAATACCAGTAATATCAACCTCAATGAAAACACTGTTTCACTCTGTTGTAATTCCAATTATTGATAAAACAGATAATGTTCTATTAATAATGCTAACATCCAGCTTGTATTTGCAGTTTAAGCTGCTTACAAGTTTTCTACTAAATATGCAGCAATGATTTATATACTACCTTGTTCAAATCATAATGTACAGATGTACAATGATTACCCTTTTCACCTGCTGAGACATAACCAACATTGGCTTAGAATATTCTAAACATTCTGACATGAAAGCAGACTAGTTTAGGGACATGAAATGAAGATATTTACATTATCTTATGAAAATACAGAGAAAGAGATAATATTACAATGTAATTTGTGAAGTTTAGAGGGATATTGGGATTATTCTTTTGACAGGGTCTGATCAGATGAAGTAACTAGAATATAATATGACACTTTCATCAGTAAACTCGAAACAGCTGTCCCAAGAAGGAACAAAATTAAGATAAAGAAGTCTTCCTTTCCTTTCAAATCAATCTCAGTTAAATTGGCATTTATATCATCTTATGAAAGAGGATCTAAATGCCTTGGCTAAGATGAAAAGAAAAAGATTTTTTAAGGGTCAATTCTTCCCTTATCTGACATGTTTTAGGTGTCAGTAGAAGATGAAGCTATGCATAAAATTCATCTTACAGACAAGACTTCCCTGTCATTAGTGGCACATGGGCAGGAAGTACAGAAGCTCACTCTAATCTCTTAGTGTCAAATAACTTTTACTTCTTCCATGAACAGTCTTGCAGGTTAATAATCTTGATTAGTTGTACTCTACCAATTCAAAAAGGTCTGCACTGTCTCTTTCCATTACAGAAAATAATCACAAATATACATATTACTCTTGAGGAGTTATGTAAATGTCTGAAGTGGCTATAACATACCTAACATACCCAAACAAATAGCAGTTTGCTTTAAAAAAAAAAGAAAAAAGGTGTGAAAAATAGCAATTAAAAAAAAAAGAGTAGATGCAAACCAATTTTAATCAGCTATTAACACATTGCAAGCTTGCCTTCCCATACTAACAGAAATATATTTCAAAAATATTAATGCAGGGATTTTTTTTTTTTTTTTTCCCTAGGCAGTTTGCAACAGTTACAGACACTTTCTTTTATAGAAAATTTGCTTCAGCTTCATGTTGAAGGGAAATTACTGTGGTCATGGTAGTCTCAGTAAGCATGAAGATGAAGTTATCTTTTACCCTTTGTTGTCTATTATACTTCTTAACTTAGAGGATAGTTACATATATTTTATGTATTTAATAGGTCCTCACATTTATATAAAAAATTACCTGGAAGAAAAGGGAAAAACAAGCCTTTAGTTTTAACATAATTGAACTACAAAGGAAGTTTAATATAATGATATAAGACCTACAGCTTTTCACTAGAGAAATCAATGTATAAGTATTTTCTCATTGACATCAGTATCTCACATGGGGGTCAATCTAGCCAGAAAATCCTTAATTTCTGAATTATGGTATTTCCAAACTGCTGCTGATCTGGAGTGAAGCCAACCCATTCAGCACAAATCTTAGACTCCTGTAGAATTTCATTCCCTAAAGAAAACAAATAAAATTTTAATGTATTTCAGCATCAATATCATTGCAAACTAGTATTCTAGAAGATGGGTTTAGGAGAAGTTTTTTTCTACTCAGTCCTTTCTGACTGAAACTCACAAGATACTTCTAGAGTTCAATTCCCAATGTCTTGGCAGGTCCCATGTGAAACATGAGCTCCATTCTAGCTCAAAATCAGATTTTCCACAAGGCTGCCACCCTTTTCATATATGACAGAAGGAAATGTCAAAAACTTCAAAGATGGCAGAAGCAGCATGTAGCTAGAGACTAAAAAAACACTTGAAAAAGACAATGCAATGTCAGTAGCAGTTCTCTGATTTCAAATTGTTGGCCTCACCTGAGAAATGGCTCCATATTTGTTGTACATAAGCTGCTGTGCCATTTGGGAACTATGCAGAGACCTTTTTTTAATCATCTCAGCTAAAGTGAACAGGGATTTCCATTATTTTTGCTGTTTCTTACCTCATAAAACATGGGTTCAAACAAGCCCGCTCTCCTCCATGGTTCATCTAAAATTCATTGGTGGAACATATGACAGAAGCAAACGCATATTGATTGGCTGTTCTTTAGAGAAAAGTGCTACTGTCATAAATAACATGGATCACTATTTTCAAAGCATTTGTTACATTACAAAAGGCAATTTTCAACAAAGCTATTTTAAAAGGGCATTATGAATAAATTCTTTTTGGAATACATCATGGTAAAAACATATAAAACTTTCTGTTACAAGGACTAATATGAAGTTTTTAGATCATCTAACCCTGATAAAACAGTTTTTGTCCTCTCAGCATATTTCTTTCAGTCTATATAGTTCTTGTAAGGTAGTTTTTATAATTTGAAGTCCTACTGACTTCACATCAGTTTTGCTTGCACAGGTATAAAATTTGTGTTTGAATTTTCAGGTTAGGTTGTGGCTTAGTGATTAAAGTGACCAAGGAAATACAAAGTCCAGATGGTGACTAGTAACTTGGGGCATCCCTCAGGGATCAGTACTGGGATCAATGTCTGATGTCTAATGTTTATAAACCTGGGTGACAGGGTGGAGTGTACTCTCAGCAACTTTATGAAGGACACCAGGTTGGGGTAGTGGTCAGTGCACAGATTAGGGATGCCATCACAGGGACCTTGACAGACTGGAGAAATGAGCCAACAGGAACTTCATGAAGTTTGACAAAGGGAAATGTGAAGTCCTGCACCTGGGAAGAAATAACCCCATACACTAGTACAGGCTGGGGTCTGAACTGTTGAGAAACATCTTTACAGAAAATGCCCCGTGGGTCCTAGTGAACAAATTGACCATGAGCCAGTGCTGTGTTCTTGCAGCAAGAAAGACCATCAGTCTCCTGGGTTGCATTTGGCAGAGCATTTTCATCAGGTCAAGGGATACGATCCTTTCCCTCAGCCCTGGTGAGACACATCTGGGTGCTGTGCCCAGTGCTGGGGACCCAGTAAAAGAGAGACAGGGACATACTGGAGATAGTCTAGTGAAAGTTGGAAAGATGGTCAGAGCTGGAGCACAGGATGTACAAGGATGGGTTGAAAGAGCTAGGCCTTTTCAATTTGGAAAAGAGAAGACACAGGGCAGACAATATTGTTATCTTCAAGTACCTGATCAGAGGGTAGAGGGAATATGAGCCACACTATTTTGGAGATGCACAACAACAGGACAGAGGCAACAGACATGAGTTGAAACATGGGAAATTTCTAACAGACATTAGAATTTTATTTATTTATTTATTTACTTATTTTGTGTGAGGTGAGGGTGGTCAAACACAAGAGAGGTTACATAGAGAGGTTGTGAACCATCAATCCTTGGAGGTGTTCAGGGCTCAACCGAACCTGTCCCTGAGCCAGATGACCTAACTAGTGCTGCTTTGAGCAGGGAGGCTGGACCAGCTTGACCACCAGAGGTCCCTCCTGATCTAAATTATTCTGATTCCATAATACTATTTTTCTTAGGCTCTTAGCTGTGCATTTAAATTAAAGGTATAGGAATTTTGACTTCTACTGTTAATTATGTACTTTCATGACTTAGCTGACTGAAATAAGTTGCTTCTCAAAAATTTCTTAACAAACCTAATGTTGACAGGTGTTTGAAGAAAAGAGCTTTGCTTTAGTTGGTGACATAAGACTGTTAACTAAACTATTAATAATTATAAGCATAAAATGTTTTCTTATTGCAATGACTAGTGGGCTTGAGTGTTCTTTGTAGCAACAGAAAGCAGTAGCCTACTTTAGAATTTTTAACAGTTACAGGAAGGATGACACTTTTCACCTCTTTTTTTTTCAACCAAAGTAACCTTTAAATGAACCTTTTTCTTCTTTTAGGATAATAAGGAAATGTCAGTAAATTTCTTTTTAAAATGTCATCCTGAACTGTAGTGATTGCTGCCAGGCTGCTAGATCAGTTTTTACAAGATAAGCTTGTGTTCATTCATTAGATCTGATGAATATGTGTAGATACAGCCTCTGTTCTATATTTCCCTTTCGTTTGTTTTGAGTCAATATCAATTGTCTCTAGCACAATGGTACATTTGAAAATTACTACATAGTCTACTACAAGCAATACATAGTCATACATCCAAACACCTGACACAGCTCTCATATTTTCTTACTTTTTAACATATTAACTTCAATGCCAGGGAATCACATACATAAAACAATAAGGAATATACAAATGGTATGGTGACAAAATCATTTTTTGAGTAATCTGTCTTAGCTTTTAGGAAGTCTTGCAAGAAATTTTGATAAATTCAGTAGGTACTAGAAATACCTTATATATTATTTGTTCAGATATGGTTATAGTTACACTGATTACAGTTGCATATATGAATGATCCACTCATAATTTGGATTCAGCTGTAATGAAAGGTTATACAGGTGTGAGAAAGTAATAAATAATGATGTATGTGATGGTGCTCATTGAAATTCTGACTGGAGGAAATTGTATTGTAAGGTAAATATATGTATTAAGAGATATCTGCTGCTATATATAATAAAACTTGCAGAGAGGTATTCATGAAAGTAAATTCATTTCCATTACAGTCTTTATTGATTTTTCATGACAAGAGAGTGATTTTTTTTCCCCCCAATATATTTGGAAAGTGAAAATCTTAAGAAACACTGCAAGAATATGAGAAAATGGAAAGAAACTTGGGTACTGAATATTTACTGGGCCACATGTGAGGGGGGGAAGGTATTTGTTTTTCTTGTAAGGCTTAGGAAAGTTTCAATATCTATGCAAATAATACAAATAATAAAACTAGACAAAACTAAGATAATTAATACCAGAAGAGTCAAAGGCAATGTCAGGATGTTGGACAACTCACAAAATAAGAACACTTTCACTTGCACTTATGAACTCCCAATCATGTTCCATTGAATGAGTGTTTCCAGAGAAAGGCTTTCTAAGATTTAAAGACAACAATTCTACAAAGAGAATATATTTTTTTCTTGTAAATTTAGAAAATTTAAAATATTTTTTATAAATTTCTTTGAAGGTGGTAACATTTCAATTGTAAATATATATATATTGTTTCTAATAACAATATACATCATTATATTAACATTGTTTACTGTTAAATTAAACAGAAAGTTTGTATCTGAAAAGGTTCGTTTCATTCTATTTTTGTAAATGAAATACCACAATATTTGTGGCTTTCTTCACATTTAACATGTTGGGATTTTTTTCGTTTTAAATTAATTTGGAAGTATAAGTTCAATTACATCTATGTTTTATTTGTGAACTGCATAAGAAAATAGAAAAAACAAACTATTACCATGCTGAATTGATGAGACAATACCAACATATTTAAAAAATTTTGTAAAGCAATAGACACCTAATCAGTACAACATCCATAATGCCAGGTTGGCTTGAGATCAAATGACCAAAGAATGGAAACGAAAATAAAAACTTCTTATGGAGGTGTTAGAAGACAAGACTTAAATTATATGAACAAAGGTCTCACAGAATCACAGAATCATCAAGATTGGAAAAGATCTTGAAGATCATCCAGTCCAACCATTGACCTAACAATGACCATTCCCAACTACACCAAATCCCTAAGCACTATGTCAACCCAACTCTTAAACACCTCCAGGGATGGGGACTCCACCACTGCCCTGGGCAGCCCATTCCAATGCCTAACAACCCGTTCTGGAAATAAATGCTTCCCAATATCCAGTCTAAACCTTCCCTGATGAAACTTGAAGGCCATTCCCTCTTGTCCTATCTCTTGTTACTTCGTTAAAGAGACTCATCCCCAGCTCTCTGCAACCTCCTTTCAGGTAGTTCTAGAGGGAGATGAGGTCTCCCCTCAACCTCTTCTTGTCTAGACTAAACAACCCCAGTTCCCTCAACTGCTTCTCATAAGACCTGTGCTCCAGACCCTTCACCAGCTTCGTTGCCCTTCTCTGGACAACTCGAGTAATTCAATGTCCTTTTTGTAGTGAGGGGCCCAAAACTGAACACAGGAATTGAGGGGCAACCTCACCAGTGCCGAGTACGGGGGAAAGATCCCTTCCCTGTCCCTGCTGGCCACGCTATTTCTGATACAAGCCAGGATGCCATTGGCCTTCTTGGCCACCTGGGCACACTGCTGGCTCCTGTTCAGCCGGCTGTCAATCAACACCCCCAGGTCCCTCTCTGACTGGCAGCTCTCCAGCCACTCCTCCCCAAGCCTGTAACACTGCTGGGGGTTGTTGAAGCCAAGGTGCAGAACACAGCATTTGGCCTTATTGAAACTCCTACAGTTGGCCTTAGCCCATCGCTCCAGCCTGTCCAAATCTCTCTGCAGAGCCTCCCTACCCTCGAGCAGATCAACACTCCCACCCAACTGGGTGTCATTTGCAAACTTACTGAGGGTGCACTCGATCCCCTCGTCTAGATCATCAATAAAGATGTTAAACAGGAGTGGCCCCAAAACCGAGCTCTGGGGGACACCACTCGTGACCGGCTGCCAACTGGATTTAACTCCATTCACCACAACTCTTTGGGCCCGGCCATCCAACCAGTTTTTTAC